>NC_138230.1:2395228-2670228 GCF_964197995.2 Scardinius erythrophthalmus | reverse complement strand
TCTTTCATTCATTCTTATCAATCTTTCTTTCTTTCTTTCTTTCTTTCTAAATAATCAATCTTTCTTTTTCTTTCTTTCTTTCTTTCTTTCTTTCTTTCTTTCTTTCTTTCTTTCTTTCTTTCTTTCTTTTTAACTAATCTATCTATCTTTCTAACTAACTTATTTATCTTTCTTTCGTTCGTTTTAACTAATCTATCTTTCTAACTAACTTATCTATCTTTCTTTCTTTCTTACTAATCTATCCATCTTTCTAACTAACATATCTATCTTTCTTTCTTTCTTACTTACTAATCTATCCATCTTTCTAACTAACATATCTATCTTTCTTTCTTACTAATCTATCCATCTTTCTAACTAACTTATCTATCTTTCTTTCTTTTTAACTAATCTATCTATCTTTCTAACTAACTTATCTATCTTTCTTTCTTTCTTACTAATCTATCTATCTTTCTAACTAACTTATCTATCTTTCTTTCTTTTTAACTAATCTATCTATCTTTCTAACTAACTTATCTATCTTTCTTTCTTTTTAACTAATCTATCTTTTTCTAATTAACTTATCTATCGTTCTTTCTTTCTTTTTAACTATCTATATATCTTTCTAACTAACTTATCTTTCTTTCTTTCTTACTAATCTATCTATCTTTCTAACTAACTAACTTATCATCTTTCTTTCTCTTTTACTAATCTATCTATCTTTCTAACTAACTAACTTATCATCTTTCTTTCTTTTTAACTAATCTATCTTTCTAACTAACTAATCTATCTTTATTTCTTTTTAACTAATCTATCTATCTTTCTAACTAACTTATCTATCTTTCTTTCTTTTTAACTAATCTATCTATCTTTCTAACTAACTTATCTATCTTTCTTTTTAACTAATCTATCTATCTTTCTAACTATCTATCTTTCTTTCTTACTAATCTATCTATCTATCTTTCTAACTAACTTATCTTTATTTCTTTTTAACTAATCTATCTATCTTTCTAACTAACTTATCTATTTTTCTTTCTTTCTTACTAATCTATCTTTCTTTCTTACTAATCTATCTATCTTTCTAACTACCTTATCTTTCTTTCTTTCTTTCTTTCTTTCTTTCTTTCTTTCTTTCTTTCTTTCTTTCTTTCTTTCTTTCTTTCTTTTTAACTAATCTATCTATCTTTCTAACTAACTTATTAATCTTTCTTTCGTTCGTTTTAACTAATCTATCTTTCTAACTAACTTATTTATCTTTCTTTCTTTCTTTCTTTCTTTCTTTCTAACTAATCTTTCTTTTTTCTTTTTCTTACTTTTCTTTCTTTCTTTCTTTCTAACTAATCTTTCTTTCTTTCTTTCTAACTAATCTTTCTTTTTTCTTTCTTTCTTTCTTTCTTTCTTTCTTTCTTTCTTTCTTTCTTTCTTTCTTTCTTTCTTTCTAACTAATCTTTTTACTTTCTTTCTAACTAATCTTTCTTTTTCTTACTTTTCTTTATTTCTTTCTAACTAATCTTTTTCTTTCTTTCTTTCTTTCTTTCTTTCTTTCTTTCTTTCTTTCTTTCTTTCTTTCTTTCTAACTAATCTTTTTTCTATTTCTTTCTTGCTTTCTAACTAATCTTTTTTCTTTCTTTCTTTCTAACTATCTTTTTTCTTTCTTTCTTTCTTTCTTTCTTTCTTTCTTTCTTTCTTTCTTTCTTTCTTTCTTTCTTTCTTTCTAACTATCTTTTTACTTTCTTTCTTTCTTTCTTTCTTTCTTTCTTTCTTTCTTTCTTTCTAATCTTTTTCTTTCTTTCTTTCTTTCTTTCTTTCTTTCTTTCTTTCTTTCTTTCTTTCTTTCTTTCTTTCTTTCTAACTTTGTAACTTTCTATCTAATCCATTTTTCTTTCTTTCTTTGTAACTTTCTATCTAATCCATCTTTCTTTCTTTCTTTCTTTCTTTCTTTCTTTCTTTCTTTCTTTCTTTCTTTCTTTCTACCTAATCTTTCTTTATTTTTCTTTCATTCTTTCTTTCTACCTAATCTTTCTTTATTTTTTCTTTCTTTCTTTCTTTCTTTCTTTCTTTCTTTCTTTCTTTCTTTCTTTCTTTCTTTCTTTCTTTCTTTCTTTCTTTTGTTCTTTCTTTCTTTCTTTGTAACTAATATTTCTTTCTTTGTAACTAATCTTTCTTTCTTTCTTTCTTTCTTTCTTTCTTTCTTTCTTTCTTTCTTTCTTTCTTTCTTTATACCTAATCTTTCTTTATTTTTTCTTTCATTCTTTCTTTCTACCTAATCTTTCTTTCTTTCTTTCTTTGTAACTAATCTGTCTTTCTTTCTTTCTTTCTTTCTAGCGATTCTTTCTTTCATTATTTCTTTCTACCTAATCTTTTTCTTTCTTTCTTTCTTTCTTTCTTTCTTTCTTTCTTTCTTTCTTTCTTTCTTTCTTTCTAACTATCTTTTTACTTTCTTTCTTTCTTTCTTTCTTTCTTTCTTTCTTTCTAATCTTTTTCTTCTTTCTTTCTTTCTTTCTTTCTTTCTTTCTTTCTTTCTTTCTTTCTTTCTTTCTTTCTAACTTTGTAACTTTGTAACTTTCTATCTAATCCATTTTTCTTTCTTTCTTTCTAACTTTGTAACTTTCTATCTAATCCATCTTTCTTTCTTTCTTTCTTTCTTTCTTTCTTTCTTTCTTTCTACCTAATCTTTCTTTATTTTTCTTTCATTCTTTCTTTCTACCTAATCATTCTTTATTTTTTCTTTCTTTCTTTCTTTCTTTCTTTCTTTCTTTCTTTCTTTCTTTCTTTCTTTCTTTCTAACTAATCTTTTTACTTTCTTTCTAACTAATCTTTCTTTTTCTTACTTTTCTTTCTTTCTTTCTAACTAATCTTTTTCTTTCTTTCTTTCTTTCTTTCTTTCTTTCTTTCTTTTTTCTTTCTTTCTTTCTTTCTAACTTTCTAACTATTCTTTCTTTCTAACTAATTTATCAATCAAAATTTAAACAACTTTAAACTTCAAACTACTTTAAACTTCTAACTACTTTTAACTTCTTCAAAATCTCTGGTCCGGCTTTCTCAAGCCAACTTAAAGTTTGTCCAACAAACTTTTTTTTCTAGTTTAATACTTCAAACTTTCAACCTATCCTGCTGCATAAACTTGGAGTTTAATATCTATCCATCGGTGCCAGAGGTACTGCGCAGGCGCTTCCGGTGGCCTGGAGTGCTATCTGGGTTGCTCCATCGTTGCCAGAGGTGCCCTGGTCCTGCTGTTGGCACTATCTGGTGTTGGAGCAGACAGCGGGTTTTTAAACCACCAGTTGAGTCAGCTCTTGTTTCTTCAACAGTTGATGACCGCGCTTGCAAATAATTCCTCTTTTGCACCATAGCTATATACATGTTCCAGTGGCCCAAATGCAGGTAATTTTCTGTCTTCTAATTTGTTACATGAATATACGAAAACATATTAAAAAAGTAAAAGTAAAAAGTAAAAGTAAATAAAGTGATTATTAGTGATAAAAACATTCTTATCTTTTCCCTTTATGTCTGGTTGCATTACCTCGTACCACGGGCAATGACCTGCTTTAAACCTTCTAGCGTCCCCTCTCATACACTAAGATTATATAAGTAAACAGTTGGTTAATTATATGTAGCAGCATTCTAAATAAGATTATATGGGTATAATATATTCAAAAAGATTATATGAGTAAATATAATCAAAGAGACTATATGAGTGAAATATTTTCAGGAAAAGGGCCCTTATGAAAACAATAAAGAAATACAAAAACCCCTCTAACTAACTTCCTTCTCTACCCACAATCTAATCATTCTATCTATTTTTACCCCAAAATAAAATACACAGTGGGGCTATCTCCCTTCCTTACCAAAAACATAGTCATAAATGTATTAAAAGTAGTAAGGTGCCCTTATTCCTTACTCTACCATCCAGATCCTTATAAAAAATCATCCAACTCATCCATGCCTGGGCCAATGGAATGCACTCTTGTGTTGTTGCATCCAGTGTCAACTCCTGATTGTCCTATTAGCACATTGATCATCTGTTTGGCCGCTGCATTGGCTAGCACGGATCTGAAGAAAGGCACAACACAACAGAACAACAGAAGAAAAACAACAACAACCACGGCTATTATTATTCCCACCTTAATGAACCATTCTTTCCAGGACCCAAATATAGAGTCAAACCAGTATCCAATGTGTCTGTTTCTCCCCTCATTTCCAGTGATATCTTGTCTCAGGTCCTTCAGCTTCTTCATGGCCCTAGTAAAAGCTCAATCAGAGGCTGTATTATTTGGAATAAAGGTGCAACAGTCAATTCCAAACATCACACATACCCCTCCTTTTTCTGCCAGTAGCCAATTCAGAGCTTGTCTGTTTTGCCATGTCATTTTGCTGGTGTATTTTAGCTGATGACCTAAGGCATTCATTGCTTGATCTTAGTCTTAATTGTTCTGTTGATTGTCAGAGCTAATCTGAGATGGTATGCCGAATCTTGGGATGACTTCTTTGGTTAAATTTTTTATCAGTTTCTGCTCCTTGGTCTGCTGAGGGTTCTGCTTCGACCTATATGCTAAATCTATGAAAACTGTATCTGTATCTTTTTCCTCTTACTGATTTGATCATGTCCACATAATCCATCACTAGATGTTTGAAGGGTCCTTCTGGAACTGAGATAGATCATATTGGACTTGCTGTTCCTTTTCTGACATTATAGTTTTTTTTATTTTTCTAATTTTATTTTTCTAATAATTCTCAAATAATCTCCCTCCTTGCGCAATGGTCGAAACCATGCGCATCTGAAATTAAAATAGTAAAAAGGGTTGCTAGTGTAATTATTTGTCTTTTAATACTTCATTTGTCCAACAGTCTGAAGTTGAGGGTTTTGCTTATGTCTTCTTGACCAATGATAGACTTAATTTTATATTCAATTATCTATTCTAAATTCCAAGGTGCGAATACAACCAATTGTAAATTGGTAACACAACTCTGATGACAAAAGCTGCTGAATGTAGGCAATGTGTCATTCCCCGTGTGACAGTGTCTAAATGTTTTGAATAACACAGTTGGTCGATATCAGTTGCCATTTGATTGTGTTAAACAATGCTGTCATAAACCACAAATTTCAATGTCTAATAGATACATTTCTAGTAGGTTGGGACATGCTGTCGTTTGAAAAAAAACATTATCAATGTCTCTTATCTGATTTGTCATTCATCTGTTAATTTAATTTCTCTTCAAAATCTTTTCTTCTGTTGCTTATTAGATGCTCTTTTAAATGACTGGAGATTTCAGCATAATCTCAAATTCATGACCAACAATATTAACATCGTGCAATCCCCAGTAATGACAGCACTTGTGACATCACGTGTTTGTAATTTGTGTAGTCACTATTTTTTTTCTTAAACCTAAAAAAAATTTAAAAAATAAAAAATTGACAATTGACCAAGATGGAGTGACCAGCACCATAGCTTTATCATCCACATTTTTGTTGTTGAACATATTATGTCCTCTTTTCCTGATAGAGAGCTCAGTATCACTCAAGCTTATATCAGCTCTGTCTTGAAAGCAGAGCCCAAAAACTCTCTGTTCAATGAACAACATCATCAATTATCTAATTATGCATTTACCCCTAGTTGGTTAATGCATTAGTCCCTCACTATGCTAAGTTCAGTGTCAGTTGTAGTTAATTATTGAGTCATGCAAACACTTCCCCTCCCATTTTTTTAATGCTTACAGCTGGACTAATGTCTATTGAAAGAAAGCAAATATAGAGTGTCAGTTTCACAGAATATAGAGAACTGCTGTTGGACCAGTGAATAATCAAAATACAATCAATATGGCCAATCAATGAAATGTGAAGCGGTCTCTGTAGTGATCATTGAAAACGCATCACCTGTGCCCACTCAGTAAAGGATGAAGTCCTTCTGCTTGGACCAGCGATCAGTTGAACTGGTTGGGCTGCTGTCTGAATGTTTCCCTCCTCATCTGATGCATTTGATCTGTCAGTCTTTGTTGGCATTCAAGGGTCTGGTGTCATGTTTGGACATAGTGGTTTGACTCTGGATGCTGTTGTCTCTCTGCCTCTCCTCAGTCTGGCTTTTGGCCAAGCCCCGGAGGAGGCAATTTTGCATGATGGCAGGGTGGTTTTCTTGGTTGTTTCTGCATCAACACAGTCTTTGTCCATACCGGCCCTCCAGAAGTTTCAACTTCCTCTTTCAGAGGGGATGAAGGCCCACCAACTGAACGCCTCTTCTTTTCTCTGCAGCCGTGTCCTTATGTTTCTTGCTCTCACTTGTTGCACAGCCGTCCCAAAAGTTGTCTGGTGTCATCTGGAAATTAAACACTCAGAGATCCGCATGAATCAAATTCATCCTTTATAAATTCTGCAACCATCTCTTTCAATTGTCCCTGCATTTCAGGAGTATCATCTGGTTGATAACAGCAGTTTCCCCATGCAATTTTAATAAAGCAAGTTCTTCTTTGCAGAAAAGAGCAAGCATTTTTCTTCTTTGCAGTATGCAGAAAATAGCAGTCTTTCAGTCTGTCTGAGTTGCCTTATTTTTAGTCAAATATATAGTATTTTTATCACTCGTTATATTGATCTCTACTCTCTCAAGCATTTTAGGATTAAATCAATGAGTCTCATTACTGTGAAATGTGTATAATACAGTATGGCTGTTAAAAATGTCTGTTTATGGTCACCCAATCCTGCTCATTCAACACAATGCACAAGTTATTTTAAGTAACACGATCCAAAGATCTCAATTTCTGCAATGGCTCAAATCTAAAACTGTCCCCCAGGGACAACAAGATGCAAACATCACAGGCTACGTCTTTAGAAAACTCCAGTGTTTTTGATGGCCACCAGTTTGCGCAATCCTCCATATCAATCCCTGTTAGGCCTGCTTATTAATTTAATTCCCCCATAGACCAGTCAACTAACATTTAAGCAATTTTTATATTTTCCTTCAGGTTAATTTCGTATCAATTATTTTTATTCCCTTAAGACTTAAATTTTTCAACCTTCTTTTAACCTTCAATCTTCTTACGACTTCCATCTATCAACTTTCATTTAACTTTCTTTTCTCCCTCATTTACTCGCACATTCTTTTTACTTTCTTTATCACTGTGTTCACATTCTTAATTCTTTCTCAGACGAAAACTTTAAAATTGTCATTTAAATACTGCTCTACTTTCAAACCCACATTAATACACGTCACTTTCACATTATTCCTTTCTTTTACACCTTCTGAGTGGTCATTTACAGTTATGGGCTAAATGCCCTGCTGCCCTTGGTCTGTTAACTCCTGTCTCTGCCCTTCATTATCTATGAACTCTTTTTCTAACCAGAAGTGATTCTTAATAGTAGGCTAGTTTTAATGCCTCTTGAACATCATTCTCATCTTTTCTTTCTTTCCACAATCCATTCTCCTCTGCCTCGTAATTATCTCTCACTCTAGACCACGTGTTCTTTTTCTTCATGTGTCAGAAGGTGAAAAAACTGCGATGACAGTTACAAAATAAAATCTCTCAAAGTGTTGTTCAAAGTGTATGTTAGAAATGGTTACTCACTTTCTGGTTTATATGCTAGCCACAACTAGGAAAGGTGAACTCTTTCTCTCTATCTCCCTCCTTTCCTTCCTCACACACACACATGCAGTCTCACTATCTTCTTGCAGCCCCTCCTTTCTGCCTCTCTTTCTCATATCACAGTCACCTTTTACTTTGCTATATGAGAGAGAAACAAGTGTTCTTACATGATTCTAGTTTCTTTTTATAAATGAATATCGTTATTTTTCAAACAGTCTTAATCTGTGCATTTTACGCGCACACACTTTTACTTTATTTATTTTATTTTATTTTTTGTAACAATGAAGAGGCAAAGCCAAATTATTTCTATTTTTTTTTTTTTTTTTTTTTTTTTTAAGATTTGTCTTCCCGTTTCCTCTCCTGCCTCTCCTATTTGTCCACCATTGCAACATTTCCAGTTGTTACTGACTGCTCTTTTTGACAACTGACTTCACTTCTGTCTTTTTCATGAATTTCTACCAAGATATGACTGGTATGGTTGGGGTTGCTCCTCAAAACTACCACTACCACCAGTTTTTCCAGTGTCCAAATATCTACCTGTGCTGGTCTAATTTCTCCTCCCTGTCCGACTTTAACTTCAAAAACTGCGCCACTTTCCCACCTCACTGGCCTTATGCAAGAACCCACTGTCATGTAGAGGTTCTGCAATATTATTGCTCCTCCCAGCCCCTGAGGCCAATACATCCCTGCATTTCTTTTCAGGTATGGGATATACAGTGGTTTTAGTTTTATTTCTGAAGTGGCTAACATTAATTCCAGAATTAGAGACTTGGGCAGGCTGAATTTGTTCAAATGTGGCCTTAGGGCTTCAAAAGTTATTTGGTTTTTAATTATTTCAGTCCAATTCACGTGCGGCCATTCAATTTCAAGTTGATTAATATTTGTAATTTTTACCACATTTCGCAGGAGTTCATCTCTTTTTTGATTAGTCAGTTCCTGTCTTTGTCCTTCTTCATTTATGAATTCCTTTTCCAACCAAAAATGATTTCTTATGCCTTTTGTTAGTTCTAGTGCCTGCCTTAATTTTTCCTCTTCTCTTTGCCTTCTACTCCACCTCCTATATTTATCTTTTTCATAATCGGTAAGTCCGTCCCACATTTCTTTCTTACTTTTTAAACTTCTTGAAGAAAGCTTTATCAGTTTTCTGTATTTCCTTACTTCCCTTCTATCTTCTTTGGTTCTTCACTTCACATACAATTATGCTTAGTTTAATTCACACCTCATTCATACACCCGGGATTTCAATCACACACTTTCATTCATTCATTTGATATTATTATTATTTTTTTTTTTTTTATAAATGCAGAAACAATGCTTGTTAGCTCAGTCCTTTTTTAGCAAAGGCTGTGTTTCTCTGTGTGGATCACAACGCCTGCAGTCTGGCAAATGGCCAAATAATCGACAAGGCCAGCTTTTTGGAATATTTCTTGTTCTCTGATAATTATATCTTTGTACCCTTTTTCACTAATTTGCTTTTCACCATCCATCCAATTTTAGTTGTTGTAATCTTATATTATTTTTAAATCAAGTCCTCTGCTTAGTTTTTGCTAAATTCGATTTTCACTTGCAGCTCAAAATGCTTATAAGATTTATTGCTAGTGCCTTTCTGGTAGTATGCCCAGAATAAATTTGATAGCTTGCTCAGAATAAACTTGGCAGCCAGCCCAGAACAGACCGACAACTGACCAGAATAGATTGACAACTGACCAGAATAGATTGACAACCCGCCCAGGATAAATTGACAACTAGTCCAGGATAAATTGACAACTAGCCCAGGATAAATTGACAACTGGCACAGAATAAATCGACAGCTCGTCCAGGATAAATTGGTAATACCAAAATAAACCAGACAGCGCATCAAAATAAGAGTGACAGCCGACAAAGTAAGCGGACAGCCGACAAGATAAGCAGACAGCTGACAAGATAAACGGACAAGCCGGCAAAATAAACACTCAGCTGGCAAAGTAGACAGACAGCTGGCAGTATGCCCGGACCGGACAACCGGTACTCCCTCCTCTATGCTCTGGCCGTATGCCCAGACCGGACAACCGGTACTCCCTCCTCTATGCTCTGGCCTTATGCCCAGACCGGACAACCGGTACTCCCTCCTCTATGCTCTGGCCATATGCCCAGACTGAACAGCTGTTACCCCCTCCCCTCTGCTCCTTTGCATTTTTCTCTGACTTAATATAATGATAATTGTATATCTTCTATTCAGTTTTACTGAGACCACTTATTTCAACTTGTTCTTTTTCTTCAATAAAACTCATTAGCAATTTTACTTAAAACAATGCTCTTTTTATACATATATATATTTAATACTCATTCAGGTTTTTTAGTTCAAAATACTTATTTCAGCTTGTTTTTCTTTATTATCTATTTATTTTATAAAAAATTATCAATTTTCCCTTAAAAGAATACTCTCTTTACACATGTATTGAAAACTCTTTCTTTGTTGTCTTTCTGCAGTCCTCTCTGTGCTACTGATAGCGCTCTAATAATAATCTGGCACCACGCCCGGACCGGACATCTGACTACACACCCAGACCGGACAAGCACCCCTTCTCTGCTCTTCTCCCTAAGATTTTCCTATATCGTAATATAATAATGATCTTATATCTCCTGATCACTTTTGCTTTAACCCACTTATTCTATAAAAGATCACTAATAATTCTCACTCGAATTAGTGTAATTTTACACACCCACATATATATATATTTAATATCCTCTCTCAATCCTCTCTCTGCACTTCTGCAGATATTTTCTTACAGACAGACAAACAAATAGTGTGCTTTGCACCTTTTGACGCACTTAATTCGCACTTCTTGCGTTTTTAAGACAAACAAATATGTGACGCAATCTCCACGCCACTACAGCGCACCTCATACGCTTACACGCACTTCTGCGTTTAAAACAAATAAACATACATGTGACGCAATCTCCACGCCACTGCAGCGCACCTCATACGCTTGCACGCGCTTCTCGCGTTTTTAATTATAAATAAACAAATATGTGACGCAATCTCCACGTCACTGTGACGCAATCTCCACGTCACTGTAGCGTACTTCTTACGCTTACACGCGCATCTCGCGTTTTAAGACAAACAAACACACAGTGCACTTTTCTCGTCTCGTTATTCAAACAGTCACAGGCTCAAACACTCACTCACACACACACATACACTCACACACACATACCATGCATGCGTTTTCTCCCTATGACCCAAAAATCAGACTCTTCCTCTTTTCTAATTTATTTTATCCTTTTTTTAGGTTCTTTTGATGGAGGAGTATTTAAAATAATTAACAACCATGGAGATAGCTTACCAGCAGTGACCACACAAAACAAAATATAAGCAAAAACTGCTTACCTTTTTATTTTGGCCGGCCTTTTTGTTTTGTGTGTTCCCCGCCTGGAGCCCCCACAGCACGGCTGCTCGGCCTCCTCTTTTCCTCTCCTGGCTGGCTCGCCAATTATGTTGTGGCCAATTCATGATCTTTGGTTCAAGTGTTCAAAATCTGGTTCAGGTCTCAGAAGAAATCTTTCAGAGTCTAAGTTTCAGTTCTCAGGAGAAATAACTTTATTGACAAACAATAAAGTGAAAAGCCGGCTGGCCATCCGGACATCTGATCTTACAATGGTCTGCACACATGTTTTATACCCTTTTTTACGTCATTCAATGTCCATTTGGGTGTCCAATTAGCATTCATACAGTTATCTTTTTCTCTTTGCTCCTCCTTATCACTTCACCACGATTAGAAACACCTGCATTAATGCCTAATTTCTATTGGTGGCCATACTGGCGCATGCGCCTTATTAGATATGATTTCATATATGGTTTTTCGGGTACTTTTCCACTCTTGTCCTTAGACACCCTTTCACCCAGTTTTTATCCTGTCCTCACACAACCTCTTTTTTCAGTTTTTGTCCTCGTAAACACTTTTGACAGGTTCAGTGTTTCCCATCATTTTATTCCCTTTGACCTGTTCTCTCTGTTTCCCATGATTTTAGGCCTCCTCTATTTTAGGCCTAGCATCCCTAATATCCATGCATTTAGATTGGACTCATGTATGAGAGATGAAATTCTCCAACAGTATGTGTGTAAATGACAGTGACACTGCTTTAAGAAATGTAGACACAGTGGAATGGGGAATATTTTATACTGCAACAATAATCTCTCGCATTACAACAAACAGTTCAATGCAATGCAATACACCTTAACCCTCTGGTGCTCTTTGAGTTTGACATTTTTAAAAATCACAGCTTCATTGGAATGGTACAAAACTTGGTAACTTTTATGGCATTTGGAATGTGAACACAAAAAAAAATTGAGGGTATGATTCGAGCAGGCTAAGTGGTTAAAAAAATAGTCACACTTGTGCTCTTCGGTCAAAAATGACCGACCATAGGAAATAAATGGGAAATCGACAAAAACACGTATGAATCCCCCAACCTCTCTTCAGATTCAGTTTCTTCACTGACTGTGGGGTTTCAGCTTCCAGGGTTTGTTGGTGTTTAGCAGAATCCGTTCTTCTCTCTCCCTTTACAATATTTCATGTTCCACTGGCAGCCGCACAAACCCCGAAGCATCACAGATCCACCGCCATGTTTAACAGTCAGCAAGATGATCTTTTCTTCACACTCTTCTCCCTTTTCCTCCACACACACCTTTGGAGATTGTAGCCAACAAGTTGAGTTGTAACTTCATCAGACCACAGTACTTCATCCCAAAAGGGCTCTGTCTTATGGAAGTGTTTTTGCAGACCTCAGACACTGGGTTTAGTGATGAGATCACAGGTCAGGTTTCTTTCTGATGACTCTTACATGCAGATGATGTGTGTGTGATCAATACCGGTGCAGCTCGACTCCTGTGCAGTTCAATCTTCTGCAGATCCTTAGCAGTGATTTGGGCCTTTAGTTTTGTGATCCTGACCAGTTTACAAGCAGTTCTAGTGGAAAATGTTCCAGATCTTCTCCTCCATTCCTTCAGTTTCTTAATGATGATTCAGTGGAATTTGCTACCAGGAACATAGATGGGGTTTGTGTGTCCGTGTTATTATAGCAATGTGCTCTTAATGTACAAGAGCAAATAAATAAATTAGTTTTTTCTCAACATACTTGATCTACATTATTAAATACAGGAAAAAATAAATGTAAAAATATGATTATTTTAGATTTCACTGTCCTATATGCTCATAGTTTGTTTGATCATTTTCTCATGTGTTTCTCCAAACCCAGACTCCATTATAATGGTAAGAACAAGCGTCACTATCACACACTGACCACAGGACTCTCTCTCTTTCTGTGCAGTTCATCATTGGCCGGTTCCTGCAATCTTGAGCTCTCAAACAGAGTTGAAGCTGCTGAAAAATATCTTAGTGAAACATAATATTTCTTTAATGCTGGACTGGCTGTCAGCTCCAGTGTTTCTGTCCTCCACTGTGTATTTTAATGGTGATGTGTTTTGTTGTAGAACAGCGCCACCATGTGCCATCAGCTGACTACTGCGGCTCTGAGCTTCTCTGATGCTGATAGTGATGTTGGGATGTTTTCTCTTTCTGTAGATGATGTTTTGTCCCGAGGCTCGATATGCCTGGATGACATGGTTCAGGGGGACACTATCGCTCGACTGCACTGTCTCTATGTCGTGTTCAGAACACCTCACAGTTTCACATGAGAAAAGAGCAGATATTACACACTTTACACACATATTCTCACATTACTTACAATCTCATGTGATAAATATTAGATATGTTAGTTAATCAACTCTTTTCTTGAGCTAGCATGAAAACTATATCCAGTGATTAAAAAAATTACTTATTTTTCATCTGCAGATCTTTCCAGTAAAGAAGAGCAGAAAAGGGCTCCGCTAATATTCTCTCCAGGATCTGAGCAGCTTTGACTCTAGATGATGAACCCATCACCATCTGAGACCGATATGGAGCTAAAACCTGCTGTGCCAAATCTAAATGAAAGCATGCGTGTATTTTGCACAGTTCTGATCTCAGACCTGAAGGCTGTTTAACAGTAATCTAGCGCCTTCTTTACCCATGAAGCTCTTTAGAGATCAGATGCTGGACTACAGTATTACTGCATCATGTCCACAAACACACTGGATTCATCATCAGAACCACAAGATTGATATAGCCGTCATTTCACCATTTCGGTTAACCCTCAGGGGACCACAAACGCGCCCGCGCGTTTTGCTCGTTTTTTTTTTTTAGCAATGAAAATAAACACCAAATGCTCTGTTAATTTTGATCTTTCATTTTCGTGTAATACATCAATCGATCCTGTTCAGTTTCTATTTTTTTTCTGTATACTCACAATAAAAATAAAGTGTTTTGCTTTTTGACAAATAAAGAAAAATTAACATGATGCGATTTCTGCCTTCCCTCTGTCCGTGAACTCCCATTTGAAACGCGTTCGAAAATGATCAATAACTCCGCGAAAATTTAGTCAAACAGGCAAACAGACCCACGGGCATAAAGCTTGAGATCGCATCTGTTAAAAGAAGTAACTTATATAAAAAACAAATATTCTCAGTTTCTGTAATCTGTATAAAAAGAGAGCGACTCCTGTCGAGCTCATTAGGAGTTCATTCACAGTAATGTGACCACTCCCCGGAGAGCGCGTGCTATTCAAACGCAAATTCTGAGGGGTGTGAAACGCCCATCAGCTGTAAACACAGCGCGTCGCGATCGAGTGAGGCATAATATAGCCTACCTTATGGAGAAACGATTCCTCAGAACAGTGCTGATGAGGAGCAATATCTCCTGATATGAGGAGCAGATCCCGCTGCGCTGAGGAGTGAGGTAGGCTGTTTTCTTTTCTCACGTGTGGAATAACGTTATGGAATAACGTTATGGAATAACGTTAGTGTAGGCCTATGCAAACCGCAAAAAGATGAATCGCATTTCTATAATATGACTCGCCTTTCTGTGAGATGAATGAAGGGTACATATTTGTAAAGACTGTTTAGCCTGAATATGAATCGCGTGTCTGTGTGTGAAAGAATAAACTGCTTTGCTATAGCCTACTGAGATGAGTAAAAATCCACTGGAATATGTTGAAAAAAATGTATTTGTATAAGCAACGTATTAAACTGCAAAAAAAAAAAAAAATACTATTTTTGTCAAAAATAAAGTCATAGACTAAGATGTTAGATGTTCCAATGTTTGCTATATTCAAACTAATGAATACATATGATAAAATTTAGGCCTATAATCTTTTTTCTTTTTTTTTTTTTACAAAGAAAGAGTACACTTGAAATATTGTTGAAATTGTAATTATTGTTTGTAACATTTTTAATAAAATAGCAAAACATATTTACAAGAGAAATGTAAGCGAAATCTTAAATGGTCAATATAAGTCTTCTTCTAAATACATCTTTTGTCGTTGCATTGTGGCTCAGTCAGTGTCACACCTGAATGAATGGCTCATTAGGCAGTCATTATGCAGAATGGGTGGGGAGATTATGCAGAGATTATGCAATCTAAGGTGTAAACTACTCCTCCCCCTTGCATATTGGCTTTCCAAGCAAAACCTGTTTTACACCATTTAAATCAATGTATTTTTTTTTGTGAACGATAAAGCAAAACTATTTTCACATAATTTTGAAGCTAGAACACAAAGGGACAACATCCATTAGTCAAAAGTCTTGTGGACACATATTTAATATGTGTTTTGTGGTCTTAATTCAGCAACTTTCATTTTAATTTTTTCCAATAACCACGCATAAACATTATTCTCTTAAAAATACAAACATCTACATACACGTTGCTCGCATATTATGGTAGCCCTGTTTGTGCTATATAGAGTGAATTTACACCTTTGCCATTAACATGTTTATAAATAACTGAAAAAAGCACAAATGTCAAGGCATGTCAGAACATCTCAAAGGCCCCCAAAACACTGTGGTCCCCTGAGGGTTAAATATAGACCCGAAAGTCCGCCTATGAGTAACCCACTTCTAGCCAAAATAACACTGAATCTGGTTACATGTCATTTTTTTCCAAAATAACTTGAGATGTATGATATTCCATCATGTAAGCAAAGTCAACTGTGATTACAAGGTGTTTGGTTTCATTTCTTTGACATGTTCTGTGTGTAGGCTGTGCGTAGCCATGATTTAGCACGTAGTCAGACCGGCTGTTTGTAGCCCACTTATAGTCAAAACTGATTAATTGTAGTTTTTTGGCCAGGCAGCGCATGAGATTGTTGATATCCCATCATGGTCGCATTGGTAATGATATATACAAGGTGCAAGTGTCATTTCATGACATGGATGATCTGTAGTCACGATTTAGCGCTGAATTGGACGGGCAATGTGCATTCTGCTTTTAGCCCACCCAGCGAAATCGAGGCAATCAGTGGTCTACGTTTAACGGCTTCGCAATAGCCCTGATTTAGACCAGCGATTAATATAGCTAAAAGAGTCTTAAAATTGTTTACATGTTTTTAGCCCACGCAGCTTCATGTTTGCTGTCACACATAACATTCATACACAATCTACGATATTATTTGAATGTCTTTCATTTTAAATAAAATAAAAATGCAATTTCATTTCTCAACCGCTAGATGGCAACAGCCCTACTGAGACATGACTACTGACAACGCAAGACTTGATAGTTAGTAGAGATCATAGACAGTAAAAGAAATGGACACAGCGATCCCATAGACTTCAACAGAGAAAAGTGAAGCAAATTAGAAGCTCTCACTTCCTGATGGCTGAGCGTACTGTGCAGACTCACACTGAGCTTGACGACGTAGATGTGACGTGAGCAGCCCGTCTGTCTTCCAGTAGCTGTGCCGAGAGAAATCTGAATCATTCCCTTCTAAATCTTAAAGAGACGGAGAGCGTGAGTATTAGCTGTCCATGAGCTAGGAGCAGGAGCAACTTTATGACTCTATGGGCTTGTCCCTTGACTTTATCAGACTTTATGCCTCCACGTCCCCCCGATTGCCCGCGAGCTTCTCCTCCTGTCTATACAGTAATTTCCAGAGGGTCATGTAGTTATGACGCAATCGTTAGCCTATTTTTACAAAAACTGCTTCTACGGGGCCATAACATAAGATACAAGGTAATGGAGCCTTTTATACATTTTCGTGTTTCTTTAGAAATAAATAATGGACAAATGGAGTCTTTAAACGCCTCAGATGTAAAGTTATTAGCTGTCAAAGTGACGCCAAAATGAATGGGAGTCAATGGAATGCTAACAGCAGGTGAAGGCTTGATAGCCAATGGCGGCTCCCTGGGGAGGTACGCTTTCCGGGTGCTGGATTGCCCCCCTGGTAGAGATCACTGTTCTCGCGATAAACACTTCCACCATTTTCAAACATTTTAAATGAGACAGAGCATTGATTGCATTCACTTACCTGTCGGTCGAAGAGAACAGGTAAAAGCCATTACTTTTGTCTTGTAAGTATCTGTGTTTTTGTTTTGACATGTGCTCATTTTTTATCTATATGAGCTTCCCAAACATCGCATTTGTGTGAAATGTTTATCTTTATCTTCACACACTCGCGACTGACGGAAGAGTTCATGAGTCTGACGGTTTAACGGTCGCAGTTTGAAAGCTTTTAAAACTTGTGGCGCAATTTATAACTCGTATTTGTGCATTCATCCTGCGCTTGCATATGACCGGTTCAAAAGTACTACTCCCATTTATTAACCACAATCTTACAGAACAACACAGAAACTTACCTGTTTTGCATTAAAAACCGTCATAGTTCATATTCTCTGTGTTTTCTTCTCTTCTATATATACAGTATATACAGTATATCCAACATGTGTGTGTGTGTGTGTGTAAGTGTATACTATACACACACACACACACACACACACACACACACACAGACATCAGTGACAGCTGATGACATAATATATTTAGATGACTATTTATAGTTATTAATTAGGGAAAAGTAAGGTATATTAAATCGCATGCGCATTTATTACCAGAAAAAGTTGATCTTAAATCAAAACCACTAATATTCTCTGAAACCTGTTTTTAATATACAGAATCAAAATTGTAACTTAACGTTATATTCCTGAAGAGCGTCCTGGCCCAGCTGACTGCATTGTTTATGTAATTTAATAAACTATACTCACTTTTTAGGCGTTTTCTCCGGACTGGCGGTCTCCGGCTAATTTAAGGCTGTTTGGGCAGTTTTCAGGGCAGATGGTCAGACATAAAACCCAAATCCCCTCAGAGAGCAAAGGATAACCACATTTACTCTCCAACATCTTCACCGTTTCCCCCTGAAACCACCGTGACAGCTTCCCAAACATTGCGTTTGTGTGAAATGTTTGTCTTTATCTTCACACACTCGCGACTGACGGAAGAGTGTATGAGTCTGACGGTTTAACGGTCGCAGTTTGAAAGCTTTTAAAACTCTTGTGGCACGATTTATAACTCGTATTTGCACTTAGGTAAAGTTGGTTTTATATTCGCACATTCGCGGACTTCCGCGTTCAATAACTCGTGAACTAAACGTTGTTGCTACAGAAAACACCTATCACATATAACTACAGATAAAACACCAGAAGCTACAACATAATTTTCCTCAAAACGATCTTTCCTTCGCACTGGACAAAATACATTGATCTCTATGCGCAGGCTGCTAAGAAGGGACCATCTCTAAAGTGCAAACCCGAAGGAAAGCTCGTTTTGAGGAAGGAAAGCTCGTTTTGAGGAAGATTTAAATATTAAAACAATGTTATTTGTGTAGTAACAATATTCAGCTCACGTGATATTGAATGGCACTCTGCGAATATGCAAATATAAAACCAACTTTACCCAAGTTGCAGACTTGATCATGTAGGACCTCAGTAGCTTTACAGGAGCTACCCATTCTATCCATTTCAGATGTACATCGTATTGCCAAACGGATGTCCAGAGCCCCGAGTACTCCGTTAGATAAAGGATTTAAGTTTTTACGCCTTTTCATTTATTCATGATTATGAAGGTATGTAAGTTAGTATATGTAGCTTTTGCTAATGGCACCCGATGTAGAGTTAGCTAACTATCAGTAAGTTAGTTTAGACTTGTATGCTATCAGTAGTTTAACCTTTTATATTTGCTTGCAGACGATTAAAACAATCAAATGAAGACTGCATTTTATTTTTTTATAAAACATTTTTTTCTGATACTTAAGCATTCGTGACATTTTAATTAAAACAGAAAAAAGAATTGTATTCTAAAAAAGCGAAAAATAAGTTACCTCAGAGATCACCTACCGCTGCAGATGCGTACGGAAGTGCAAACCGGAAATGCTTATACCTGTTTTCCGGTTCGAACATTGGGCGTTCCGCATAACCCCTATTGACCAGACTGACTGACTACAGGTAAAATTTTGACAATACCTCCTTTACTGTACGTACAATAAACAAATAAGTTTAAGAAAAAATTACAGTAATTCACCTAAAGTATTTTTTCCTGTTCCAAAGGCTGTAGTGCTTTCCTAGTGACCAGACTGACTTACTACAGGTGGAATTTTGACAATACCTCCTTTACTGTACGTACAATAAACAAATAAGTTTAAGAAAAAATTACAGTAATTCACCTTAAGTATTTTTTCGTGTTCCAAAGGCTGTAGTGCTTTCCTAGTGACCAGACTGACTTACTACAGGTGGAATTTTGACAATACCTCCCTTACTGTACGTACAATAAACAAATAAGTTTAAGAAAAAATTACTGTAATTCACCTAAAGTATTTTTTCATGTTCCAAAGGGTGTAGTGCTTTCCTAGTGACCAGACTGACTTACTACAGGTGAAATTTTGACAATACCTCCCTTACTGTAAGTATAGTACAAACATATTTTTATTTAAAAAATACTGTAATTTCTCCTTTTTTCATGTTTCAATGGTTATAGTATGTTCCTAGTGATCACTCAATTAACTTTGATAAATGTATTAGGTAAAAGTATGTATTAGAACTGCTGTTCCTTGTACAACACATTTATTTCGTTGATTAAAAAAATGCTGATATTTTAGGTTAATCATATTTTCAACGTTATAAATAAGCAACTCCCTTATTGTAATGATTCAAGTTAAGTTTTTGTTATGAAGTCCTGAAGAAGTGGATTCTGGAACGCACTGCTGCTTCAATGTATATCTAATGAGTGATTATAATCAAGGTATTAATCAATAGTTCTATATATCAAATGAGTTGAATGACTTCTCTAGGCTTATGAGATTTTACTTTGTTATAGAAATTACCAGTGTGATTATCGAAAATGTTATTTCATGTATCCTTTAAATGTCTGTATTTGATATCTGAGGTGTAACGTAAGGGTCTGGCCCATGCCAGGAATGCAGTAACAGTGCTTGCTCATTTAGCCTGGCTTCCAGAGATGAAATATGGACTTCTTTAATAGGTCCAATCAAATAAAGAAAACATTTAAAGTAAACAAATTCAACAGTCTTTTTACCAAAATCAACACACTTCAAATGAATAAACAATATACAAAATAAATCAATTCACAAATATTATATTTACAAAAAAAAAGACAATTTAAGACATGAAAAATTATACAAAAGAAAGAAAACCCACACTTATGAAAACTTATGGTTTTCATAAGTGTGGGTTTTCTTTCTTTTGTATAATTTTTCATTTTCATTACTCCTTCTACAAAACAAGATATCAAAACAGAAAAAAACTATAATTTGAGATCTTAATATGGGCAAAATATGGAATAAATATGGAATATAAATGGAAAATATGGAAAAGGAAGTGTGTGTGAGCAGAAAATATGAAGATGTAACAAAGCACAGCAGGATCAAAACATTGTATCACAGCAGTCTCAAAATGGCCTATGACAAAACAGCGATGACACTGCACAAACTGTAGTTCTCCTGAAATTCACACAAATGATTAAGACAATCTATATATGCACATAAATTTTAAAAGGAGAAATTAGATGGTGACCTACCGTAGCTGCGAAGCCAGGCACCCAAAAGGACATCCCCTCAATAGTTTAATACAGTCGTCATTCACACACCAAATCACGAACTAACAAAACAAATGCAGGAGAGTTGCCTTCTAACCAGTTGCTACACTTTAACAAGGCATCAACAATAAATTAAAACCTGTCATACCCGCACCTGAAGTCCACAGACGCCTGCACAACAGCCATCCAAATGAAGCCAAAACCATGTTTGTAATAAAACACGAATGGGAAATTGTCGTCTGCCCGGGATGGTCGCAGCCGTGTGCAGCAATGAAGCAAACAGGCGAGCGTTCACAAAAGACACGCTAGTAACGGCCACAACAGAGTACAGCTTGCAGCATTAAGCAAGAAGGCGAGAGTTCCCAAAAGATGCGCTGGGAGCGGTCACAACAGCGTGCAGCATGAAGCAAACAGGCGAGCATTCACAGAAGACGCACAAGGAGCCTAAATGCAAGCGCAAATTAATGACGTCACATAACGTAGATTGCGGGCAAATGAGCTTTCAGCTCATTATGCCACAATCGCAACAAAAGGAGGCTATAGAACGGGTTCCTCCTCCCAGCAAGGAGTCAGGTTATTACAGCCGGTACTTCATTTTTCCGAAGAAGGATGGGGGGTTGCGTCCAATTTTAGATCTGCGCCTGTTAAATCGATCAGTAGGGAAGCTCAAATTCAAGATGCTCAATCTCAAGCAGGTTGTGTCACAAATCAGATCTGAAGACTGGTTTGTCACGATAGATCTAAAGGACACCTACTTCCACATTTCCATCCTTCCACAACACAGGAAGTTCCTGAGGTTCGCTTTTGGGGGCAAAGCGGACCAATATCATGTTCTTCCGTTCGGCCTTGCTCTGTCTCCCCGCACATTCACGAAATGTATGGACGCAGCTCTGGCTCCGCTGCGACTCCAGGGCATCCGCATTTTGAACTATATCGACGATTGGGTGATCCTAGCTCAATCGGAGCAACAAGCAGTTCGGCATCGAGATCTCGCTTACATCAAGAAGTTGGGGTTGAGGCTGAACACCAAGAAAAGTGTGCTATCTCCATCACAGAGGACCACTTTTCTGGGCGTGGTTTGGGATTTCGACGACGATGCAGGCACGTCTGTCTCCTGCTTGTATCGCTTCGATTCTCTCAGCAGTGAAATAATCAAAGCTAGGCCAGTCACTCACTAACAGTTTCAGAGACTGTTAGGTCTGATGGTAGCAGCATCCAACGTTATAGCTTGCGGCCTATTGTACATGAGACCATTGCAGTGGTGACTCAGGACCAAGGGGTTCTCTCCGAGGGGAAACCCGATCCGCATGATCAGGGTCACGCGATGATGTCTTCGTGCCCTAGTTATGTGGAAAGAACCTTGGTTCCTGTCCCAAGTGCCTGTGCTGGGAGCTCTCTGTCGTGATGTTACGCTAATGACGGATGCCTCCCTCACAGTCTGGGGGGCGATCATGAGTGGTCGCCCAGCCCAAGGTCTGTGGTAGGACCATCATCTCTCTTGGCATAAATTGTCTAGAAATGTTGGCGGTGTTCCAGGCTCTGAAACACTTCCTCCCAGACCTCAGGGGCCATCATGTGCTTGTCCAGTCAGACAAGTCAAGTCAAGTATATTTGTATAGCGCTTTTCACAAAACAGATTGTATCAAAGCAGCTTCACAGTATTAAATTAAAATAATACAACAAGGTTTGTTTCTAGTGGAATTTATTGATTGATAAAATCAAATTAAATATCCCCATAATATCCCCATAATATCCCCATAATATCCCCAACTGAGCAAGCCAAAGGCAACAGTGGCAAGGAACCGAAAAACTCCATCAAGTGACCTAATGGTGTCCTAAAACTCCATCAGGTGACCCAATGGAGAAAAAAAAACCTTGGGAGAACCCAGGCTCAGTCAGGGGCCAGTTCTCCTCTGGCGTTTATTAACTAGAGGATTTGCCGGATTGTAATTTACACTGTAAGATTAAAAATATTATATGAATGCCTGGCTGAAGAGATGCGACTTTAATCTAGTTTTAAACTGGGAGAGCGAGTCTGAGCAACGAACACTATCAGGAAGGCTATTCCAGAGTTTTGGAGCTAAATGTGAAAATGCTCTCCCTCCTTTGGTGGACCTAGATATCCTAGGTATGACCAAAAGCCTTGAATTTAGTGATCTTAAAGAGCACGATGGATTATAGGGCGATAGAAGATCGGTTAAATAGACTGGAGCTAAGCCGTTTAGGGCATTATAAGTCAGTAGCAATACCTTGTAATTAATACGGAACTTTATAGGTAACCAATGCAGTGATGATAAAATCGGTGTTATATGATCATATTTTCTTGATCTAGTAAGAACTCTAGCGGCGGCATTTTGGACTAACTGTAGCTTGTTTATTGAGGATGCAGGACAACCAGCTAATAAAGCATTACAGTAATCTAGTCTCGAGGTCATGAATGCATGAACTAACTTTTCTGCATCAGAAACTGATAGCATGTTACGTAGCTTAGCAATGTTTCTAAGGTGGAAATAGGCAGTTTTTGTAACATATGAAATATGATTTTCGAAAGACAGGTTGCAATCGAGTATAACACCCAGGTCTTTTACTGTAGAGGATAAAGTAACAGGACATCCTACTATATTAAAGTTGTATTGCGAGAGGTTTTGTGGGCGGTTTTTTGAACCGATGATTAGTACCTCTGTTTTGTCTGGATTTAATAAAAGAAAATGACGCGTCATCCAATCTTTTATATCTTTAACACACTCTGTCAATTTGGATAATTTAGCGTTTTCATCTGGCCGTGATGAAATATATATTTGAGTGTCATCAGCATAACAATGGAAACTAATTCCATGTTTCCTTATAATATTTCCAAGTGGCATCATATATACTGAGAATAACAGAGGGCCTAACACAGATCCCTGCGGCACTCCATAGTTTACTGGAGTTATGATAGATTTTTCTCCATTTAAATATACAAAATGGTAGCGGTCAGATAAGTATGATCTGAACCAGCTTAATGCTTGTCCTTGAACACCAGTATAATTTTGTAGTCGATCTAAGAGTATTGTGTGATCTATAGTATCGAATGCAGCACTAAGATCAAGTAAAACTAGTATTGAGATACAGCCTTGGTCAGAAGCTAAAAGTAAATCATTTGTGATTTTAACGAGCGCAGTTTCAGTGCTATGGTGCGGCCTGAAACCAGACTGAAACTTTTCATAGATGTCATTTTCTAGCAAGAAAGAACACAATTGAGCGGACACCACTTTTTCTAATATTTTAGACATAAATGGAAGATTTGAAATGGGTCTATAATTTGCTAGGTTATTATGATCTAATTGTGGTTTCTTAATGAGAGGTTTTATAACTGCCAGTTTAAATGTTCTTGGAACATGACCTAAAGATAAAGATGAGTTAATAATATTGAGGAGAGGCTCTTCCACTACAGGTAAAACTTCTTTCAGTAGCTTAGTTGGTATAGGATCTAATAAACATGTTGTTGTTTTAGATGAAGTGACAAGTTTATTTAACTCTTTTTGTTCAATAGTTGTAAAGCACTGTAATTGTTCTTGCGGGGTGATAATTGAGGCTGAATTATAAGGCGCAATTGAAGATTGAACGTTTACATTTGTGGTTCTGATGCTTTCTATTCATAAAATCATTACTACTGAACTGTAACGGGATATTTTGTTCGGGTGACGTCTGTTTATTTGTTAGTCTAGCCACGATGTTAAATAAAAACCTTGGATTATTTTGATTATTTTCTATTAGTTTGCGGAGGTGCTCAGCCCTGGTCGCTTTTAGGGCCTTTTTATAACGTGACATACTGTCTTTCCACGCAATTCTAAAGACCTCTAAATTAGTTTGTTTCCATTTATGCTCTAAAATACAGGTTTCTCTCTTTAGAACATGCGTAGTATTGTTGTACAACGGTGCTTTAATTTTTTCTCTGACCTTTTTTAATTTAATAGGTGCAACAACATCCAGTGTTCTAGAGAGAATAGTGCTCATAGTGCTAGTTAGTTATTCTAGTTCATCTGTTTGTTTGGGTTCAGGCAGCAGTTGAGACAGATCAGATAAGCAAGTTGAGAAATTATCTATGGTTGATGGAAGGATTGTTCTGCCTGGTTGATAACGCGGCGCCGCATGACATATTACAGCAGTACGTTACCATGTAATGGTCAGTGACTTCATCACTTTGCGGTATAATATCTATATCGGTTGGATCGGTTCCATGTGATATAATTAAATCGAGTGTATGATTAAGATGATGAGTTGGTCCGGTGACGTTTTGCTTGACCCCAAATGAATTTAATAAATCTGTAAACGCAGCCCCTAACGCATCATTTGGATTATCTACGTGTATGTTAAAATCTCCAACAATTAATGCTTTATCGACATTGACTAATAGGTCTGAGAGAAAATCTGCAAACTCTTTTAGGAAATCAGCGTAAGGCCCAGGCGGTCTATATACGGTAGCCAAGGCTAGAGATAATAGGGATGTTTTTCTAACATCTAAGAGCGTAACATTTAGTACAAGTACTTCAAACGAAATAAACTTATAACCCGTTTTCTGAGTAACATTGAGAATATCTCTATAGATTGTTGCAACACCGCCGCCACGACCAATCAGACGGGGCTCGTGCTTATAACAGTATCCAGATGGAGTAGACTCATTTAGACCGAAATAGTCATTTGGTTTAAGCCAGGTTTCAGTAAGGCAAAGTACATCGAAGCTATTATCTGTGACTATTTCATTTACAATAACTGCCTTAGGTGTGAGTGATCTAATGTTTAGAAGACCTAGCTTTAGAAATAGTTTTTGTTTACTAATAGCAACATTTTCTGTTTTAATAACATTTAGATTTTTCCTAGATCCTGCAGTAGATTTATTATTTGATCTCACTAAACGAGGAATAGACACGGTTTCTATGCAATGTTCTACACTAGTATTTATATCAGTTAAATTGGTGCAGCAGAGACTATGATTTGGACTTTTGGTTACTAGTCAAAAGGTATTTAACATTTTGGAGATGTTATCCGACAGAAGATCTGCTCCGAATCTGCTTGGGTGTAAGCCATCAGCACGGAAAAGCCTAGGACGCTCCCAAAACAGATTCCAATTATTTACAAAGAGCAGTTTCTGCTCATTGCACCATGACATTAACCATTCATTTAGTGCAAATAATCTGCTAAACTTTTCATGCCCTAGTCGGTACGTGGGAAGCGGTCCTGAGACTATGATCGTTGTTTCAGGCGATGTGCTGCGTACCGTATCAATCAGATTCCTGAAGTCTTTCTTCAGAATCTCCGTCTGGCGCAGCCTGATGTCGTTCACTCCCGCATGCAGGACCACAGTTCCGACGCGCTCGTCACCGTTCAGAATCTCGGGAACGTGAGTAGCGATTTCAGAAACACGAGCACCAGGAAAGCAGTGACTGTGCACCTTACTTTTACCTAACGTTGCTTGTACGTGCCGAATGATGGAATCGCCGATGATCACAGCATCGCGTTCTGTTTCGCGAAGCGGGGAGACGCGGTTTTGTGTGGATAACTCGAAAACCGGGAGGGTCGGAGAGAGTCTTGGTCTAGACCTGACTCGCGCTTACCGCTGCGGAATCACCCAGGCTTCGTGGTGGCGTGTTGGAGCCGGAGCTTACATTCCGGGAAAGGAAAACACAACTGCCTACAAGGATAAGAGAAAATGCCTCTTCTGGTTCAAGAATCTACTTGCTGCACAAACTGCCACAGACTTTTACAAAGGATTGCAGTTCTTGAAAAAAAGTTACTTATGGGACCACCAAACCAGACGGAGCACATAACAGAGCTTTGTCATGGACACCCTCAGCATACAGCCGGTGAGTCCCATGAAACTAGTGCTCTTCGACAGGTAGAAACAAGCCGATCGACTTACAAATCGATGGCACAAACAGGGAGCGAGACCCAAAGGCACTCGAGACATCAGATTGTCACGAGCATCACATGTTGCCGCAGTAGCATCCTCTACCCCATATATAGCTCTGACAAGGATTGCAAACACTGGACTCCTACCACCGCCTATACATCTTGAGAACAGATTTGAAGTACTAATGAATGTAAATGAGGAATCCCCAAACGTGATGAATGTGATCGAACACAGACTGAATGGGCCAGTAGCTAACACTGATGCAAACTGGCGCTCAAGGTCGAGCAGACAGCGGCACTCAGCTCAGAGCGCAGCCGAGCCCAGGACTCTGATAGTGGGGGACTCCATAATCAGAAACATTAGCAGCAGGGATACAACTACGTGCTGCCTTCCACAAGCAACAACTTCTGATGTAAACAGGGAACTTCAGAAGTGAATTTAGGAGTGAATTTAATGACAATTTCAATCTTTTCTGGAGTCAGAGACAACTGTTTCATCGGAATGGCCACCACCCAAACAAACTTGGTTCAAGAGTGCTAAAGGACAATATCTACTTCTCCCTCAATCATCCTTCTGCAGTGTGTGCCAATCCACTCAATCTGAACGGCACACACACACCTGGACACAGTATGAATGACCACGGGACTTCACTTCAGCAGCAAAATGGACATGCAGTTGACATATCACACAAGGACAATGATAACACCACTGAGCCACAACAACCTCTGCTCACGGACACAATCTCAGCTGAGCCCTACCCACAGAGCTCACCACAGACAGACATATCAGAACTGCTCCAAGATTCAGCACCCAAGGACGACTTCCTGGAAAACAGCCAGGGAAGCCAGGACAGCATATCACAGCCTCCGATAACACCAGAGCAACAGCCCCTTTCAGACACTTTTTCCCTCTCTCCAGCATCACCACTTCTGTGCTTCTTACAGAAAATGGAAGAACTGGTGTATGCTGGAACCAAACTATCCCACTCTTTTGCTGCAAGCCCCCAGATACCAACCAAAAAACGGCAGGCACCTCAACCACCAAAGCCTGCGGGCCCAGCTCGCCCTCCCCCTCCTCCTGTGAGAGCTCTTCGGCCTCTGCCACAACGCCAGGGCCCACACCCTCCTCCATCTGCTCGAGGTGAACCAAAAACAACTGATACCAGCTCTCAGTGATGTGTTTTGGGTCCCTGCTATGATAACAGTAACTTTCTCAAATGTTTACAGAACACGCAGGAACCCAGTGTGCCTGTATCTTTCTCTATTGCTGTTCTATTACAAGATAGAAAGTCTAAGGCCTTCAATAGCCGTACAGCAAACCCAACAAATCTGGTGCCTATTACACGTCAAACTAATATTGCTGTGGGGAAAAATAAGTCTGTTAAGTTAGCACTTTTAAACATCCGTTCACTTAAAAATAAATCACTTCTAGTCAACGACTTAATAACCACAAACAACCTGGATTTTATGCTTCTAAATGAAACCTGGCTAGAAGACAGCTGCAGTGCAACTGTCACGGTTGTGAATTCATTGTTTCCTCTGTGTCTCGTGTCATTGTTGTTTACATGTCTGTGAGTTTGCGTGAGTGGGCGTTGTCCCGCTCACGTGTTTGTTCAGTGCTCCAGCTGTTCGCAATCTTCTCATTTTCCACCTCAGCTGATTC
Source organism: Scardinius erythrophthalmus (assembly GCF_964197995.2). Taxonomy (NCBI): domain Eukaryota; kingdom Metazoa; phylum Chordata; class Actinopteri; order Cypriniformes; family Leuciscidae; genus Scardinius; species Scardinius erythrophthalmus. The sequence goes on along the minus strand of NC_138230.1, from coordinate 2,642,176 downwards.
ACATTACCGTTCCCTATTTATACTCACTCACCTCTCCATTCCAGTGTCCATCCGTTGTTTGCCAGTTCCTGCGTGTATGTTCGTGTCGTCTTCCGGGTTGTCGTGTCTACAGTGGATCCCTGTTGTTTCACCGCACCCGAGCACAGACCACCGAGCACCTGCACTCTGCACCGAGCACTTGACCATCGAAGTCCCTGTGTGTCCGAGTCTGAGCGTCTTCCCCTGTGTGGACCGTCCAGAGCTGCTTTTTACTCGCGAGATCGCGACCACGCCTTGAGCGGAACCTTCTTTCCTGAATTGTCTTATTCTGTGTTGAAGTTCCAATAAATATATTGTTCACCCGCAATTGCTTCCAGTTTTGTATCATGACAGAACGGATGGACCGAACGATGGGAGCAGCGGGTGATTCATCGGCTTCCTTAGAGGATTTCATTCGAGTGTGCATCGGCCGGATGGATGCACAGGAGCGCAGCCAGGGGGAGACAGGACGAGCCATCCAGACTCTGGTCACACAGGTGTCCGAGCTCACCCAGCGATTCCATCAGCTACAACCCCCCACTGCGCCAGCACCTCCAGCAGCACTTGCAGTTCCCCCCACACCACCCGTGCCTCTCTCCCAGTCGGAACCCAGACTGCCCACGCCTGAATTATACTCTGGTGAGCCGAATTTCTGCCGTCCATTTCTGACACGTTGCAGTATGCATTTCTCATTACAGCCCAGAACTTTCGAAAAGGAGGAGGCGAAAGTAGCCTTCGTGCTGACGCTATTGACTGGGAGAGCGGCGCTTTGGGGAACTGCAGTGTGGGAGAATCGAGACCAGTGCTGCTCCTCGTTCCAAGCCCTCTCGGCGGAGATGAGACGGGTCTTCGATCGAGCCGTCGAGGGGAAGGAGGCTGCCAGGGTCTTGACTGACCTACGCCAAGGAGACCGATCGGTATCAGATTATTCCATAGAGTTTAAGACCCTGGCGGCCGGGTGTCGCTGGAACGAGGAGGCGCAGTGGGACCATTTCCTGCATGGGCTGGCCGAACGTGTCCAGAGAGAAATCTACGCCCTGGACCTTCCTTCAACGCTCAATGGACTCATAGACCTGGCCCTGAGAGTGGACGCCCGTCTGTCCAGGATTGGGCAGAGAACAACCACCAACCCAGTTCCGAGTCGGAGTGAGAACCAGCGGTCCAGCGGCCTGGACACGTTCGGCTCCCACGATCCCGAGCCCATGCAGGTGGGGCGAGCTCGGCTTTCCCGGGAGGAGAAAGAAAGGCGGAGATCCCAGGGCCTCTGTCTCTATTGTGGTGGCAACGGACATTATGCCTACAGCTGTCCAGTAAAAGGCCCAGCCCGATAGTAAGTTTGAGGCTACTATCGGGTGGGATCTCCGCAGGTAAGACCTCATCCACTTCCACCATCCTCCCGGTAAGACTGAGATGGTCAACTCTGGATCACCACTGCACTGCACTCATTGACTCTGGGGCAGAAGGTAACTTTTTGGATCATCAGTTTGCACTTCAATTACAGATTCCCCTTCATACACTTTCCCAGAAGATCACAGTCAACGCATTGAACGGACAGACTTTACCTCCCATCTCCTTGGTCACCGAGAAACTTACACTCATCACTTCTGGAAATCATGCTGAAACTATATCATTTTACATCACTGACTCTCAACTCACACCCATAGTTTTAGGACACCCATGGCTCAGTTTACACAACCCCCGCATCGATTGGAAAAGACGTACCATCTCAGCTTGGAGCACTGAGTGTCACAATTCGTGTCTTGTGTCTGCTTGTTCTGTTGTTTCTGTTCCTGTGTTACAGGAGGAAGCGGTGGATTTATCAAACGTGCCCGAGGAGTACCGTGACCTGAGTGAAGTGTTCAGTAAGTCTAGAGCTGCTTCTCTCCCTCCGCATCGTCCCTATGACTGTGCTATAGATTTATTACCAGGTAAGTCTCCGCCTAAGGGCAAGATTTATTCACTTTCAGTTCCTGAGAGAGAGGTTATGGAGAAATATATTTCTGATTCTCTAGCAACCGGGTTCATCCGCCCTTCCTCTTCTCCAGCGGGGGCGGGGTTCTTTTTTGTGGGGAAGAAGGACGGTTCTCTGCGACCTTGCATTGATTACCGAGGGCTGAATAACATCACGGTAAAGAATACTTATCCTTTGCCGTTGATGTCTTCAGCCTTCGAGAGGTTGCAGGGAGCGTCTCTCTTCACTAAATTGGACTTGCGTAATGCTTATCATTTGGTCCGCATCAGGGAGGGGGATGAATGGAAGACTGCTTTTAACACCCCTAGGGGGCATTTTGAATATTTGGTTATGCCTTTTGGGCTTTCCAATAGTCCCGCAGTCTTCCAGGCACTAGTCAATGATGTGTTGCGAGACATGATCGATCAGTTCATATATGTTTACCTGGATGACATATTGATTTTTTCTTCGTCTCTCCAGGAACATGTGCAACACGTACGACTAGTACTTCAGAGGTTGCTAGAGAATGGGCTTTTTGTCAAGGCGGAGAAATGCGTTTTCCATGCACAGTCAGTTCCTTTCCTGGGACACATCGTGTCGTCTGAAGGTATGCTTATGGACCCTGACAAGGTTAAGGCTGTGGTAGAGTGGCCAATCCCAGATTCCCGCAAGGCCCTGCAGCGGTTTCTGGGATTCGCCAACTTCTATCGGCGTTTTATTCGCAATTTCAGCCAACTAGCCGCACCTCTGACCGCCTTGACCTCTCCCAGAACTGCGTTCAGGTGGTCAGACGCAGCTGAGGCTGCGTTTGCCAAACTCAAGAGTCGCTTTGTTTCAGCTCCCATTCTCATAGCCCCTGATGCTTCACGTCAGTTTGTGGTAGAGGTCGATGCGTCGGAGGTGGGGGTAGGTGCAGTGCTTTCACAACGTTCACCTTCAGACGACAGAATGCATCCCTGCGCGTTTTTGTCACATCGATTATCTCCTGCCGAACGAAACTATGACATTGGTAACCGGGAGTTGTTGGCAGTCAAGTTAGCTTTGGAGGAATGGCGTCACTGGTTAGAGGGTTCAGGGGTACCCTTTACAGTCTGGACTGATCACAAGAATTTGGAGTACATTAGAACCGCTAAAAGATTGAACTCCAGGCAGGCTCGGTGGGCACTTTTTTTCGGTCGTTTCGATTTTACACTTTCCTATCGTCCGGGTTCCAAAAACGTCAAACCCGATTCTTTGTCGCGTATTTTTGATCGTCCCGAACACGAAGCTACTCCTGAGCGCATTTTTCCTGAGAACCTGATTATCTCTTCGCTCACATGGGAGGTCGAATCGAAGGTCAAGAGGGCCTTAGAAGGGGTAACGCCTCCGATCCGGTGCCCACCTAACCGCTTATTTGTGCCGGAGGAATTACGATCAGAAGTCGTCCAGTGGGGTCATAGTTCCAGTCTAGCTTGCCACCCAGGGGTGAGTCGTACCATATTTCTAGTTAAGCAGCGATTCTGGTGGCCCCTGATGGCTCGGGATGTTCACAATTTTGTTTTGGCTTGCTCTAGTTGTGCCATTGGTAAGTCGTCCAATCGACCCCCAGCTGGGTTACTTCAACCGCTGTCGGTGCCTTCGAGACCTTGGTCCCACATCGCTCTAGATTTTATCACCGCCCTCCCACCCTCCCAGGGTAACACGGTAGTTTTGACCGTGGTGGACCGATTCTCGAAGGCAGCCCACTTTATTCCCTTGCCCAAATTACCTTCAGCCAAGGAGACAGCGGTGGCAGTCGTTGATCACGTCTTTCGGTTACATGGCCTCCCGACAGACGTGGTTTCTGACAGGGGACCCCAGTTTGTGTCCAGATTTTGGCGAGAGTTTTGTAAATTACTGGGGGCGACGGTCAGTCTGTCCTCTGGGTTTCATCCCCAGAGCAATGGCCAAACTGAGAGAGCCAACCAAGATTTGGAAAGATCATTACGATGTTTGGTCTCCAAGAATCCCTCCTCCTGGAGTCAACAACTTTCCATGGTGGAGTACGCCCACAATACGTTACCAGTGTCATCCACGGGCCTATCTCCGTTTAAGTGTAGTGTAGGGTACCAACCACCTGTTTTTCCTAGTACTGAGTCCGAAGTCGCGGTCTCCTCCGCCCACGCCTTCATCCAGAGGTGTCACCGTACTTGGACGAGGGCCCGTGAGACTCTCCTCCAAGTGCGGGAACGCACCAAGGCCAAGGCCGATCGCCACCGGTCAAGGCCTCCCGTATACGTCGTCGGTTCCAAAGTGTGGCTTTCTACTAAGGACATTCCGCTCCGCTCCGTTTCCAATAAACTGGCACCCAAATTCATTGGCCCGTTTTCTGTCACTAAGATCATTAGTCCGGTGACAGTCCGCCTCAATCTTCCTCCAGTGTACAGGAGGATTCATCCCGTTTTCCATGTGTCCAAAATTAAGCCCGTCTTTTTTGCACGCATTAATCCGCCAGCCCCGGTTCCCCCCCCCGCCGCGTCTCGTAGATGGGGAACCATCCTATTCGGTTCGTCGTATTCTGGATTCCAGGCGGAGGGGACGCGGATTTCAGTACTTGGTGGATTGGGAAGGTTACGGTCCGGAGGAGAGAAGTTGGGTTCCTGCTCGTGACATCCTGGATCACTCCCTTATCGATGATTACAATCGACAGGTAAGGAGTTCTGGGAATGCCGTGAGGCATTCCTAGGAGAGGGGGTACTGTCACGGTTGTGAATTCATTGTTTCCTCTGTGTCTCGTGTCATTGTTGTTTACATGTCTGTGAGTTTGCGTGAGTGGGCGTTGTCCCGCTCACGTGTTTGTTCAGTGCTCCAGCTGTTCGCAATCTTCTCATTTTCCACCTCAGCTGATTCACATTACCGTTCCCTATTTATACTCACTCACCTCTCCATTCCAGTGTCCATCCGTTGTTTGCCAGTTCCTGCGTGTATGTTCGTGTCGTCTTCCGGGTTGTCGTGTCTACAGTGGATCCCTGTTGTTTCACCGCACCCGAGCACAGACCACCGAGCACCTGCACTCTGCACCGAGCACTTGACCATCGAAGTCCCTGTGTGTCCGAGTCTGAGCGTCTTCCCCTGTGTGGACCGTCCAGAGCTGCTGTTTACTCGCGAGATCGCGACCACGCCTTGAGCGGAACCTTCTTTCCTGAATTGTCTTATTCTGTGTTGAAGTTCCAATAAATATATTGTTCACCCGCAATTGCTTCCAGTTTTGTATCATGACAGCAACAGTCCTCACTGAAACAGCCCCTCCTAACTTTACTTTTATGAGTGTCTGCAGAGCTGTTAAGAGAGGTGGGGGTCTAGCTGCTCTTTTTAAAGATATCTATCAATGTAAGCAAATATCATTTGGGAATTACCTGTCTTTCGAATATCTGGGTATTGTGTTAAAAGGTGCTCCAGATAATGTGGGCTGTTTAGTGAATTTAACATTAGATTGTTTGTTAAACTTGACAAAGTTGAGTTGTTTTATATTGAACGTGTTCACCACAAAGTTCTTGCTATTTGATTAAGCTTAATTCATACAGGGTGTGCTAATTTTGGACAGCTAGTTTTACTGTCCTTTTGCCCAAGTTATATTTATTTTTTTAATTAATTAATTAATTAATTTTTTATTATTATTATTTTCTTTAAAAGTTTGCGCTTATATGTTACATTTAGATTTGTTTCTGAAGAATATCTGTCAGTAATTTCTGATAATCACTATTGAGGTTATGCACCTTTTATGGGAGGACAAGGAGTTAGGAAACGTGTTATGGTAAAGTGGCTCCAGCTGCTGTTCTTGTCAGCTGTTGGGAGGGGTGGGGGTAGGGGTTGTTGTGTTTTTTTTTTTTTTTTTTTTTTTGTCTCTTGGTCATTCTCTTCTACCTTTGTCAATCTGTGTGCAATCACTATGGCACTTTATATCCTTATATGCTACAAGCAAGGTGTACTATTGGCTGGGATGTTTGTGTGGGGGTCTCAGAAATCTTGTCATGTTCAGGGAATTAATTATCCACGCCCGTGATGAATAACAAGATGGCAACTCGTGGTGCACTGAAATTCACCAGCTGGAACGTCAAAGGTCTGAATTCTCCGGTGAAACGAAATAAAGTTCTTAATTATTTGAAACAATTGAATACTAGCATAGCCTTTATTCAGGAAACACACCTCAGGCCTGCAGACCATCTAAGTATTAGAAAGGGCTGGGTAGGCCAGCTCTACCACTCCAGCTTCCAGGATAGGTCCCGCGGGGTAGCTATTCTCATACATAAATCGGTTCCTTTCTCCGTTTCTGAAGTCATCTCGGACCCCAATGGGCGTTTCATTATTCTTAGAGGACAGATCAATGGAGTTTGTTTGATTTTGGCCAATGTATATGGCCCTAACTGGGATGATGAGGCTTTTTTCAAAAAAGTTTTGTTTTCCCTCCCTGATTTGAACTCCAACCAGCTAATTCTGGGTGGGGATTTTAACTGCTGCTTAGACCCTCTTTTAGACCGTTCCACATCTAGACCATGTGCACAGTCTAAGTCCAGCAGGACGATTCAGTTATTCATGGAGCAGTATGCTATTTCTGATGTTTGGCGTTTTTTTAATTATAGCACAAAACAGTTTTCTTTCTTTTCCCCTGTACATCATACTTTCTCCCGCATTGATTACTTTCTTGTTGATAACAAATTGCTTCCATTGATTAGCTCATGTATCTATAATACTATTGTTATTTCAGACCATGCTGCTGTTACATTTGACCTCGCTTTACCAAGCCTTTCAATGTCCCGATCTCCTTGGCGTTTTAACTCTCTGCTTCTCAATGATTCTAATTTTATTTCTGTCATTAATGATCGTATTGACCTTTTTATCTCCACAAATATTTCCCCTGGTGTTTCAGCTAAGACAATTTGGGAGGCATGTAAGGCTTATTTAAGGGGAGAAATAATTTCATACTCGGCCTATAAGAGAAAAATAAACAATGAAAGGAGAGCTAATCTTTTGAATACTTTGGCAGACCTTCAGTCTAATTGTGTTAATTCTACAAACTCAGATGACTTTGTTAAATTTCTGACAACAAAGACAGAGTTTGACTTACTTACTACAAATGAGGCAACTGAAGCTCTACATAAGACTCACTGCAATTATTATGAATTCGGTGATAAATCAAGCAAATTGCTTGCCCATCAGTTGCGTCAGTCTGCTGCTTCACATCTCATTACTCAAATTTCCACCTCTGCTGGGTCTTCAGTTAATCCACTGACTATTAATAATGAGTTTAGGAATTTTTATTCCTCGTTATATACTTCGGAAAGCATAGCTGAAGTAGCCCAATTCGATAATTTTTTCAATTCCTTCAATATGCCTTGCATTGATCCTGATATCTCCTCAAATTTGATAGGCCCTCTTACATTGAACGAAATTAAGTCTGCTCTTAGTCTAATGCAGAATGGCAAATGCCCAGGGCCGGATGGCTTCCCTGCTGAATTTTTCAAGACATTTTCTGACAAATTATCACCTCTTTTACTTAACATGTTCAATGGTCTTACAGCTCAGGTATTCTCCCTCATTCCTTACGGCAGGCTATCATTTCTCTTATTCTTAAAAAAGATAAAGATCCTTCTCAGTGCAGCAACTATCGCCCCATCTCCTTACTTTGTTCAGATGTGAAATTATTAGCTAAAGTCCTAGCAAGACGCCTGGAGGTGGTCCTTCCAACTTTAATTTCTACTGACCAAACAGGCTTTATTAAAAACAGACATTCTTTTCATAATATTAGACGCCTTTTTAATATTCTTTATTCTTCTTCTTTAAATGAAACACCAGAGTTAGTTATTTCCATGGATGCTGAGAAGGCGTTTGATAGAGTCGAGTGGCACTATTTGTTTTATACACTGAAGAAATTTGGCTTTCCTGATCAGTTTATATCTTGGATTAGGCTTTTATATACATCTCCCTTGGCCTGTGTTCGAACTAATAATAACTATTCTGAGTATTTCTCCCTCGGTCGCGGGACTAGACAAGGTTGCCCGCTTTCTCCCCTTTTGTTTGCAATAGCCATTGAGCCTTTGGCAATTGCTCTAAGATCCAGTGCGATGGCTGGCATTCAAAGGGGAGGATTGGAGCATAAGCTATCTCTGTACGCAGATGATCTTCTCTTATATGTCTCTGAGCCTGGTACTTCCATCCCCTTGGTGCTTGATTTGCTAATGGATTTTGGCCTAATCTCAGGCTATAAGTTAAATTTGAGTAAAAGTGAATTAATGCCCATTAACACAGCTGCCTTGAATTATCCATTAGCATCCCTACCTTTTAGATCTTCCTTAAGTTTGAGATATTTGGGCATAAATGTGACAAGAAACTTTTCAGACTTATTTGACCACAATTTTGTTCCACTGCTTAATCGTCTATCTCAGGATTTTAATCGTTGGTCTCTCCTTCCTATATCCCTGATCGGTAGGGTTAATTGTATTAAGATGAGCGTGCTCCCTAAATATTTATATTTATTTCAGTGTATTCCTATCTTTATTCCAAAGTCTTTTTTTGTTACACTCGACAGCTCTATTTCTAGTTTTCTTTGGAATAAAAGGACCCCAAAGATTCGAAAAGGCATTCTGCAGAAGACAAAACAATTAGGTGGTCTAGCTCTTCCTAATTTTCTAATATATTACTGGGCAGCAAATATACGCACCACTCTTTACTGGTTCCAACCAAGCAACTCCGTCAACTCCCCATCCTGGCTGCATATCGAGAATGCCTCATGTAAATCATCTTCCCTGGTGGCTCTTTTATGTCTCCCATACACATTGTCCCCAATGAAATATTCAAATAATATAATTGTTAAAAACAGTCTTAAAATCTGGACCCAATTTTTGCGACATTTCGGTCTTCATAATATACCCCTGTTATCCCCAATACATTCTAACCCGTTGTTTTACCCCTCCATTTTAGACCGTGCTTACACCTCTTGGAGAGATCTTGGGTTGGTTTCTGTTGCTGACCTTTACATCGATGGTGTTTTTGCCTCTTTTGAACAGTTGACTTCTCAGTTTAATATTTCCAAAAAACATTTTTTCAGATATTTACAAATTCGAGACTGTACGAAAAAAAATGTTCAACTTTCCAAATGCACCTCTCCCTTCAGATTTAGACACCATTCTGGGTGTGGATCCTTGTACTAAAGGGTCAATTTGTAAACTAGTGAATATAATTGTTCATTTGCAATTTTCCTCTGATGATTTACGCCTTGTCTGGTCCCAAGACATCGGTACTGAGATTAACGAGGAGACATGGAAGGCAGTCCTGAACAGGGTTTACTCCTCTTCCCTCTGCGCACGTCACAGGCTCATACAGTGCAAGGTGGTTCATAGAGCCCACTGGTCGAAGACCAGGTTAGCACGCATTAACCCATCTATTGACTCAGAGTGTGACAGGTGTCATTCTGGTTCAGGCACTTTAATTCACATGTTCTGGTCCTGCCCTACTCTGTCTTCCTTTTGGAGACAAATTTTTGTCTCATTGTCAGCCATTACCTCGGCGGATATCCCACTCTGCCCAGTTACAGCTTTATTTGGGGTTCTCCCGCCTGGCCATTCTTTGCCTTCTCACTTTTCAGATTTTGTAGCCTTTCTGACTCTTTTAGCTAGGCGTTTAATTCTATTGAATTGGAAAAGCCCTCACCCTCCATCTTACACTCGTTGGATAAGAGATGTTCTTTATTTTATTAAACTGGAGAAAATTAGGTACTCTCTTCACCGACCTAGCACCATTTTCATCAAGCTTTGGCAACCCCTGTGTGAACATATCAAAACTCTCCAGCTTGACCCTGCTCTTTGTGTGTGATCCCCTTATCTCCCCCCACATCTGTCACCAATCTAGATGTTGATACTAATTTTGTATTGCCTGGCCAATACACTGCTATGTTTACTGTTACTGTATGTGATTGTACTTTGTTTATTTATTTGTTGAGGGGAAAATAATCCTCAGTGCATCTTCTCTCTGTAATGGTTTGTGTATTTTCATCTTCCCCTGTTTCTGTAAATTCTGTTTTTTTTTATTTTTTTTTTTTTATGATGTTTTATTAACAAGGTTCGGGAGGAGCACGTTCAGATAATTAACACAGGTGGAGAGCACTCAGCAATCAATGGTGAGAGGTATATATACTCAGCAGTCTCACCTCATTCCATTGACAGTTTTTGCAGCATGTAGCCAGACAGTATCGTCCTAACAGGTCCGAATCGAGCAATTCACGTCCGATGAATAATCTCTCGTCTTTGAAGAACATCTGCCGCAATCCTCTGACCAACATCGCGGGCGTCAGGCTTACAAACGGAATCATAACCACGGGCGAAACATCCGCGATCTCCTTCCGTGTATTTCTCTACACCGGTCCATACAACAATTTCCGCCATTAGAGAAATGGTTAGGAAGGCAATGCCGCCCTCTTTACGCGAGGGAAAGGGTCTTCCTCCTTCGCCAGGCCGCCACAGCTGGCCCTAAAGTAAGCCGCGCCGTGCCGCGCCGCAGATTGAGTTCCGGCCAGTCCATACTCAACGTTTGCCGGGTCAACTCAGTGAGTGCTCAGCTCGGCCCTTCTCGTGTCTGTCTTGGTTGAGTTTAACATTGCTTCAGTTGTTTGAGTCACGAGCCAGTCATGCCATCTGTATACAAATTTGATCGGGGAAATGCACGTTTTAAATTGTTTCTGTACAAATGATTTACTGTCATACAGTAGGTCGCACGTTACGTGCAGATTGATCTCAGAATCATTAAGTACCATCGTTAACACTGTCCTGCAATTTATCTGCAAAATCTCGTAGGAGAAAAAAAAAAAAAAAAAAAAATCGCATAATCCCGCAAGGATTTCATCTCGCTCCCTTTTTCTCGCGCCTTTGATCTAAAGCACAAGAAGACGAGCGTCGGCCCGCTAAGCCCCACTCTCCTCCTCCCTTTGTTCAGCCACACACCGCAGGAGCTCAGTTTCTCCAGGTAAGTTTATCCACTGCTGCAGCAGTGATGTCTCCTCTGGTCCTGGAGGAGCTCAATTTCTCTGGTAAAATTCTCTAATATTGCAACAGTAATGTCTCCTCCGCGCTCACTAGAGCTCTGTTTCTCTGGCTAATCTTCTCCACTGCCAAAGCAGTGATGTCTCCTATGCTCCCACTGGAGCTCTTTTACTCTGGCTAATCTTCTCCACTGTCACAGCAGTGATGTCTCCTATGCTCCCACTGGAGCTCTTTTACTCTGGCTAATCTTCTCCACTGTCACAGCATGTCTCCTCTGCTCCCATTGGAGCTCTTTTACTCTGGCTAATGCCTCCACTGTCACAGCAGTGATGTCTCCTATGCTCCCACTGGAGCTCTTTTACTCTGGCTAATCTTCTCCACTGTCACAGCATGTCTCCTCTGCTCCCACTGGAGCTCTTTTACTCTGGCTAAATTCTCCACTGCCACAGCAGTGATGTCTCCTATGCTCCCATTGGAGCTCTTTTACTCTGGCTAATCTTCTCCACTGTCACAGCATGTCTCCTCTGCTCCCACTGGAGCTCTTTTACTCTGGCTAAATTATCCACTGCCACAGAAGTGATGTCTCCTATGCTCCCATTGGAGCTCTTTTACTCTGGCTAATCTTCTCCACTGTCACAGCAGCGATGTCTCCTATGCTCCCATTGGAGCTCTTTTTCTCTGGCTAATGCCTCCACTGTCACAGCAGTGATGTCTCCTATGCTCCCACTGGAGCTCTTTTACTCTGGCTAATTTCTCCACTGTCACAGCAGTGATGTCTCCTCTGCTCCCACTGGAGCTCTTTTACTCTGGCTAATCTTCTCCACTGTCACAGCAGTGATGTCTCCTATGCTCCCACTGGAGCTCTTTTACTCTGGCTAAATTCTCCACTGCCACAGCAGTGATGTCTTCTCTGCTCCCATTGGAGCTCTTTTACTCTGGCTAATCTTCTCCACTGCCACAGCAGTGATGTCTCCTCTGCTCCCATTGGAGCTCTTTTACTCTGGCTAAATTCTCCACTGTCACAGCAGTGATGTCTCCTCTGCTCCCATTGGAGCTCTTTTACTCTGGCTAAATTCTCCACTGTCACAGCAGTGATGTCTCCTATGCTCCCATTGGAGCTCTTTTACTCTGGCTAATGCCTCCACTGTCACAGCAGTGATGTCTCCTCTGCTCCCACTGGAGCTCTTTTACTCTGGCTAAATTCTCCACTGCCACAGCAGTGATGTCTCCTATGCTCCCATTGGAGCTCTTTTACTCTGGCTAATGCCTCCACTGTCACAGCAGTGATGTCTCCTCTGCTCCCACTGGAGCTCTTTTACTCTGGCTAAATTCTCCACTGCCACAGCAGTGATGTCTCCTCTGCTCCCATTGGAGCTCTTTTACTCTGGCTAAATTCTCCACTGTCACAGCAGTGATGTCTCCTATGCTCCCATTGGAGCTCTTTTACTCTGGCTAATGCCTCCACTGTCACAGCAGTGATGTCTCCTCTGCTCCCACTGGAGCTCTTTTACTCTGGCTAAATTCTCCACTGTCACAGCAGTGATGTCTCCTATGCTCCCATTGGAGCTCTTTTACTCTGGCTAATGCCTCCACTGTCACAGCAGTGATGTCTCCTCTGCTCCCACTGGAGCTCTTTTACTCTGGCTAAATTCTCCACTGCCACAGCAGTGATGTCTCCTATGCTCCCACTGGAGCTCTTTTACTCTGGCTAAATTCTCCACTGCCACAGCAGTGATGTCTCCTATGCTTCCACTGGAGTTCTTTTACTCTGGCTAAATTCTCCACTGCCACAGCAGTGATGTCTCCTATGCTCCCACTGGAGCTCTTTTACTCTGGCTAAATTCTCCACTGCCACAGCAGTGATGTCTCCTATGCTCCCACTGGAGCTCTTTTACTCTGGCTAATGCCTCCACTGTCACAGCAGTGATGTCTCCTCTGCTCCCACTGGAGCTCTTTTACTCTGTCTAATCTTCTCCACTGTCACAGCAGTGATGTCTCCTATGCTCCCATTGGAGCTCTTTTTCTCTGGCTAATGCCTCCACTGCCACAGCAGTGATGTCTCCTATAATACTTGATCAAACAAAGTAAGACTGACCAAACCAAAAAAGGTCACTTTATCTACATTTTTAACCTCGCTTCGCAAATCCAACCATACCAGTCAATTCTGGCATATCTGCAATGGAGAAGTTCTCAGGCTAAATCTCCTCTGGAACCCCTGTTCTTAGATGAATCCAAAAAAAAAAAAAAAAAAAACTCTTCTTTTACTGTCTCTTCTTTACTGTCTCCTCTTTCCGTCCAGCGAGCACTGGTCTCACAGCGGACGGAGTGAGAACTTCCCAGTGGAGCCCTTAACATTTTCTCTTTCATCCAGCGATGCAGTATGAGAAACTCCTGGGCAAGCACTCATTTTCCTGTTTCCTTTCCGTCCAGCGAGCATTGGTCTCACAGCGGACGGAGTGAGAACTTTCCCAGTGGAGCACTTACGTTTTCTCTTTCATCCAATGATGCAGTGTGAGAAAATCTCCTGGGCAAGCACTCATTTTCCTGTTTCCTTTCCGTCCAGCGAGCATTGGTCTCACAGCGGACGGAGTGAGAACTTTCCCAGTGGAGCACTTACGTTTTCTCTTTCATCCAATGATGCAGTGTGAGAAAATCTCCTGGGCAAGCTCTCATTTTCCTGTTTCCTTTTCCGTCCAGCGAGCATTGGTCTTACAGCGGACGGAGTGAGAACTTTCCCAGTATAGAGTACTAATGTTTTCTCTTTCATCCAATGATGCAGTGTGAGAAAATCTCCTGGGCAAGCACTCATTTTCCTGTTTCCTTTCCGTCCAGCGAGCATTGGTCTCACAGTGGACGGAGTGAGAACTTTCCCAGTAGAGTACTAATGTTTTCTCTCTTCTTCCAGCGACGCAGTGTGAGGAAATCTCCGAGGCAAGCACTCACTTTCCTGTTTTCTGTGAACTACAACCGCTCCCCGTTTACAGACCAACAGGGGACGTCAGCCAGGCAGTGAGCCACCATTACGGGCCTTCCCGGTCATCCAAGCCCTTCTTGAGATACCAGCCCGCCAAACTCGGCACTTTGGGGGATCTTTAGTCCGGCGGCTGTCCTCTTTAGCCTTTGGGGGGAGTACTCTGGGTTCGGGCTGAACTCCGAGCTCGGAGCCCTCCCTCCGGACAGCACGCCATATACGCATTAAACTTACCCATTCAAATTATATGTAAGTGTGAACTCGTGAAATGATGTTTTATTAACAAGGTTCGGGAGGAGCACGTTCAGATAATTAACACAGGTGGAGAGCACTCAGCAATCAATGGTGAGAGGTATATATACTCAGCAGTCTCACCTCATTCCATTGACAGTTTTTGCAGCATCCCTCCACCACCCCTTCTCCACGCTTCTAGTCCTAAACACTTACATACGGGGGGAGTACTCTGGGTTCGGGCTGAACTCCGAGCTCGGAGCCCTCCCTCCGGACAGCACGCCATATACGCATTAAACTTACCCATTCAAATTATATGTAAGTGTGAACTCGTGAATTTTTTTGTAATGGTTTAAAGTGTATAAATAAATCATAAAAAAAAGGTGTTCCACACATTTTACTTATCATTATTTACAGGCCTCCAAAATACTCTCCAGCCTTTGCTGAGGACTTTACAGAACTGTTATCAGCCATTACCTCAGAGTTTGACTGTTTTGCCATTGCTGGAGATTTTAACATCCACATAGATATTGTTTTCTGCACTATGGCAAAAGAAATTAAAACTATTTAAAAAACTTTTGATCTGACTCAGCATGTACATGGACCCACACACAATCGTGGACACACTCTAGATTTACTTATCAGTAAGGGTCTTAACATTTCATCGATTGTTATTAAGGATGTAGCACTTTCTGATCATTTCTGTATTTTCTTTGATATATTGATCTCTCTTGCCACTGAAGCTAGATCTGTGTCTGTCAAGAAGAGATGCTTAAATGAGAACACTAGTGTACTATTTATGAAGGCTATATCCTTAACACCAAGCATATCTGCAGACTCTGTTGATTTTCTCCTTGATTCTTTTAACTCAAAAGTTAAAAGTGTAATTGATGATATTGCTCCTGTTAAAGTCAGGAAGAAGAGTGGCAGACAAAAAGCACCTTGGAGAAACTCAACAACAGTGCAAAATATGAAAAGACAGTGCAGAAAAGCAGAGCGCATGTGGCGGAAGACAAAACTTGTAGTCCATTATAACATCTACAAAGACAGCATCCATGCTTTCAATATGGAACTAGGCAAAGCTAGACAGACTTTCTTCTCAAATTTTATAAACAGTCATTTAAACAAAACACGCACTCTTTTTGCTACTGTAGAGAGACTGACAAACCCCCCAAGCCAGATTCCCAGTGAAATGCTCTCAGACAACAAGTGCAGTGAGTTTGCTTCTTTCTTCTCTGAGAAAATCAATAATATCAGAAAGGTGATCAGCACATCCTTGAGTTGCGCTGGGGTCAGACAGATCAAACCACCTGAGAAAGTAGTTACGATGTCTGATTTCAAAGAAATTGATGGCAAAATTTTGGAAGAAACCGTACAGCACCTTAAAACATCAACCTGCGCTCTTGACACACTTCCCACATCATTTTTCAAAAGTGTGTTAAACAGTTTAGAAGCAGATCTTCTAGAAGTGGTAAATGCCTCACTTCTCTCTGGGAGTTTTCCAAACTCCCTGAAAACTGCAGTTGTCAAGCCCCTCCTGAAAAAGAACAATCTGGATAAGACCATATTAAGCAACTATAGACCGATCTCAAATCTTCCTTTCATAGGCAAGATCATTGAAAAAGTTGTCTTTAATCAGCTGAACAAATTCTTAAGCTCGAATGGATACTTTGACAATTTTCAATCTGGTTTCCGACCGCAGCACAGCACAGAGACAACGCTCATAAAGATAATAAACGATATTTGCTTAAATACTGATACAGGCAAATTATCAGTGCTGGTACTACTCGACCTCAGTGCTGCATTTGACACTGTCGATCATAACATACTTCTTGACAGGCTGGAAAACTGGGTGGGGCTTTCTGGGATAGTCCTAAAATGGTTCAGGTCATACTTAGATGGGAGAGGTTATTATGTGAGTATAGGAGACCATAAGTCTGAGTGGACATCCATGACATGCGGAGTCCCTCAAGGCTCAATTCTTGCGCCACTCCTGTTCAACCTGTATATGCTCCCAATGAGCCAAATAATGAGAAAGAACCAAATTGCTTACCACAGCTATGCAGACGACACACAGCTCTACTTAGCCCTATCACCTAACGATTACAGCCCCATTGACTCCCTGTGCCAATGCATTGATGAAGTCAACAGTTGGATGTGTCAAAACTTTCTTCAGTTAAAACCCCTTGCCCGTCATAGGATCACTGGTGATCCCGGATTATTGTTGTTCAAAATGCATTACTCTTTAAAACCTCAAACTCTTACTTGATCTGGACAAAATCAGCATTATGAGAAAGGTTTAAGACTCCAGCTTCGATATTTGACCACTGTTTATGATTAAACTGGTTTGCATTGACATTAATTTCTTAATTTATGACAGGAGAGCAAAATAATTAATCTGTAACGATCGTTATTTTGAATAGAAATAATTACTCACACGACATTCATTCTCGTCTTCTCCGGTTTATTTGTGTTCAAATACATACAATATACTGCATACGACAGGGCTATTAGTCCAATGGTGCGCATATTTGGAGAAATAATGAATAATTATTACATGCTAGTAAAATATTTAGTCATACAGAATAACATTTGTATTCATTTTCCACTGAATTATGCGATCTGAAGAGCTCAAACAGCGAACACAGCGAGATGTGTGTCTCCTCTTCCTGATTTGATTGATTCGCTGAACAGCTGTCAATCATCCCACGTGATTCAACGTGACCTCTTCTGCATGACGCGTCTGTGTACACTTCCTGATTCTGGACATCCATGAATATGATACAAATACTCGATGGTGTTTTAAAGTGAGCTTTTAGTAAAAGTGTAATATTAATCAATTAAATTGTGTCCTGTAGCTTGAGGCTACTGTTGTGCTAATGCACCTGCTGCAGGAGCTTTCTATTCCATAATATATATATATTTTAAAGAATTCGCATTTAAAAGTTCCAAGAATAGTTTATTGTTGTTTGTTTTCTAACAAGACTTAACGTTAAGTTAATAGGTGGATTATTCACGTTTAGTGGGATTTACATAGGCGTCAATGGCCAAGCATTATGCCAAAAGAAAGGCTATTATGGCTGAATTCAAACAAAAGAATAAGGATAAGTGAATAAGAAGATTAAGAAGAATAAGAATAAGAAGTCTTGGTCGATTTAAATGAATAGAACATGAATGGGGCCAGTTCTCCTCGCCAGACATTAGTCAAAGACTGTAAATGGGTGTTTATAGGGCAATAAAATATTTGATGAGAATCTTGTTAGCCTTTCTGTGAAACTTCTCCAAATCCTCCCCTGACATGGTCTTACAATAGGCATCATAAAATGCATAATTTTAGAGATATCAAACTCAGATTTGAAATGAAGCATGACTACAATTGTGGCTACACTTTAGTTGTGGTTATAAGTTGCTATCCTAAATTCAAATAATATTTTTATACATTTAATAAATATATTCTTAATATTTGTTGTTTTTGTTTTTATGTTTGAGCTTATATATCTCAATATTAATAACAGTCTGGTTAATTTTGAGTCTTGAACTATAAACTCTCAAGGGTTGGCTTTCTAAATATATGTGTGTTATGTGTCTATTCAGAATGACTTATGAGCAGCAACCTTTTTATTTTGGGTATGTCATGTATGCATCACTTGCCAAACAAAGACAAAACTGAAGTCATTGCATTTGGAAACAAAGATGAAGTTCTCAAGGTGAACGCATACCTTCACTCTAGGGGTCAAACAACTAAACATCAAGTCAGGAATCTTGGTGAGACACTAGAGTCAGACTTTAGTTTCAGTAGTCATGTCAAAGCTATAACTAAATCAGCATACTATCATCTGAAAAATATTGCAAGAATTAGATGCTTTGTTTCCAGACAAGACTTAGAGAAACTTGTTCATGCTTTCATCACCAGCAGGGTGGATTATTGTAATGGACTCCTCACTGGCCTTCCCAAAAAGACCATAAGACAGTTGCAGCTCATACAGAACGCTGCCGCCAGGATTCTGAGCAGAACCAGAAAATATGAACATATCACACCAGTCCTCAGGTCTTTACACTGGCTCCCAGTTAGATTTAGGATTGATTTTAAAGTATTATTACTGGTATATAAATCATTCAATGGCCTAGGACCTCAATACATTGCAGATATGCTCACTGAATATAAACCCAACAGATCACTCAGATCACTAGGATCATATCAGCTAGAAATACCAAGGGTTCACTCTAAGCATGGCGAGTCCACTTTTAGCCATTATGCCAGCCACAGCTGGAACCAGCTTCCAGAAGAGATCAGATGTGCTCCTACAGTAGTCATTTTCAAATCCAGACTCAAAACACATCTGTTTAGCTATGCATTTAATGAATGAGCACTGTGCCAATGTTCGTCCGACTGTACTGTATTTAATTTTTTTATTTTTCTAAACAGTTTTAATTATTCTTATTTCTTTTTATTATTTAAATTTCTTCTATGTAAAGCACTTTGAATTGCCATTGTGTATGAAATGTGCTATATAAATAAACTTGCCTTGCCTTGCCTTGCCTACAAAGATAGCAAAGGTGTATTATTCAACAGGTAAACAAACAGAACAGTGTGCTAGTGCACAAACAATAACCGACAAAGAATGAGAGAAACAAGGGAACTTAAATACACAGATAATGACAGGACAACAGGTGAAGGAGATGATGATAACGATGATGATGATGAGGGTGATGAGGAGCAGGTGCAGGTGATGACGACAGAGGATTCTGGGTAGTGAAGTGAAGACAAGACGATGACAGACGGTGAATGTGACATTACTCCCCCCTCCCGCTAGGCGCGACCCGCGCCATAGATGGCAGAACCTGGGAGAGGGGGGTGGGCATCCTGGAGTCAGTGACCGGAGGGAGAACAGGGACAGGACAGACAGGAGACTCCAGGATGGTATCGTGGACCGTGGCGGAGCAGGCTGAGGAGGAGCCCACGGCGGTGCAGGCTGAGGAGGAGCCCACGGCATTGCAGGCTGAGGAGGAGCCCACGGCGGTGCAGGCTGAGCAGGGGACCACGGCGGTGCAGGCTGAGCAGGGGACCACGGCGGTGCAGGCTGAGCAGGGGACCACGGTGGTGCAGGCTGAGCAGGGGACCACACGGTGCAGGCTGAGGAGGTGGCCATGGTGAAGCAGGCTGAGGAGGTGGCCATGGCGAAGCAGGCTGATCAGGGGGTCATGGCGGAGAGGACCCCTCGGGCAACCATGGCGGAGAAGACCCTTTGGGCGGCCATGGCGGAGAAGACCCTTCGGGTGGCCATGGCGGTGAGGACTTATTGCCCCCCCCCCCCAAATTTTCTTGGGGAGGTTAACGGGCTTAGGCTCCGGGTAGGAGTAGTCCAGTGGCGAAGGCGTGTCAGGGCTGGATGAGACAGGCAGTGAAGGCAGCTCTGGACTGGACTGGACCAGCGGCGAAGAGGGCTTGGAGCTGGGCAGGACCAGCGGCGAAGAGGGCTTTGAGCTGGACAGAACCAGCGGCGAAGAGGGCTCTGTGCTGGACGGGACCAGCGACGAAGAGGGCTTTGAGCTGGGCAGCGATGAGGGCTCTGTGCTGGGCAGCGATGAGGGCTCTGTGCTGGGCAGTGATGAGGGCTCTCTGCTGGGCAGCGATGAGGGCTCTGTGCTGGACGGAACCAGCGGTGAAGGTTCTGTGCTGGAAGGGACCAGCGGTGAAGGCTGGAACACAGGAACACAGTCTCTCTCCAAGATAGTCTGGTGGTGTCTGGGAGGTCGAGGGGGCGATGGAATGTTATCCCGATCCGGAACAGGACGCTGAGGGTTTCGTCCTCCAAAGGGCTTGTGAGGGCAAGTTCAAAAAACCTCCTGGAGAAGCTCAGGATATCGTGGCTCACCTGAAGCGTTCATCCATATTTTTGGTCAGTTATTCTGTAACGTTCCTGGTTGAAGATGAAGATGAAGATGGAGACGAACTCGAAGTACAAAGATAGCAAAGGTTTATTATTCAACAGGTAAACAAACAGAACAGTGTGCTAGTGCACAAACAATAACTGACAAAGAATGAGAGAAACAAGGGAACTTAAATACACAGATAATGACAGGACAACAGGTGAAGGAGATGATGATAACGATGATGATGATGATGATGAGGGTGATGAGGAGCAGGTGCAGGTGATGACGACAGAGGATTCTGGGTAGTGAAGTGAAGAAAAGACGATGACAGACGGTGAATGTGACAGTTATGATGTTGGTTTTAGTTTATAGTATTTATAATTAGCTGTACCCATTTAAAAAAGAAAAAATTAAATGAGGTTCTATATACAGGGCCCCCACGTATTAAATTGATTTGTATTAAAATAAAAAGTCATAATTGTAGCTTTATACTATATAATAATATATAAAATAACTATAAAAGAATAATATATAGAATAACTATAAAAGAATAATAATTTCAAGAGATCTTAAATTTGTGGACAGAAAAATAGCAATCGCGATACAGCTGTAAGTGATGATCAAAAACATGTGATGAAGCAATCAGTGAGGTAAATAATTAGCAGCAGAACTGAACTAGCAGCAGATCTACTCTAGTAAAGACCTGAGAGTCTCTGAGACACAGATAACACACTGAAGGCTATACGCCTTTATTTCTTCTTTCTTCCTTAATACTCTCATTTTGTATAATTACATACATGTGTCATCAGTTCATCTCTGTTGTTTACTGTGGGTAGAAGTATCAGATTACATTCCAGGTTTACTATGTTCTCTTGGCAACATCTTTAGTTAATCATTTACTAATCACTTGCAAATGACTTGTAACGGAATTTACAAAACATACATAAAGTGTTATGTAACCCAGACGTTTTTCCTTATTCTCCTTATTTACGGTTCCACTCTGTGTTCGCGTTGTCGCGAGACTTCGTGAAGCATCGCGAGACTTGACAGTGTTACGTCACTTTCCTTTAAATACAGCCGCGGCCGCGCGCTGTTGTTTGGTATGTGTGTGCGCGAGCCGGTGTGTTGAGCTGCTGCAGGTAGGCGTTTTAGCCGTTCAAACATTCTATTAATTAAACTGCTGGTTTAACTATTATGTATGCCAACCTTTTAGATTGCCTCTACCTTTTCAAGTGACTGCTGTTGAGTGACTTGATACAGGAACTGGTGAGTTTGTCACTGTTTGTTATACGGTGCTAAAAGTGTGTTGTATGTGTATATGGTTTTGTTAGCCGGTGCTGGCGCTGGCTGTACTTTGATCATACTGAGTCTGACTATATATATATATATATGTATGTGTATTTTTGTGGCTATTTAAATGAGCAATACATTAATTAATCCTAATGTTGTTGTTGAATATTGAATTATGAAGTCAACTATTCTTTGATTCTGAAATGTATTTTGAAGCTATTTATTGCTATTTGTCTATTTATAAGAGTACTCTTGTTGATTGTTAAATTATTTATATTGCTATATGCAGTATTTATATTGAATTATGTACATGATGAAACAAACGAATTGAGATTGATTATGATAATATGATGACTTTATTATATTATGATTATGGTGATATAGTTGTGATGCTTGGAACCAGAGTGATGTATTAATTGGTCCTGTTTTGTACAGGCCAGGTTCTGTGTATTGATGGCGAGCCACTAGGCCCAAACCTGATGCTTCGGAGTGCATGCATCTACCAGTGTGGTAGGAGGCACTGCAGCTGCGCACACACACACACTCAGCTGCTAATTGGCACTTGCGAACACACACACTCTGAGACATTTACACACACCTTGGACATTTGTCACATCCACACATTGGACTGATCTTATGAACTATGCCATCCTGGACTCCTTGGACTCTGCCTGTCTCGAGGGCTGTGTTTTGTGAATCATTGCTGCTTCAAGCATCTTCTTATGATTGAGAGAATTCTGAGATTGTTGTATGCTCATTAATAACTTTGAACTGAATACTACTTATGTGCACGTGTAAATATTGTAAATACTTGTCTTATATGTAATACAACTCACAATTGCAATGCAACCTTGACTCTGTGTGTCATTGAACTTCACCTTTTCCTCCCTGAGCCAAACTAGAATCTTCTGTTACTGATCTACTATTTTATCTATAATTGTAGCAAGTTATATATGCTACATAACTTTGGCGAGCCAGCCAGGAGGATTTGGTGAGTTTAATGTGCATTTGAGTTATTCATTTGGGTTATTGCAGTTCAGTAAGAACAATGGATGTGTTTTTGAAACGTGGTATCAAATTTCCAAATGCTGTGCTGTTGGAGGGCATAACAGGACAAGAAAGTAATGAAGTTATTGAGTTTCTAAGCCAATATGGTTCAGTCAGTAAGATTGAGGAAATTTCTGAGACTGAATCTGAGTATGATGGTATGCTTGTTGTTGAATTTACTAGCGGTGCAGCTTTAGAAGCGCTGCGTCCCATGTTGCCGCATACCTGGATCTCGGCTAAAAAGACCCATACATGTTGTATTTCTGAGCTATCTTCTGTTTGTACAGATCACTTTGCTAAAGCTAAAACTATGTTATATTTGTCTGATTTGCAGAATTTAGCCAAATTAACTGGGGTGGATTACACCGAAGTGCTCAAAACAACGATGTCTCAGATTGGACTTTCGGTCTCCGAGCTTTGCCCTGTGCCTCATGTGGAAGATCCACCAGTTGCTGAGTCGGCCATGCTGCCAGAGCCGTTAGTGAAGCCATCAATTCAGTCTCCATCAGCCACTCCTGTCCCCCTCGTGAACACTGCTTCTCCCAGGTCTGTCGCTGAGCCCCGCATTGATCCATCTAATCCTATGCAGCCGGGGATGAGACATTCCACTTCCAGCATTGATGTCCATCCACCTGAGGTTCAGCGCTATGTAGTAGAGCACATTGTGAAGAATGAGGAGAGTGCAGCACATCACCAGAGGATCAGGGTTTTTTCAGGTCGGCATCCCAGACCCACTCATGAGGCTGACTATGACACCTGGCGATCAGGAGTGGAACTGCTGTTGAAGGATCCATCTGTGTCTGATCTCCATCGTTCTAGGAGGATAGTGGAGAGCCTCCTTCCTCCAGCAGCAGACATGGTCAAGCAATTGAGTTCCAGCACATTGCCAACAGTGTATCTAGACACTCTTGACTCTGCATATGCTACTGTTCAAGATGGGGATGAATTGTTTGCTAGATTCATGGACACATTTCAGGATACTGGTGAGAAACCATCTGCCTACTTCCAACGGCTCCAGGTTGTCCTGAATTCCGCCATGAAAAGGGGAGGAGTGATGGAGTCTGAATTAAATTGGCATTTGTTGAACCAGTTTTGTCGTGGATGCTGGGACAATTCCTTGATTGCTGAGCTCCAGCTAAAACAAAAGAAGACTTGTCCACCCACTTTTGCTGAGCTGCTGCTGCTCTTGCGTACTGAAGAGGACCGAGAGGCAGCAAAAGCACATCGAATGAAGCAACATCTGGGGTCTACACGGCAGAAAGCTACATCTCATGCCCAGTTTGCTCGGATTAACCCTGAAGATGGGGGTGCAGTTACCGCTTTGCTTAACATCACCCAGCAACTAGCTCAACAACTAGCTGACGTCCAGCGACAGTTAGCTATGCTAACGGCCAGCCAGTCAAAGACCAACTCTATCACCAAGACTTCCACCAATAGTAAGCCACATACCAGGGCCACTAATCAGCAGCCTCGTCGCTCCACACTTACTTCGGCAAAACCTGGTTATTGTTTTAGGTGTGGTGAGGATGGCCACATTCATCCCCAGTGTGAGAATGAACCCAATTCTACTCTGGTTGCTCGTAAAAAGAAACGGTTCACTAGCAACCAACAAAATGCTTCCAACTCCGTCCATTTAAACTCCGGTTCCTGTTGTGGGACAGACAGGGGCCAGAGGGGACCAAATCCGTCCCAAGGAAAAGAAGATTGTCAAGTGTGCAGAAATGTCACAGTCCAAGATAAGGAATGCAACCATACAACTTCCAAAGGGCTTGGTGGGCTCCAAATGTTCTGCAGTCGTTCAGATTGCTGGACAGAACTACCACTGCCTTTTGGATACAGGCTCGCAGGTCACTACGATTCCTGTCTTTTTTTACAACCAGAGTCTCAGCGATCACCCTGTGAAGCCACTTTACAACTTACTCCAGGTAGAGGGTGCCGCCGGTCAGTCAGTGCCATACTTGGGGTATGTAGAGATGACCATTGGTTTTCACAAAGAGTTTGTGGGAGAAGAATTTGATGTGCCGACTCTTGCTTTGGTTGTACCCGATGGTCATCCTGAGGGTTCTTCAATTGTGCTTATTGGCATGAATACTCTGGAGCCTTTATATGAACGATACACCAGCAGTGACATTTCTAATTTTCAACCTGAGACCCAAGGATACTGTGCAGTTCTAAAGCTCTTACAACTGAAGCACCAACAAAGCCAGCTGGGTCGAGCAGGATCTGTGAAGTTGTTGAGTCAGACACCAGTCCTGATTCCTTCTGGTCAGACCATTGTCCTAGAAGGTTCTGCCAGAATAGACAGTCCAACTACAGTTCCATGGGCTCTGATTGAACACCCCATATCACCTCTTCCTGGTGGGCTATGCGTCCAGAGTTGTGTCATCACACTTCCAACTCATGCTCCCTACAAGGTTCCTGTCTTCGTTATGAACGAGTCTGAACAAGATGTTCTCATTCCACCAATGACAGTAGTTGCTGATATTGGTACATCACCTACCATCCTGGCCCAGCATACCATAAACACTTCTCCAATCCAAGGAGGTCCCCAAAGTTTGGAGTTAAACTTTGGAGAATCGCCTATTCCACCTGAATGGAAAGAGCGAGTAACATCCAAGCTCAATCAAATGCCTGAAGTGTTTTCTTATCACGACCTTGATTTCGGCTGTACGGACCAGGTAAAACACCATATCAAGCTTCACGATGAAACTTCTTTCAAGCTTTGAGCCAGGCCTATCCATCCCCGCGACATTGAAGCTGTTCGAAGTCATTTGCTTGAAGCTGACATCATTCGGGAGTCAGAGTCCCCATTTGCCTCTCCAATTGTGGTGGTCCGGAAACGGAATGGTGATGTTAGGTTGTGCATCGACTATCGTAAATTAAATTTACAAACTGTAAAAGATGCCTATGCCCTGCCGAACCTTGAAGAGTCGTTCTCAGCATTAACGGGCTCTAGATGGTTCACGGTTCTGGATCTGAAGTCTGGATATTATCAGATTCAAATGAGTGAAGCCGACAAGGCTAAAACCGCATTTGTCACACCGCTGGGGTTCTGGGAATGGAATCGGATGCCACAAGGCGTTACGAATGCTCCAAGTACATTCCAGAGACTTATGGAGAAGTGTATGGGGGATTTAAATCTCAAGGAAGCCCTTGTATTTCTAGATGACATCATTATCTTCTCTGGCACTCTAGAGGAACATGAGAAGCGCTTACTCCGAGTACTTAACCGCCTGAAGGAATTCGGCTTGAAGCTGTCCCCTGAAAAATTTAAATTTTTCCAGTCCAGTGTACGTTATCTTGGACATGTCGTGTCTGAAAAGGGTGTTGAAACGGACCCTGAAAAAATATCGGCTCTCAAATCCTGGCCAGTCCCCCGAAATCTTAAAGAGCTACGGTCCTTCCTAGGGTTTGCAGGATACTATCGAAGGTTCATTAAAGATTACGCCACCATAGTAAAACCTCTCAATGTCCTTACTAGAGGCTATGTACCCATCCGTCAGTCTAGCAAAGATAAAAGTCCTGCTGGGAAGTTCCTGGACCCGAAGCAGTCCTTTGGGGAGAGATGGACGTCTGATTGTCAAGCTGCTTTTGACACAGTGATTTCTAAGTTAACATCTGCTCCTGTCCTTGGGTTCGCCAATCCGAAGTTGTCTTACATCCTTCACACAGATGCTAGCATAATCGGATTGGGAGCCGTTCTATACCAAGAACAGGATGATCAACTCCGGGTAATTGCCTATGCCAGCCGAGGACTATCTCAGAGTGAGTCTCGATATCCGGCACACAAACTTGAGTTTCTGGCCTTAAAATGGAGTGTCACAGAGAAATTCCATGATTATCTTTATGGTGCTAACTTCACAGTTGTTACAGACAACAATCCTCTTACATACGTTTTGACCTCAGCAAAATTGGACGCCACAAGCCACCGGTGGCTAGCTGCGTTGTCAACGTATTCCTTCAAGATGCAGTACCGTGCTGGCAAACATAACTTTGATGCCGATGCTCTGTCCAGACATTACCATGAAGTGCCAGATAAGGCTACAAGCTGTGAAGAATGGGAAGTTGTGAACCGCCTAGCAGGGCAACTATGTTACCCTGGTGAAGTTGCAGAAATCTCCCCCGACATTGTGGTTGCTATATGTCAGAGCAGTCTTGTCAGATCATGCTTTCCTGCTGACTACACTCGACTTGATGTGACATTAGTTGAGTCTCTTTCTGTCCATGCAAATATTATTCCTGACTGTTTTGCTGAGGAAGAGTCACATGGCCTTCCTGTCATTTCCACTTTGAACCACGCTGATTTGAAAGGAGAGCAGCTTGCCGATCCAGCAATTAGAGAGGTCATTTACCAGCTTGAGACGGGAGAAAAGGTCTCTTCCACTGTCAGAGAGGAACTTCCTGAGTTTCCGTTGTTACTACGGGAGTGGAATCGGTTAGAGCTGGAAGATGGAATTTTATACAGGAGAAGACAGGATGAAGATAAACTTGTCCTTCAGCTTGTTCTGCCCCCAAGGTTGCGTTCTACTGTGCTGAAGAGTCTCCATAGTGATATGGGGCACATGGGAATAGAGCGAACTCTGGATTTGGTGCGGCAGCGATTCTTCTGGCCAAAAATGGCAGCTAATGTTGAGAACTTCATTAAAACCTGTGGTCGGTGTATAAGACGCAAGACTCCTCCTGAAAAGGCAGCTCCTTTAGTGAATATTCAAACCAGTCGTCCTTTGGAACTAGTATGTATGGATTTTCTAACGCTTGAGCCGGACAGCAGCAACACGAAGAACATCTTAGTGCTTACTGATCACTTCACCAAATTTGCAGTCGCTATTCCAACTGCAAACCAGAAGGCTAAAACTGTGGCGAAGTGTCTGTGGAACGACTTTATGGTTTGCTACGGCATTCCCGAACGCCTACATTCTGACCAAGGCCCAGACTTTGAGTCTAAACTGATTAAAGAGCTCTGCGATGTAGCTGGCATCAAGAAAACTCGGACTACTCCATACCATCCCAGGGGCAACCCTGTCGAGTGTTTTAACCGGACACTGTTAAACATGCCGGGAACTCTTGAGAGCAAGCAGAAGGCTAAGTGGAGGGAATATGTTAAACCTCTTGTCCATGCGTATAACTGCACGCGGAATGAGGTCACAGGGTTCACACCTTATGAACTCCTGTTTGGACGATCACCACGGCTCCCGGTTGACTTAGCTTTCGGGTTGCCAGTCCGTGACTCTTTATCTTCCTCGCACTCCCAGTATGTGAAGGACTTAAGATCACGTCTTGAGGAGAGCTATAAGCTTACATGCCAGAATGCTCAGAAGTCAGCTAAAAGGAACAAGAGTCGGTTCGATCAACGTGTAAAACCTGCAAGCTTGGATGTTGGGGACAGAGTCCTTGTTCGCAACGTCAGAATCCGAGGAAAACACAAGCTAGAAGACAAGTGGGAACAAGAGGTGTATGTGGTTGTGAAACGTGCTGGGGATCTTCCAGTTTACATTGTCAGACCAGAGACCAGGGAGGGACCTAATCGCACGCTCCATCGTGATCTGCTCTTGCCCTGTGGCTTCCTATCGGCTTCGGTTATAGAGGACTTTCCAGAAGATCTTACGGCTCAAAAACCCCATACTCGTAGCCAGAGTCATAACCGTACTGAACAAGTTGACATCTTTGAGGATGAAGATACAGAGGATGCTGAACTTACCATCTTTGAGAGTTTTCCTCAGTCCCCAATGAAGTTCAGTGTGGAAAGAGTGAGCAGAGGTGAACATGAACATGACCCAACAGTCCTTGACATTGTGGGATCTGCCGCATCGACAGCCTCAAGTGACACTGAATATGTTCCGCCTTTTCCACAAAGCCCTGCAAGAAGACCTTCAATTGCAACCCATTTACCTGACATTGAAGAGTCCTGGCCAACCATTGGTGAGGATCCGTCTATGTTCAGCTGCGAGGTAGAAACTCCTGTGGAAGAGGCTGAGTTGGAAGAGCTTGGAAATTCTCTACTTGATCCGATAGATGAACATGTTACGAGAGAGATGGAGCTACCTGTGGGAGGAGAATTGGAAATTCCTGTGGAAGAGATAACTGTCAATGTGTCTGAAGCTGAAATGCTTCTGGAGCCCGCGGCTGAAGCTCGTGAGCCGGTCCAATCTGAGTCACCTGTGGGTCTTGTGGTTCATAGTTCTGCTACTGCCTCCAGTGATATAGTGGGATCTGATGTAGTACCCAGACGTTCAGGTCGGCAGCGTCAACCCCTTCAACGACTTCAGTATGCAGTATTGGGCAACCCGTTAATTTCAGTCGTTCAAACACTTTTTCATAGCTTGTCTAATGTTTATACAGAGGCCCTTAGTCATGCCGCTGCAGCAGACTCTGTCCCTGAACTGTAATAGCTTGCTTCTATGCAACGGGGACGTGCATGATTTAAAGGGGGAGGGTGTAACCCAGACGTTTTTCCTTATTCTCCTTATTTACGGTTCCACTCTGTGTTCGCGTTGTCGCGAGACTTCGTGAAGCATCGCGAGACTTGACAGTGTTTCGTCACTTTCCTTTAAATACAGCCGCGGCCGCGCGCTGTTGTTTGGTATGTGTGTGCGCGAGCCGGTGTGTTGAGCTGCTGCAGGTAGGCGTTTTAGCCGTTCAAACATTCTATTAATTAAACTGCTGGTTTAACTATTATGTATGCCAACCTTTTAGATTGCCTCTACCTTTTCAAGTGACTGCTGTTGAGTGACTTGATACAGGAACTGGTGAGTTTGTCACTGTTTGTTATACGGTGCTAAAAGTGTGTTGTATGTGTATATGGTTTTGTTAGCCGGTGCTGGCGCTGGCTGTACTTTGATCATACTGAGTCTGACTATATATATATATATGTATGTGTATTTTTGTGGCTATTTAAATGAGCAATACATTAATTAATCCTAATGTTGTTGTTGAATATTGAATTATGAAGTCAACTATTCTTTGATTCTGAAATGTATTTTGAAGCTATTTATTGCTATTTGTCTATTTATAAGAGTACTCTTGTTGATTGTTAAATTATTTATATTGCTATATGCAGTATTTATATTGAATTATGTACATGATGAAACAAACGAATTGAGATTGATTATGATAATATGATGACTTTATTATATTATGATTATGGTGATATAGTTGTGATGCTTGGAACCAGAGTGATGTATTAATTGGTCCTGTTTTGTACAGGCCAGTTTCTGTGTATTGATGGCGAGCCACTAGGCCCAAACCTGATGCTTTAGAGTGCATGCATCTACCAGTGTGGTAGGAGGCACTGCAGCTGCGCACACACACACACTCAGCTGCTAATTGGCACTTGCGAACACACACACTCTGAGACATTTACACACACCTTGGACATTTGTCACATCCACACATTGCACTGATCTTATGAACTGTGCCATCCTGGACTCCTTGGACTCTGCCTGTCTCGAGGGCTGTGTTTTGTGAATCATTGCTGCTTCAAGCATCTTCTTATGATTGAGAGAATTCTGAGATTGTTGTATGCTCATTAATAACTTTGAACTGAATACTACTTATGTGCACGTGTAAATATTGTAAATACTTGTCCTATATGTAATACAACTCACAATTGCAATGCAACCTTGACTCTGTGTGTCATTGAACTTCACCTTTTCCTCCCTGAGCCAAACTAGAATCTTCTGTTACTGATCTACTATTTTATCTATAATTGTAGCAAGTTATATATGCTACAGTTAGTATATCACTTGCTAATCATTTATGAATGTTTTGTAAATGATTCGTTCATCATTAACTAACCACTTATAAATTACTTACAACTGAACGTTTTTATAAAATGTTACCGCTAATAAACGCTTTCTACCCTCAGACCTGTCTTTATTTAAAAAAATTGCCAACACATAATCATAAAATCTTTTAATGTTAACTGTTCAAAACTAGTGAGGTATTAGTCTCTCTCATAACTGAGCTGTTTATGAACTAGATGACATGAGCTCGATTTTTCTCACCAAACAGGTTTAGCAGCTTTAGCTGTCAGAAGTGAAAGTATTTTCAGAGTTTTACCGTGCGCCATTTTACTCCAGGGCATAAAACGATCGTTTAAGTCAGAAAAGCCAAGCATCAAAGTGTTTAATATTTGTAGTTCCTCTGCAGGAATATCCAGTTTGAGAAGGGAAACTCAGTGATGTTGGGAAACTGCGGTAAACTACAGTAACTCCAGGTGAGTGAGCTTTAGTCAGGTGAGCGGCTCTAGACTCATTACAGTAAACATCAAATGCTTTATTGTACTTTAAATAACTTGTAAAAACCTAAACCTACTTAATGAAATATGAATTTCTTGAAATTATTATAATATTGAATTCTCTGGTGGACAGATGCCCTATATGCTTAAATTACACTGTTTAAATATCGGTACTGGAGAAAATTACTTAATATCCAATGTTATAAAAGCCGCAACTAAAAAAAATGGAAACATAAAATTGAGTAGTTTACATATTTAAATTACCTAAAAATAAGTACAGGGAATGTTTTAACATTTTACTTTAACATCTGTAATGTTAAATGATAAAGGGCAAACAAATAGGGAAATGTTTTTATTTACTTATTTGTAAACTAGTTTGAATAAGTAAGTTAGTGTAAACTTCAAGTAAATTGCAAATGAAATGTAAATTCTGACTCATCAGTGTTACCTGTGAAACTGCATGAAGACTGAATGAATCATGGATGACACACACACATTCACAGATGGAGATTTCTCTCCAGGATTCAGGTACTTCAGAATCTTAAAATTATATTACAGTTTTTCTCTATCGCTTTGACACATTTTTTGAAACATTCTCTAAACTGTAAGCTCGATTGTCACAACTGTTCACTGGAACATCAGAACATACGGCATGTCTGCAAACCGTAGTTTCTCACCCAAAAATTTTTATTCATGCTTCAAAACCTAGTTATAATGTGTCAGTTAATAGGCCAGTGCCACCAAAATAAAAGTGTTTTTGTCATCGTTTGAGCCACACTGGTCAAAATGTTTAAATGTGTTTTCACCATGCAAATAAGAATGTCAGTTTCGTCTGTGTAAATACAGATTCAGAGAGTAGGTAAACATTGACTGGGAAAAGTCAAAACTGTACTACACAAAAAGTGGTAGTAAAATTAAAATTTGTATTTACATTTATTTTTATTGTAAACTGAAAATTCTCAGATGCTTGTTCATTTTTACACACTCTATTATGTTTTTCTACATATCTTCTTAGTTAAATATCTTACTATTGCTCTTCCATGACAAGAATTTTTAGTTTATGTGTAACACATTTCTAGAAAACAATTTATGTAAAAATGCAAATGTATTTAACCAACACTGATGTAGCTGCTGCTGTTCAGAGTCGTGACGTTCCTCCATGATCTCTCTCTCTCTCTCTCTCTCTCTCTCTCTCTCTCTCTCTCTCAAATTCAAATTCAAATTCAAATTCAAATGAGCTTTATGAAGGTTGAGTCTAGAATTAAAGTCGGCATGAAATCAAATTTTACAAATCTTCTTTTTATATGTAATATTGTAGTGTTTATTATAAATGATTTATCTGTGCACTTCATTATTTTTTTAAAATTCATGTACCCTTATAATCTTTAATCAAATACATTACCCTTCCCTCCCCCCTCGAAACGACATCTCTTCTCTTTCGGTCACGTGCCATGGCGAAAGGGTGCGGCCAGAGCCGATGAGGGTGCGGCTATCGGTGTCTGTCTCGTTTCTGCACCGCCTCTCAGAGAAACGTTATTGTCATATTGTTATGACAGTTAAGGTAAATAAGTTAACTAGATTTAGATAAGATAGATAGTCTACCATTCGGACACGTCGAGATGCTCTCAAGGTGAACTTGACTGATAACTTGACTCATCTTGGTTCGCGGGAGGCTCATATAAATATGGGCTGATTCCTGCCTGAAAATTTAGTTAATCGTCCTCGTTCTCGTCGCCGGGCTCCTCAATAAAAAATCCTTCATGGGAGGGTAACGGTGGGGAGTCCGGTGGAGAGAAATCCTCCACAACTGAACGTAAACTGGCATTCAAATCTGCCTCCATTTTGTTTGCAACGCCCAACCTCCAACGATCCAATCAATTCCCGAAGGACGAAATCAAGCCCCGCCCTACATTTTTTTCTAATTTCAGAAGCCGTTTCACTCGGATATTCGCCACATCAAGGAAAAAATGACAATCTCAACTTCCGTTTCATGCCAACTTTAATGTGGAGCAGTGTTGTTTAGCGGTGGGAGAGATTGTGGGACATGATCCTATTGTCTCGGCATCGCGAATGAACAGTGCAATTGTTTTTTTTTTTAAACAGCTGACTGTTTTACCTTTGAGTACCCCTCAAAAAAGATCATACTGTCCAACGTACCTCCGTTTATTAAGGATGAAATACTGGGGCAAGAGTTATCTTGATATGGAAAACGTCTCGGGTTACGTATGTAACCCTCGTTCCCTGAGTAGGGAACGAGACGCTGCATCGATACTCGACACTTTGGGGAATGCCCTCGGTATGACGCGTCTGAAGTCTGTAATGGAACTATTCCAATCTTGATTGGTGCTGTGTCTTTCGTCACTCGTGACGTTGCATGTGACGGTGATCCGGAAAGGTCCTATAAAAGGACAACGGAACATAGCCGCGTCAGCTTTTAAAGGGTCGAAGCAAGTCGTTCTCAGGAGCGCGAAAAATGTGGCAGAGGGATGCAGCGTCTCGTTCCCTACTCAGGGAACGAGGGTTACATACGTAACCCGAGACGTTCCCTTTCGTAAAGGGAACTCCCGCTGCATCGATACTCGATACTTTGGGGAACGAATACCCACGCTGCCACACTGAGAGACCCCGCCCTGGTGTGAAGCAATCTGGCACACTCAAGACATGAGAACTTGTGAACCTGGTGTAGAGGGCAGATCCAGACTGTAATGTTTGATGAAGGTGTGTGGGGAGGCCCAGCCAGCGGCATCACAGACCTCTTGAAGAGAAACCCCTGCTAGCAAGGCTCTAGAGGATGCCACTCCTCTGGTTGAGTGAGCTTTTATCAGGAGAGGTGAAGGCAGATTGCGCACCTCGTAAGCTGAAGAAATAGCCTCTACTATCCACTTGCTAATAGTCTGTTTGGAGACCGGGGAGCCCTTCTTGGATAACCCAAAACACACAAACAGCTGGTCCGACTTCCTCCAGCCCGAGGTCCTATGTACATAGGCCTCAAGAGCTCGGACCGGGCATAACAAGTGTAATTTAGCTTAATCAGCCGACACATGCGGTGGAGGATGAAAGGCCGGAAGGATTATAGACCGTGCCACATTCGTGGGCACCTTAGGCACGTAGCCAGGTCTAGGGTGGAGAATGGCTCTCACTCTGCCAGGGGAGAACTCGAGGCAAGAGGGAGCCACAGATAGCGCCTGCAGGTCACCAACTCGTTTCAGGGAATTAATAGCGAGCAGGAAGGCTACCTTAAAGGATAAAAATTTCTCAGACACCTTATCCAGGGGTTCGAAGGGTGCCAGGGATAACCCTTCGAGGACCACTGCCAGGTCCCACGTGGGGACCCTAGGCTGGATGGCAGGCCTCATCCTCCTGGCTCCACGAAGGAAACGAATTATGAGTGGGTGTGTCCCCAGCGTGCCCACCCTTAAAGGCGTGTGGAAGGCTGATATAGCCGCCACATAGACCTTAAGCGTGGACGGGGAGAGCCCGTCAGAGAAACGATTCTGGAGGAACTCCAGTACTGAAGCCACTGGGCAGTTAACTGGGTCCAACTGACGTTCTCTGCACTATAAAATGAAAATTTTCCAGTGAAAGGCATAAAGTTTCCTCGTGGAGGGGGCTCTAGAGTTTAGAATGGTCTCAACAACCTCGGTTGAGAGACCAGAATTTATGAATTGGTCCCCCTCAGGGGCCAATCCAGCAGCTTCTTGGGCTACAGCCAAGGGTGAAATATCATGACCTCGGACTGAGGAGGGAGGACCATCCTGATCCGGATTTACTGCGGAAGGCCTGCCAGAAGGGCCCAGATGTTCGGAAGCCATATTTGGGCCAGTCAGTACGGGGATACTAAGAGTAAGCTGATCCTGTACTGCCGAACCCTCTTGTACTCTAGAACCCCCGGGGGCAGAACAATCAGGGAAAATATACACAGACATGGCCTCAACCATGTCTGTATCATGATATCCAGACCCAGCAGAGCTGGAAGAGCACGGGAGAGGTGGCGCAGAAGGTGGCCGTCCGCATGAAGGGGAAACAGGACCACCTCCGACACACCGACCTCCATCCCGGCTAAAGCCAACTTGGGGTGGAGTTTGAAATCCCCGGGCTGCAGCCCCTGCCTCGACAGGATGACTGCCCCCTATTTGATCAGAGAGACCACTGACGTAGTGTCTGTCAAAAATAGAACCTGATGGCCTGTCTGAAGTTTCCTCAGACCCTGTGTTTCCAACACAGGTTCTAGGAGCAGAAACCATAACTTCCTCCCCATGATCAGAAAACGAGGGCATGTGCGCGTAACTCTGGTCATGCGGAGTGGGTTCCCTCTCGGGAAAAACCCATTGGTCCTGAGCCACAACTACAGGGCCCCCACATACAGCAGGCCAAAGAATAGTATGCTGAACACTGCTGCCAGCGAGCCCACTCTTTGTTAAGGTCATTTAGTGGTGGCCTGGCCTAGCTTGATATTCATGACTATGGTCAGGAAGGTGAATGTCCGAGCTGGAGACAATTGTGCCTGCATCGTGACTATAACCTACACCGCCCCCAGGAATCGGTTTCTCTGAAGAGGCACTGGTGATTTTTCCTAGACTCTGAGCCATATTCCCGAGCACCTCACGAGACTCAGAACAACACCTCGGTGTTGAACCGTCTGCTCTAGTAGTCAATGGACGGGAATGAGGATGCCTTGAAGACTCCATGGAGCTAGGACAGTGACCATGCATTCCGAGGAGGTGCGGGGATACAATACTAGACCGAATGGAAGAATCCAGAACTGATGTGCTTTTCCCCCAAAAGCGGATCTCGGAAACGTCCTGTGATGGGATTAGAAGGGAATGAGTAGGTTAAGGAGTTTGTAGATCTATCACGACAGACCAGTCCTCGGAGCTGGTCTGACTGACAGTCGGAATCTTGAATCTGAACCCCCTCGGAGGTTGATCCAGTACCATGAGATCTGAAACAAGGCCTAACTCCCCTTCCCTCACAGGAACTATGAAGTACCGGCTGTAGAACCCGGGCTCCCGTAACCAAGGAAGAGCCCACCTTGAGGTTTCCTGTGTTAAGAGAGACTAGACTTCCTGTTCCAAGAACCGAACCTGCTCGGGGCTGGCTGACATGTGAACCTCCCTTAGTAGATAATATTTGTATATTAGCTCCACTGTAAGAAGGACCCGCTAGGCTATATTTTGAAGACCCCTCGGGGTGTCTAAATATGCCATTATGGGGACCAGTCCCTCGAGACTGGCCTCGGCTATAAATTTCCAAATGGTTTCGGTGACCTGAAGCAGCTAACTGGCAGGAACTAACCGAAATATGTTCTCTACAGACCAGTGGCGGATACAGAACATCATTAACCCTCTGAGGTCGGCAAACGCGCCGGCGCGTTTTGCCGGATTTTCTCCACATTGTAGCACTATAAACTTAAATTACTCCATGATTTATGGTCATACAGAAAAAAGAAATATAAAAAAAGAATCTGTGATATTTCTCCTTTTGTATGTGTCCACTTACAATCAAATCAAAACATTGTGCTTTTGTAAAATAAAGAAAATAAACAGGGTGTGCGCTCTGCCTCCCCGTCGCGGTGAACTTTTTTTTCTTGAGCACGTCTATAAACTGAAACAAAACTCAGCGAATACTTGTCACACATGTATGAGCCATATACCTTTATAAACATTTAAGTGTGTACTTTTAAATGATCGGATTCAAAACAAAAACAAATATTCTCTGTTTAAGTCATTTGTATAAAACCAATAAGATGTCCAACTTCTCAAACGCTTGCTCATTAAAGTTAATTTGGCCACGCCCACTCGCGCAAAAGAGATTCACATGCAAATCTCCACATGGGACGCGAACGCGCTCGTTACCTCAAAAACAAAACACCAAAACACTTCACAAGTCTCTGCTTTTCGTCCAGTTTGAAAGACGCGCCTGAGCTTACATTGGAATTACCTCAGAAGAAGAAGAACGCGATTTGACAAGGAAGATGTAAGGTAAGAAATTATTACATATTAGTTTGTTATTGTTGCATACATTTCACATTGCAGTTGAACTGTTGCTAGATATATGGTGAATATTATAATATTTAGACCCGGCTTTACTGTTACTGTGTTTGTGGATATCTGCTCAAATGTAGATATGGTAATCATAATGTTTTGAGCGCGATCGCGTTTGAATGTATCATATTTGGAGCGCGATCGCGTTTGAATGTATCATATTTGGAGCGCGATCGCGTTTGAATGTATCATATTTGGTGAAAAGCACCAAACGGCTTCATGTTTTTACTATTATCTCATGCCATATCATCATAACAAATGGAAACATTTGAAGTAACATGATAATCAATATATTTTTCTCTAGCTTAGTTGTTTTATTTTGGAATATTTATAGGCTGCTAATATGGTTATTGTTATTATTTTATGCAGCACTTCGCATAGCCTATGCCTATAAGGCACAATAAACCTGATGTTCATTATTATTGGAAACATTTATGTGTGTGTGTGTGTGTGTGTATTCTGTGAATTTTAAAAAGCAATTTTAACCAGAAAAATCTAAAATTTATTCCCAAAATCGTGCAGGCCTATAGTTTCTCTTGATATCAGTATGTTCACTTTTTTTTTTTTTCTTTCAGGGCCCAGATGCCACTCCTGCTGACTTCAACATTCACATGAGTCTCATGAACATGGTAAAGTGAAAATCAAACACCTTGGAAATAAAAGGTATGTACAATGTTTTTAGGATTGGCACAAAGGTCTCTTTCTTTCGATAATAGTTTTCAATGAGTGCTTTTTTTGTCATTGGTTTTGTATCTTTGGATTATGTTGTGTTGTAAATAAAGCCAAACAATTTAAAAGCCATTCTTTTTTAAATCTCCTCATTTACAGTATTGTGCAAGGTTGCTCAGAATGATAGGGCCCTTATAGCTCCTAATAGGGCCATTAGGGAGTGTCTTTGTCTTTCTCAGGTGAGAAAAGCCATACATATTAATGAGCTCTCGCATAAGGCTTATTCACACAAAACACGTCATAAAATTTTTAAATCAATATATTGTCTTCTCTGAATGAGCAGTCAGGGTGATTTTCACATTGTTTTGGAGCAAATATTCTAGGCTATGTCATACAATTTTCAAAAGTCTTGTGAAGAAATAATCAGTAGGGGTTTCATGGCCTTATTTCAGTTTTTTTTGTATTTTAAAAAACCACGCATAAATGTCATTATCTGAAAAAAAAAAAAAAACTTTTACACATATGCTGCTGATATATTATTGTAGCAGAGTTTGTGCTGAATACAGTGTAATTAGACTTTAGCCATGAAAACGTCACAAGTAACAGAAATAAGCACAAATGTCAGAGCATGTCAGAACACCTCCAGGGCCCAGAAAACACCTCAGACCTCAGAGGGTTAATGGGTGGGCCTGGTGAATATACGGAGGGGCCTTGGTTTTTTAAGCTTATATACACGACCAGTGGCGTAACTTTGCGCGAGCCACACGAGAAAACATTGTATCCACGCCACTGATCGCAGCGGCATTGAGCACTTTGATCACTTGATTTAAAAAAAACACATTTCAGCGCTAGATCGTCTCTTATTTAAAAAACGGGTTAGGTTAACTGTTAACTGGAGATGTTTTATTTATTTGTAGAATTGGTACATTCGTGCCGCGAGATGTTTTAAAAAGTGGTGGGGACAATATCGACCCTGGCAAATTACGCCTGTACACGCCTGATAAATATGTCAACTATAGAAGCAGATCGGTGCTTCGGTAGTGAATTTAAATAGGCCTATGCCTTGTACTCATGTCAGTCAGCCCCCGGCTGCTTTACCTCATCTGTCTGTTACGCGACTTGCATGTAGACTATCACAACGTTAAGTCAATGCGCGCACGGAGAGCGGTGTTGCGTAATAGCATCACTGGACTGACACGTGATATGCCGACATAATATTTTTCTTTTGTAGCTATTTTCGTAGCTACTGTACATAAATGTCCTCAGGAAACTTTTGAAATGAAATTATTAATTAATTAATTATTATTATTATTAAAATTAAAAATGTAATTTGTTTTTATTAATCTGATTGGGTGGGCCACCGGTCAATCTGGGTGGGCACGTGCCCACCCATAAATCCGCGCCTGCTACAGACCTCCTGAGAGGCGGCGAACTCGACAGGGCCGCAACGTTTTCGGGCAGATACTGTGATTTGTGTTCGCTGGAAGCCGATGTGTCCCGAAGCGCCATCGGCGGCGGGAAGTAAACATCGATTTCCTAAGGGCTGTATGGTGCGAGACTCCTGTACTCGCTCTCCTGGGGGAACGGCCATAAGGGTCTGCGTGTTACGACAAGACCTCTTAGTTGAAGCCATCTTAGCCCGAGAGACGTTATCATCCACCTCTTTGAGGAGGTCAGCCTGGTATGCCTGTAATAACCCCATCGTGTGTAGGCATGCACCAGCTCGACCCACCGCCATATATACTTTCCCTAATAAATTCGATGTACGAGATTTGGAGGGAAGTGTCTGAGCTATCAGGGGTGACGCAATGTCGGGGAGAAAATATTTCGCAAAATATTCCTCAACCCGAGGCATCACCTCATAACCATTCTCATTAGATTCCCTAATGGATGAGTAAATATATACATGGGGGGAAAATAATTGAGATGAACATGGATTTTTCCACAATCTCGATACCTCAGTATGGTGATCAGTGAAAAAGGGAACGCTCTGACACAAAGATTGTGACTGGGTCTGCCGGAAGCGCTCATCCATTTTATTTATCTTAGTCGCTTCCTGCTTATTATATGGCCATTCAACATTTAATTTAACCACTGCCCTGGTCACAACCTCCAGCAACTCCTCAATAACGGGAATATGGGGTGGCGAATCCCCATATCCACGTGATTCAGTGTTGATAATATCTAACTCCTCGGAGCCAGATAAATCAAACGCTGTGTCTTTAACACGGTTGGAAGAAGCCGCAGCGCGGGCTTCCGAACCGTGCGCGAGACCAGTGGAGCTGGTTAATAAACACTGAGAAAGGGTCACAACCGTCTCAGTATTATATGCCAGCCCCACGTGCGAATCCCATGCATACAAGCGGCGCGCTGCCTCAACAAACGCGGGACCTGATGCACTGGGAACGCGAGCCTGATCTAATTGATCGAACAAGCTCAAACGGGAGCGGAGCTTTTTCATAGATAGCTGAAAACAGTTTGCACAGACAGCGCCCTCGAGCACTGCCCGTGCATGGTCCACTCCCAGACAAACAACACAGAACGAGTGCGTGTCATCCTCACTCAAATAGCGTGGGCAAGGGGACGCACACTGCCTGAGTCGTTTCTCTATATTCGCCATATATATTGAGATAGACAAACAACATCAAATAAGACAATACAGTCACACAGAATGCTTGCTGAAGACAGAAAGCTGACCGTTGTCCTTTTATAGCTTCCGGATCACCGTCACATGCAACGTCACCAGTGACGAAAGACACAGCACCAATCAAGATTGGAATAGTTCCATTACAGACTTCAGCCGCGTCATGCCGAGGGCATTTCCCAAAGTATAGAGTATTGATGCAGCGGGAGTTCCCTTTACGAAAGGGAACTGGTTTCTCCTATAAAGAAAATCCCTTTCGGGTGCAAGTCACCTTTAGTGAAGCATCTAACTTTCTAAGTATCTAAGTTTTCATGGTTCTGAAAAATGGAATTGATGAGATCGATCTGGTTTATAAGCTTAAAATTGATGGGTTCGATTACACAGTGTTTGCAACATCTGACACTACAATTAAATGTTTTAGTTGTGGTAGGATCGGACATCGAGTTCGTGATTGTCCTAGCAAAAAGGACAGTGCAGGTGCAAGCACAAGCACGTGATTGGGGTTTTCTGTTGTTCCTCCAGTTGAGATCGCGAGTTACACTGACACTGCCGTTGTAGTTGAAGCAGGTGAGATTGAGCCCAAGCCGATTGCAGTTGTGGCTGTCGAGAATAACCCTGATACACTTGAGCTTGTTACCGAGCCTAGTAAAAGTGATACTCCCTCGATGTCTGATGAGCAGGCTGAACATTTTGAAAACGTTTGTGTAACAGAGGCTGATGAAATGGATGTGGAAGATGATGTTGATTTTGAAAAGGAAACTAAATCTGTTTTCAAGATCCCAGTTAAAAGAAAGAAAAAAAGCTGTGGAAAAGCTTTTAAACAAGTAAAGAAAGATGAGGTTGGTAATGAGAATGTGGGTTCAGACAGTGTTAGGGATTCCTCTGATTCAAACGTGTCTCAGGGTTCAAATCTGTCTATAAGTTCTCAAAGTGAAAACTTTAGTAAACATTAGTAAATGTCTGCAAGAAACAAAGGGATTGAAAGGAGTGCAAGTTGAAAACTTTTTCCCTGATTGTAAACAATTCATCAATGATGTAAGGTATTTAATGAAAGAGGGAGCCTTTCAAGATGTGGAGATTTATCGTCTTAGAAAACTTGTGAACAAACTTTAAAAAATAAAAAATTCTAAAGATGATGAGGCTGTCAACTTCTAAAATTCTGCCCAAAATGTTTTTTTTTCGGAAGCTCTTCTCATTTTTTTTTTGTTTTGTTCTGGTCTCTAAAACAAAAATGACAAATTTTTAAATCGGATCTTTAAACTTAAATGGTGCCAGAGATGGTCTTAAAATAATGATGTTATTTGAGTTTATTAGACAAAAGCAAACAGATATTCTGTTTTTACAAGAGACACACAGTGATTTTAAAAATGAGATGGATTGGAGAAGAGAATGGGATGGACAGATTGTCCTGAGTCACAAATCCTCTATTAGTAGAGGTGTTGCTGTTTTGTTTTCAATTTTTTTTTACCTCTGTCTTGTGAAGTTGAAGAAGTAATTAGTGGTCGTTTTTTAAAGGTCAAAGTGAAATTTGAGAAAATCACTATGGTGCTTTTGAATTTATATGCACCTACAAAGGGATTAGAAAGAGTTATTTTCTTTGATAAGGTGGATGCTGTTTTGAAAGATTTAAATCCAGAAGATATGTTATTTTTAATTGTACTGCTAATGATAAGTTAGATAGGAATCATATAGAGCCACGTGCTGCTTCTCAGAAAACACTTAGGCTATACAACTAATTGAAACTCATGATTTATGTGATATATGGAGAAATATGAATCAAGATGTTAGACAGTACACTTGGGCTCATAGTACTGAACATACTATCTCCTTAGCACGACTTGATAGAATTTATAGTGTTCAACATCAAAGTAATCTTTTTAAATTTTGTAAAATTTTTCCAGTGGGATTTTCTGATCACAGTTTAGTTCTGTGCAGTGTTTCAATGAAGTGTGTGAAGTATAAGAGTGCATACTGGATCTTTAATACTTCATTGTTAAATGATAAAAAATGTACGGATAATTTTAATTTTTGGGGGGAAACTTTTATGCAGCAAAAACATTTTTATGCTTCTTTATTGCAATGGTGGGACTGCGGAAAAGTTCTTATTAAGGATTTTTGTCAAACGTACACTGTGAATGTTACTCGAGAAATAGCCCAATCAATGAAGACTTTAGAAACGGAAATTATTGTTTTGCAGGATTGATTAGCATAAAAAAAAAATAGAAAACACATTGATGGTTTAAAGAAAAAAAGAAGCAATTCTGGTAGACCTGTTGGGAGTTAAAGCACAGGGAGCTTTAGTCCGTTCACGGATTCAAACTGTGACACAAATGTACATTCCCTCAAAAAAAATTTTTAATTTAGAAATGAAAAAAGGTCAAAGTAAAATGATTCATACTTTATGCTCAGCTACAGGACAAGAACTAACGGAACCTGCTGACATACGTAGCTGTGCTGTAGAGTTTTTTTCAGATCTTTATAAATCTGAACTGAGGGAATGGGGTGCAGATGCTGAGAGTTTCTTTGAAGGAATGCCAAAGGTGGATGAAGAGTCCAACAATGAACTACAACAGACTTTGTCATTACAAGAGCTTTATGCTGCCATGATGAGCATGGAAAATGGTAAATCTCCAGGAATTGACGGGCTACCTGTTGAGTTTTACAAGGCTCTATGGCCCGTCATAGGAGAAGATCTGCTGACAGTTCTTAACCCTCTGGGGACCAAGCTGTTTTTGGGGCCCTTGAGATGTTCTGACATGCTCTGACATTTGTGCTTTTTTCAGTTATTTATAAACATGTTAATGGCAAAGGTGTAAATTCACTCTATATAGCACAAACAGGCCTACCATAATATGCGAGCAACATGTATGTAGATGTTTGTATTTTCAAGAGAATAATGTTTATGCGTGGTTATTTAAAAAAATAAAAATGAAAGTTGCTGAAATAAGACCACAAAACTCATACAAAATATGTGCCCACAAGACTTTTGACTAATGGATGTTGTCTCTTCGAGTTCTAGCTTCAAAATTATGTGAAAATAGTCTTGCTTTATCGTTCACAAAAAACAGGTTTTGCTTGGAAAGCCAATATGCGAGGGGGAGGAGTAGTTTACACCTTAGATTACAATGTCCCACCCACTCTGCATAATTAGCCATTCATTCAGGTGTGACACTGACTGAGCCACAATGCAAGGACAAAATATATATTTTGAAGAAGACTTATATTGACCATTTAAGATTTTGCTTACATCTATCTTGTAAATATGTTTTGCTATTTTATTAAAAAGGTTACAATTACAACAATAATTACAATTTCAGCAATATTTCTGCAAAAAGTACTCTTTCTTTGTAAAAAAAAAAAAAAAAAATTATAGGCCTACATTTTATCATATGTATTCATTAGTTTGAATATAGCCAACATTGGAACATCTTAGTCTATGACTTTATTTTTGACAAAATAGTATTTTATATATATGTGAGCAGAAAAGCTTATTTGCTGTGACAGTATATTCTACAGTAAAAACTGTACCCAAATCTAGTCAACAAAACGTTGTCTTTCATACTTCGCCTGACTGTAACGTTGTTTTTATGAAATATTAGGGCATAGCCTATAAATGTTAATTTGCAGTTTAATACGTTGCTTATACAAATACATTTTATTTCAACATATTTCAGTCGATTTTTACTCATCTCAGTAGGCTATAGCAAAGCAGTTTATTCTTTCACACACAGACGCGCAATTCATATTTAGGATAAACAGTCTTTACAAATATGTACCCTTCATTCATCTCACAGAAACGCGATTCATATTTAGGCTAAACAGTCTTTACAAATATGTACCCTTCATTCATCTCACAGAAACGCGATTCATATTTAGGCTTAACAGTCTTTACAAATATGTACCCTTCATTCATCTCACAGAAACGCGATTCATATTATAGAAACGCGATTCATCTTTTTGTTTACATAGGCCTACACTAACGTTATTCCATAACGTTATTCCACATTAACACTTGAGAAAGGATAACTTAGCCTACCTCACTCCTCAGCGGGATCTGCTCCTCATATTGCTCCTCATATCAGCACGGAAACTTTTCTCCATAAGGTAGGCTATATTATGCCTCTTTGTTTACAGCTGATGTGGGGGCGATTCACAGCTCTGAAATGGTTCTCAGAATTTGCGCTTGAATAGCACGCGCTCTCCGGGGCATGGTCAAATTACTTTTGAATTGGCTCGTAATGAGCTCGACTGGAGTCGCTCTCTTTTTATACAGATTACAGAAGCTGATAATATTTGTTTTTTATATAAATGACTTCATTTAAAAGCTGCGATCTCAAGCTTTATGCCCGTGGGTCTGTTTGCCTGTTTGACAGAATTTTCGCGGAGTTATAGATCATTTTCGAACGCGTTTCAAATGGGAGTTTACTGATAGAGAGAAGGCAGAAATAGCATCATGTTAATTTTTCTTTATTTGTCAAAAAGCAAAACACTTTATTTTTATTGTGAGTATACAGAAAAAAAATAGAAACTGAACAGGATCGATTGATGTATTACACGAAAATGAAAGATCAAAATTAACAGAGCATTTTGTGTTTATTTTTCATTGCTAAAAAAAAAAAACAAGCAAAACGCGCGGGCGCGTTTTTGGTCCCCAGAGGGTTAATGACAGTCTGAAAAGAGGGCTATTGCCACTAAGCTGCAGAAGAGCAGTCATCACACTGTTACCTAAAAAAGGTGATCTTCAGTGCATCGGAAACTGGCGCCCTGTTTCGCTCTTATGTTCAGAATACAACATTTTATCTAAAAGTTTGGCTACAAGACTTAGTAAAGTCTTAAGCAAATTGATACATTCAGACCAGTCTTATTGTATTCCCAACAGGTCTATTTTTGATAATATTGCTTTAATTAGAGATGTTTTGGATACTTCAAAACTCCAGGGAATTAA
The DNA here is from genome assembly GCF_964197995.2 of Scardinius erythrophthalmus. Lineage (NCBI taxonomy): Eukaryota > Metazoa > Chordata > Actinopteri > Cypriniformes > Leuciscidae > Scardinius > Scardinius erythrophthalmus. Next base: position 2,597,266 of record NC_138230.1, on the reverse strand, counting down.
CTCTGATCTAATTTCTCTTGATCAGGAGAAAGCCTTCGACAGAGTTGAACATTTGTTTTTATGGAACACTTTGGAGGCTTTTGGTTTTAGTCATTCTTTTATATCCATGATTAAGGCTGTTTCCCTGACGAATTGGGATCACGCTAGGGAGACCAATTGCCTTCGAGTGAATTAAAACGAGCCAATGAACATTGGCATGCAAGACTTGCATTCCGCGGCCCGCCTACCAGTGCGGGTATAAGGCGGAAGCAAGCGCATACACAAACGCTTTTTGCTTTTTGCTTCAGCGACCGCGCGATTTTCCTGTCTGCCGGCTGCGTCTACACGCTGTTAATTCAAAAGCTGTTTTTACAGCTGGTAAACGGTTGAGTGCGCACAGCGGGCTTGCAGTTTCCCCGCTGTGTCGCCGCGTTGGGTCCCTGTGTGCTTCAGCACAATAAAGAGAGTATTTTCTTTCTGAAAGAGCAACACAAGTGAAGATCGCGTCCTTTTCAGGATGACGTTTCACTCGTGTGTTTCTGGATGTGATCGTTTCCTGTCCTCATTGACGGCCACGTTCATTGTTTCACATACCTAATCAGTGTTCGAGACTACGTTCGTGGGTGGTTCATGTTCTCTCAGGAGTGCATGACCACGTCGGCACGTTGTTCGTCTCCCCTTTTTTAAAAGGCTCGAGCCGCTCAGCGTGCCGTGTGCCGTCGAGCGCCGGCTGACAGCGCGGGTTGTCACGGCAACCCAACGCGCGTCATTCGGCGCTCTAGATGCGCGATCGAGACTCGTGTACCTCTATGAGGTTGAGTCCCTTTGCTTATTCCCCATCTAGTTCCTTTTCAAAAAAGAGAACTACTTTGGCTAATAGCATTGGTGATCTGGGGGTTACAGTGCGGAATGTCTCGCCAGGTGAAAGACCCTCACGAGCTTCCCACTCCTCTAGCGCATTGCAAACATGCTGAGACTGTGTTCGTGGGTGGTTTATGCTTTCTTATGAGAGCATGACCACGTCGGCACGTTGTTTGCCTTGCCTGAAGGCTTGAGCTCCCAGCGTGCCGTGTGTCATCGAGATGATGGCCACGTTTACTGTCTTGCATGCCTGGTTGACGGCCACGTTCACTGTTTCACATGCCTAATCAGTGTGTTGAGACTGTGTTCGTGGGTGGTTCATGTTCTCTCATGAGTGCATGACCACGTCGGCACGTTGTTCGTCTCCCCTTTCTCGTAAGGGCTTGAGCCGCTCAGCGTGCCGTGTGCCGTCGAGGCTTTCGGATGGGATTCTGGTCTTTCTCATGAGGGACCAAGCATTTCATTCGGGGCCCCAGGGGAGGGCAGATGTCGATCGCTACATCGGAGAGAGGGCTGTTATACTCTGAAAATGTTGCTGAGTTCCTACTATAATGGTGTGTTCTCATGCTGAAGATTCAGACTTGACAGCCACACTTTCCTGGGCTGTTCTAAAGTGCCTGGATGGGTGTGAAAAATTTTGGCAGTATGGAAGCATTTTGGTACCAATATGGCAAGCCAAACATGCCTAATTCTGTAGAAGTTTTTCCTCTCTTACTACCCCTGCACATTCAGTGCACGTGGGTAGTTCTGACTCGGAGTAGAGCTGCGCTTTATGACTGACCGTGATTAGTCACAGCGCTGGCCTTCGGTCAGACGATGTCCACACTTGGTCCAGAAGCCCCCCAGAACCAGCCCGCTCGGAGTTCGTTTCCCCCCAGCAAAAGGAAGGGAAATGACCCTGAGAGGAGCGACCCAGAGTATGTGACGTCTACTATTCGGGAGTGCGTGTCATCACCACTCCTTCCCCCGGAGGAGGGCCGGGTGGAGAATTTCGTTTCTGTTCCGCCGCTGGTCATCCAGTCAGCGGTACCCAAAGTTTGAGCAGTCCACTTCCTCTGAGTCACTCACGGGCCCCAGCGCTCAGATGACAGTGAGGGCTATGGCCTTGTCGCTCTCGTCTCTCGCTGGGTGAGGAGGAAACCAGGACTCGATGCCCCCGGGCCTCGCTCCTCGTTTCCCCTTACGGTCGAGACTGGCAGTAAAATAAGGCCAGTCTCCTCCGTTCGAGAGGGTCAGAATGGCAGTGCGCCACTTCCGCTCCCCTCTCCCCAGCTTGCAGATAGCAGTGGCGCCACCTCGGTCACGTCACTCCTGTCTGCCGCTGGGCGGGAAGGCTCGGAGACCAGCAGCCGCCCTTGGGCCTCGCTCCTCGTCTCCTCCCCTTCCTTCGCCAGGCGACAGCCCGCAGTAGAACACTCTCGGGTCTTCTCTGCCGTCTGTCCCCCGGTGGAAGCAGGTAGGTGTTGTCCAAGTACACACCCTGACCCCGCTCTCGGCCGCTGCAATGCCACCGGAGCCGTGTCCCTGCCTTCCACCTCGCTGCCCCTCCGCGGGTACGCCGGTGGTGCGGGTGGGCTCGTTGCGACGGTTTCTCGGAGCCTGGTTTTGGCTCTTGAGGCCGTCGCGCTGGTTCATCCGCACCATCCGGCTCGGCTATGCAATTCAGTTTGCACGCCGGCCTCCCAAGTTCAGGGGCATCCACTTCACCCGTGTGCGTCCGGTGGATGCTCCTGTCTTGCGGAAAGAGATCGACGCCCTGCTGGCGAAGGACGCGATCGAGCCGGTCCCTCCAGCCGAGATGAGGTCAGGGTTCCACAGCCCTTACTTCATTGTACCCAAGAAAGGCGGTGGGTTACGGCCAATCCTGGATCTGCGAGTACTGAATCGGGCCCTGCACAAGCTCCCGTTCAAGATGCTCACGCAGAAACGCATTTTCGAATGCATCCGTCCCCAGGATTGGTTTGCAGCGATCGACCTGAAGGACGCGTACTTTCATGTCTCGATTCTTCCCCGACACAGACCATTTCTTCGGTTTGCTTTCGAGGGTCGAGCATATCAGTACAAGGTCCTACCCTTCGGGCTGGCCCTGTCGCCCCGTGTCTTCACGAAAGTCGCGGAGGCGGCCATTGTTCCCATGAGAGAACAAGGCGTTCGCATTCTCAACTATCTCGACGACTGGCTCATTCTGGCACACTCGCGAGATGTGTTGTGCGAGCACAGGGATATGGTGCTCCGGCACCTCAGCCAGTTGGGGCTTCAGGTCAACTGGGAGAAGAGCAAACTCTGCCCCGTGCAGAGGATCTCTTATCTCGGTATGGAACTGGACTCGGTCGCTCAGACTGCGCGCCTCACGGAGGACCGCGTCCAGTCGGTGCTCAACTGCCTCAAGTCTTTTCGAGGCAAGTCAGCCGTACCACTGAAACAGTTTCAGAGGCTCCTGGGGCATATGGCAGCCGCAGTAACGCCGCTCGGTCTGTTGCATATGAGACCGCTCCAGCACTGGCTTCGCGATCGAGTCCCGAGGTGGGCGTGGCCGAGCGGCACGTTCCGGGTCAAAGTCACCCTGCACTGTCGCCAAACCTTCACCCCTTGGTCGGATCCTGTGTTTCTACGGGCCGGAGTGCCCCTAGTCCAGGTTTCCAGGCATGCTGTGGTGTTCACAGATGCTTCTGCCAAGGGTTGGGGGGCCACGTACAAAGGGCATGCAGTCTCGGATCTGTGGACGGGGCCCCAGCTGCATTGGCACATCAACTGCCTAGAGTTGCAAGCAGTACGCTTAGCCCTGTGTCGCCTCAAGGGACTTCTCAAACATCCGTACGGACAACACTGCAACCGTTGCGTACATCAACCGACAAGGTGGTCTGCGCTCCCGTCGTATGTCGCGACTCGCCTCCCACCTCCTACTATGGAGTCAGAAGCTTCTGAGGTCGCTTCGTGCCGTTCATGTCCCAGGGGAGTTCAATTGTGTGGCCGACGAGCTTTCACGTCAGCCTCCCCTTCCGGGAGTATGGCGACTCCATCCCCAGGTGGTCCAGCTGATTTGGCGAATCTTCGGAGCCGCACAGGTAGACCTGTTTGCCTCTCCGGACACGACCCATTGCCAGTGGTATTACTCCCTGACCGAAGGAACTCTCGGCACGGATGCCCTGGCACACAGCTGGCCCCGGGACTTACGCAAATATGCGTTTCCCCCAGTGAGCCTTCTTGCACAGACCCTGTGCAAGGTCAGGGAGGACAAGGAGCAGGTCCTTTTGGTGGCCCCGTATTGGCCAACCCGGACTTGGTTCCCAGAACTCATGCTCCTCGCGACAGCTCCTCCTTGGCCGATTCCTCTGAGGAAGGACCTACTTCTCAGAGACGGGGCACTCTGTGGCACCTGCGTCCAGACCTCTGGAAACTCCATGTCTGGTCCCTGGACGGGACGCGGAGGTTCTAGATGGCCTGCCACAGTCAGTGGTGGACACCATCTCTTCAGCTAGAGGCGCCTCTACGCTCTGAAGTGGAACCTGTTCGTCGGCTGGTGTTCTTCCCACCGGGAGAACCCACAAACTTGCCCGATCAGAGTCGTGCTCTCCTTCCTACAAGAAGGGTTGGAGCGAAGGCTGTCTCCCTCCACCCTCAAGGTGTATGTTGCCGCAATAGCTGCACATCACGATGTAGTTGAAGAAAAGTCTGTGGGGAAGCACGACCTGGTCATCAGATTCCTTAAGGGTGCTAGGAGGCTAAATCCACCTCACGATTGCACCCTGTACCCTCTTGGGACTTAACTTTAGTGCTTAAAGCACTCCAAAGTCCTTCCTTTGAGCCTTTGCCGACAGTTGAGCTTAATTTCCTGTCCATTAAGACAGCGCTCCTGTTAGCATTGGCATCCTTCAAGAGGGTAGGGGATCTGCAGGCTTTTTCGGTCGACGAATCGTGCCTAGAGTTCGGGCCTGGCCTTTCTCATGCTATATTGAGACCCCGGCTTGGATATGTGCCCAAGGTTCCTACCACTCCCTTCACGGACCAGGTAGTGAACCTGCAAGCGCTGCCCCAGGAGGAGGCAGACTCAGCCCTAGCTTTTCTCTGTCCCGTCCGGGCCCTCCGGGTTTATATAGACAGAACGCAAAGCTTCAGGACCTCAGATCAGCTCTTTGTTTGTTACGGAGGCCAGCAGAAGGGGAAGGCTGTCTCCAAGCAGAGGTTAGCCCACTGGCTAGTGGATGCTATCACCAGGGCTTATGAGTCCCAGGGTGAGCCCTGCCCACCCAGGTTGCGGGCTCACTCCACTAGGAGTGTTGCCGCTTCCTGGGCTCTGGCATAAGGCGCCTCGCTAACAGACATTTTTAGAGCTGCGGGCTGGGCGACACCGAACACGTTCGCTAGGTTATAGCCTACGTGTGGAACCTTTTCCTCCCGAGTACTTGCTACGGCCAATAATTAGAGGGAATAGGTGTGTCGGCTTGCGACGCCATTCCGTGAACGGATACGTGCGTCTTCTTGCTCCGTTGGTTACCCAACAAACGGCTAACCTCCTGAGTTCCTCCATCACCCCCTCCGGTGCCAGGCATTGCGGACCGCCCGGCACCAGGTCTGCTACCTTCAGTAAGGAGTTGCTAGTAGACTGGGTGCTTTTTCCAGTGGTCCCTGCGGCGACCCGTGATTGCCACGTGCAGTTCAGCCGTGTCTTCCCCTTGACAGACTCATTCTGTCGTCCCTGTTGAGTACGCTCCTCACTCCTCTGGACTGGGACTACCTTCATGGACTGCCATATGTTTCACTACCCTACGTGGTTAGTACATGTGTGTATTTGAGGGCCTTCCTCTAGGCTGCCTCAGCTTCCGCAGCGTTCCCCCCCCCTATTATTTCCTTGGGGTCGGGCACGCTTTCCCAGTGTTATCCAATATCCACTGATTGGGTCTTGCGGAACAGCAGTGTGATTCCCTAGCTAGCTCCCGCAAAATTTCTGGAAACTGCTGCAGGGCTGTAGCTTAGCTGGGCACTGGAAGGGGCCAGCACCATGGCGTTTTGGTAGGGATCCCAATTCGTCAGGGGAACTCCCCCGACGAGGCGTCGGAGTTCCCTGCTGACGAAAGGGAACGTCTCGGTTACGTATGGTAACCCTCGTTCCCTGAGTCCAGGGAACGGAGACGCCTCGTCCCGTCGCCATGCTGCTGTACCTTCGCGGAGGACTGGACACCGTTCGGCTCCTCAGCGAAAAGCGTTTGTGTATGCGCTTGCTTCCGCCTTATACCCGCACTGGTAGGCGGGCCGTGGAATGCAAGTCTTGCATGCCAATGTTCATTGGCTCGTTTTAATTCACTCGAAGGCAATTGGTCTCCCTAGCGTGATCCCAATTCGTCAGGGGAACTCCCCCGACGAGGCGTCTCCGTTCCCTGGACTCAGGGAACGAGGGTTACCATTCGTAACCGAGACGTTTTCCCTGACCCACAGATTATATCCGAGGCTCATCTGCTGATGGTGCCATCTTCTCCCAGGCAGGCTCGGATCCACCGAGGTGGTGGTGTGGATTTTTCGAACCTGCGCCCGTTAGATCGTGTGGTGTCTGCAGCCACAGCCAGTGAGGATCAAACTCTTCGTTTGGCTTTGTTTAATGTTAGATCGCTAGCCAACAAGACTTTTCTCCTCAATGACTTTTTCACTTCTCGGGAGTTGGATCTCATGTTCTTAACGGAAACTTGGCTCCATGATGGCGATCTGACGTCTTTCTCCGAACTTCTTCCTCCTTGATGCGGCTTCCTCAGCTACCCTCGGATCACAGGTAGAGGTGGAGGGCTAGCGTCTGTGTTTAAGTGTATTTTTCAATGTCGAGAGATTCTGTTTGACAGCTGCTCCAGCTTTGAGCTGCAGTTGTTTGAGTTAAATTTCCCAGTGATTGTATTATGTGCGGTGGTGTATCCGCCAAAGTTAAATAAGGATTTTATTCAGGACTTTGCTGATTTTGTGGCTGGGATTGCGTTAAAATACGATCGCTATTTAATTGTTGGTGATTTTAATATACATGTATGCTGCGAATCCAGACCGATGTCTAAGGATTTTATTAATCTTATTGATTCTTTTAATCTTGTGCAGTCTGTCTCTGGTCCGACACACGAAAAAGGTCATACTTTGGACCTCATTCTGTCATATGGCTTAGATGTTGCCGTTAGTGAAATATGCGATACTGGTATGTCGGGATCATTTACCCATTGTTTTTAATATAGTTGTCCCCTGCTCGGACACTTTGACTGTTACTCCAGCACGCAGTGTGCGTTCTATTAACCCGCTAACTGCCTCACAGTTTTCTGCTGCCTTTAACGACTCAGTACTGTACAATCTTGAAGATTGTATTTTTGATGTGGATGAACTCACAAACCTCTTTGACTCTACCTGTACTGAAATACTTGATTTTGTTGTCCCACTAAGGGAAAAACGCACTAAAACGCTACCTGAACCTTGGTTAAATGACCATACCCGCTCTCTCAGACGTACCCGTAGAACGGCTGAGAGAAAGTGGAAAAAGGACAAACTTCAAGTGTCATTTCAAATTTTAAAGGACACATTACATAAATACCAGGGAGCGGTTAAATCCGCAAAAACAAATTTTTTATCTCACCTGGTTGCTAATAATAATCAGAGGCCTCAGGTTCTTTTTAAAGTGTTTCATTCTCTTGTTAACCCTTCTGAAACAGATTGTGTTGTGCCATCCACTCTGTTGTGTGAACATTTTCTGAAATATTTCATAGATAAAATTGCTGGCCTGAGTTTTTCATCACCTGCATTTACTAGTGACCCCTCGGTTCCATCTTTATGCCAAGCTGTCTTCCAGCAGTTTGAGCCAGTCACATTACATGTTCTCTCTGACATAGTTAAGCAGTTTCGTCCTATAAACTGCCTGCTGGATAGTATCCCTGCTCGATTACTCAAAGATGTTTTTAACATTGTTGGTTCCAGTATTTTAAGCTTGGTTAACTCATCTCTCAGCTCAGGGTGTGTTCCCGTAGCTTTTAAACATGCAATCGTGCAACCCCTCTTAAAAAAGAAAAATCTGGATCTTTTCTAATTTTAGACCCATTTCTAAACTCCCATTTTTATCTAAAGTCTTGGAGAAGGTAGTTTTTAATCAACTGCAATAATTTTTAGATGATTTTTGCATTTATGAAAAGTTCCAGTCTGGTTTTAATCCCCGCCACAGTACTGAAACCGCCCTTCTAAGAGTATATAACGATCTTCTCTTAGCAGTTGATTCAGGAAAATCAGCTGTTTTAGTCCTTTTAGATTTGACTTCGGCATTTGACACTGTCAACCACTCTATCCTTTTATCCCGACTCGATCAAAGTGTTGGCGTTACGGGTACGGCCCTGAAATGGTTTAAGTCATATTTGACAAATAGGAGTTTTGCTGTCCACCTTGGGAATTGCTCTTCTTCTGCTGCACCTCTTTCTTGTGGGGTTCCCCAAGGTTCCATTTTGGGACCCATGCTCTTTTCCCTGTATATGCTGCCCTTAGGTAGCCTGGCTCCGCCCTCCTACATACTTCCGCTCAATTTCGTTTTCCTTCAGTACTACGTCTGGGACTGCTGTATATTCTTAGGTTTCCAGAAACAAATTTTTTGTAGGACCAATCAGCGAATAGAGGGAGTGGCTGAGAACGATGACGTTGATGTGATCACACACATGACTAGCGTCGGCCAATAGTGAGCCTACGCATGACGTACAACACACAGACGCGCTGCTTTATCAAGACTCGAGGAACAGAGAGAAGGAAATGAATAGTGGAATAAAGTTGTTTTTTTTGTTTGTTTTTGCGCACAAAAAGTATTCTCGTCGCTATATAAACTTTATAAAAGACAGACATCTTATTCTAAACATAATCCTCTGATCATTCGGACGACCACACGTTAGCGATTGGCTATGGCAGATCCTGAGTGACTCTGTGCAGATCCAATAGTTTTGAACTTTAACAGAGAACCCGCCTTCAAGGAAGTAAACGTTTCTCAATGGAGCGAGGCCAGACTCTCTGTACAAAGGAAATGTACGAGAGTCTGGTAGAACCAGGCTAGCCCTTAGGGTCCATTTAAAAAAAAACATAAAAATTTTTTCCACTGTTTTGCAGATGATGTACAAATCTATTTGCCTGTAAAAAACAATGATAAGAACAACATCCAACCTTTGTTAGACTGCTTGAGTGATCTCAAAATTTGGTTGGATCAGAATTTTCTCTGTCTAAATGATAAAAAGACAGAAATTGTTGTGTTTGGTCGTGCGGGACATTTAAGTGAATGTGCAGATGCTCTCGGTACTCTATGTTCCCATATTCAACCTTTTACCAGGAATCTGGGTGTAATTTTTGACAGTGCTTTTAAATTTGACAAACAAATTAGTTCAGTTGTTAAAACTAGCTTCTTTCACCTGAGACTTCTGGCTAAGGTCAAGCAATACATGCTACGCAAAGACTTTGAAAGAGTCATACATGCTTTTATTACGTCGCGATTAGACTACTGTAACTCTTTGTATGCCGGATTGGAGCAGTCATCACTTCGACGGCTACAGTTAGTGCAGAACGCAGCAGCTCGACTTTTAACCGGGACCAAAAAGCGTGACCACATTACACCGGTATTGGCCTCACTTCACTGGCTTCCTGTTTGTTTTAGAATTAATTTTAAAATTGCATTAATTGTTTTTAAAATCTTAAGTGGGTTGTCGCCTTCATATTTGACGGAGCTTCTACATGTCCACAAACCTGTCAAAGTACTGAGGTCTTCCGACCAGATGCTCCTCGATGTGCCCAGATCTAGGCTAAAAAACAAAGGTGACCGAGCATTTGCAGTGGCTGCTCCTAATATCTGGAATAGTCTACCAATTCATGTAAGAAAAGCTCAGACTATTGAAACATTCAAGTCCTTGCTTAAGACGCATTACTATGCTTTGGCTTTCAATTCTAGTTGAGCTTTGATATCTTGACCTGTTGGTTATTTTGTTTGTACTTTATGTGATATTGTCTGTATAATAATTTGTTTTTTGTTTTTGTTTTTTTGTTGGCTCTTGTGAAGCACTTTGGTCAATTATGATTGTTTTTAAATGTGCTATATAAATAAAATTGAACTGAACTGAACTGAAGGTCTGGTTAATCTCGCAAGCAGAAGAGCCACTTTCCTTCTCCAATATGTACAGAAACTTTTAATGGGACCTTATTCTCTTGTGTGGAGACCTTTGGCTTTAAGCATCTTGAGAAGAGTGGGCAATATGGAAATAGATTTAACTTTATGTTTAATGGATCATAAAAGATAGATTTTTACTGGAATTCCTCCATTTTATCAAAACTTGTTTAAAGTGTGGGGTCTCTGCGGTGGATTCTCTTTATTGGTTGTTGGAAGAACCAGTTGTATTTGGAGCTAGATTTGATGCTTCAGGAGAAGATTTTCCTGGTATAACAGATATACTATGTAATAAAACATTTTTTAAGCTAAAAAAACATTATAAATGAATCAGGATATAATTTACTGAGAGCTGAAAAAGTTGCTATCCTTTTAGGAGTTAGATCAATACGTTTTGCAAAGAAGTTTCTTGACAAACTAACTAAAATTTTAACTGTTGAAGAGAAGACCCTTTTAGAAGAGTTTGGTGCAGGGACATTAATCCCTGATAGTAAAGATCTTTTTCCAGATCTTGAAATTTGCCCTGTAATGGAGGAGTCTTGTCTTAATAGCCCCTTGTTAAAAAGTGGAATTAATGAGTATATTGATTTTTGTACAGTTGAAGGGAAAACATTATATAAATGTATTGTGAAAGCTAGTCATCAGTGTAATTTAAGTATTAAAACAGATACAGTATGGAGAGAAAAATTAGGAATCAACTCTGAAACAAAACCTGTTTGGTGAGCATTTTTACAAACCACCATTAAAAAAAAAAACTTGGTGATTTGCAATGGAGGATTTTACATGGAGCTATTGCTGTAAATGCCTTTGTGTCTATTTTAAACCCCACTGTAAGTGATAAATGTCCTTTTTGTTTCAAACGAGATAATTTTTTTTATTGTTTTATGGAATGTAATCAACTTAATCCTCTTTTTGATTTAAGTGGGGTTTTTTTAGATTCTTTTAATATATTTTTTTTTCAAAGCAAGATTATATTTTGGGTTTCTTTTACAGTTCAAAACAAAAGTACAAATGTCATGTCATTAATTTTATTGTTGGACAAGCAAAATATGCTGTTTATATCACTAGGAGAAATAAGATAGAAGAGAAGCCAGGAAAAGATATTGTAATAGTTTTTCAAAATATGGTCAAATCAAGAATTCTTATTGATTTTAATTTTCATAAATTGATGAACACGAAAAAAGCTTTCGAAATGCAGTGGTGTTGCAACAATGCTCTGTGTTCATTTGATGATGAAGAAATTGTTTTTGTAAGAGGTTTAAAGTAATTTTAAAATGTTTATTTTACCTTTATTTTTTATGTGTGTGTGTGTAAATTTGTATAAATGTTTACACATATTTTAATAAATTGATTGTAAAAGTAAAAAAATCTCTCTCTCTCTCTCTCTCTCTCTAAATTAGTTTCTAAACTTGATTGGTTGGTTCTTTGGTAAGATTATGATTCCTATTTCTTTACAACAACAGGTCGTTTGCCAATTTAGCAAACATTACAAACATTTAATGTCATAAATATTTGTGGAATATAACATGTCTGAAAGATATTGATCATTGAAAGGATCATTTTGCATGTGATGGCTCACACAATTTAAGAATGTTTAGAAGTTGTGAAGAGTTTGACAGTTTCACTGAGAATCAACTCATCAGTTTTGATCAACAAGCCGTGTGCATTTAGTCATTGTGCAAATTGTAGACAACTGTACTTACTCTTTTGCACACATGTTCCAAAGCACATGCAATTTGCTTAAATTAATAAGAAATTTAAATCTGCTGTGAGCAATAAGCAAATTGTTCAGAGATCTGGAGTTATTTTTTTGAGAAAAAAAAGTCTCATTTGAGAATTGAGCAAAAGTGATTGAGAAAAACGTCTCAGGTTACAAATGTAACCTTTGTTCCCTGAGAACAGGGAACGAGACAATACGTCATCGACGTTATGGGGAATCGCCTCAGCGTGACCAATGACTGAAGCACCTGTGGAAACCCGCCAGTCGCATTGGCCCGCGTCAGCCGTGACGTGATGCCCTGGCGTGCCCAGGAAGTATAAATAGCGCGCCCAGAGAACATGTCATCCTCTTCATCTGAAGGGACTGAGCAAGCAGAACCGAAAGCATGGCAGGGAGACGTATTGTCTCGTTCCCTGTTCTCAGGGAACAAAGGTTACATTTGTAACCTGAGACGTTCCCTTTCGAAGGGAACCTCGACAATACTTCATCGACGTTATGGGGAACACTGTACCCACGCCGCCATGCAAAGGGGATGCCTGACCACTACAATAACCCAGGTAACAGCCCCTACTGCTTACACGTCAGGCTAACAGTAGCACTTCTCCCTAGGGCCAATGCCGAGCTTTAGCTCAAGGCCTGGATACCGCATCAAGAAAGGGGTTCCTTAAAGGGAGTACAGCCCTGAGGACAGGGCTCTGGCCTGCTACTTTTAGGGGGGGAGCAAAGTCGACCCCCATCCCAGGGAGGCTAACACATTTTCTTCTTTTTTTTTTTTTTTTTAGCCAACAACCTGTATGTATGTGGCAGCTTCAGCAGTACGACTCTCATATAGAGAGGAAGCCTAGCACATATATCAATACAATAAGTATATGGAGGCCTCAGCAATACGACCCTCATATGGAGAGGAAGCCTACTACATATACTGACAAAAAACTAGCTTGCTATTTGCATGAAGGCCTCAGCAGGATGACTCTAGAGTAGAGGAGGGCTGAAACACACAAAAAGTATATGGAGGCCTCAGCAGTATGACTCTCATATAAAGAGGAAGCCTAGCACATATATCAGCAATACAATAAGTATATGGAGGCCTCAGCAATACGACCCTCATATGGAGAGGAAGCCTACTACATATACTGAAAAAAAAACTAGCTTGCTATTTGCATGAAGGCCTCAGCAGGATGACTCTAAAAGTAGAGGAAGCCTGAAACATGCAATATGTATATGGAGGCCTCAGCAATACGACTCTCCTAGGGAGAGGAAGCCTAACACATATACCAGCAATAACTAACCCGCCTAGGCTCAATAAATATATGGAGGCCTCAACAATACAACCCTCATATGGAGTGGAAGCCTACTACATATACTGACAAAAGCTAGCCAGCTATTTGTATGAAGGCCTCAGCAGGATGACTCTAGAGTAGAGGAGGCCTGAAACACGCAAAAAGTATATGGAGGCCTCAGCAGTATGACTCTCACATAGAGAGGAAGCCTAGCACATATATCAGCAATACAATAAGTATATGGAGGCCTCAACAATACGACCCTCATATGGAGAGGAAGCCTACTACATATACTGACAAAAAACTAGCTTGCTATTTGCATGAGGGCCTCATCTAAAAGTAGAGGAAGTCTGAAACATGCAATATGTATATGGAGGCCTCAGCAATACGACTCTCATAGGGAGAGGAAGCCTAACACATATACCAGCAATAAATAGCCCTGCCTAGGCTCAATAGGTATATGGAGGCCTCAGCAATACGACCCTCATATGGAGAGGAAGCCTACTACATACACTGACAGAAAACTAGCTTGCTATTTGCATGAAGGCCTCAGCAGGATGACTCTAAAAGTAGAGGAAGCCTGAAACATGCAATATGTATATGGAGGCCTCAGCAGTACGACTCTCATAGGGAGAGGAAGCCTAACACATATACCAGCAATAACTAGCCCTGCCTAGGCTCAATAAGTATATGGAGGCCTCAGCAATACGACCCTCATATGGAGAGGAAGCCTACTACGTATACTGACAAAAAACTAGCTTGCTATTTGCATGAAGGCCTCAGGAGGATGACCCTAAAAGTAGAGGAAGCCTGAAACATGCAATATGTATATGGAGGCCTCAGCAGTACGACTCTCATAGGGAGAGGAAGCCTAACACATATACTAACAACATGCAATGGGTATATGGAGGCCTCAGCAGTACGACTCTCATATGGAGAGGAAGCCTACTACATATACTGTTAAAAGCTAGCTATTATAAGCACCCTATGAGGACCTGCAATGTCTAAATTAATGTCCATAACATTTTAAAAAGCCGCTCTAAGAAGAACGAAGGCCAGATAAAGAAACATAGCTATCATCCGTACAACTATACACCAAGCCTGCTGCAGACCGTCAGATTAATAGAACATCATCATAGGTCCGCTGAACCTGATGTTACTTTAAAACGGGGAAAGAGGGAAGGCGGGCGTACAAGAGGAGGAAAAAGGTCTATCTACCCCTTCCAGGGCGATCCTCCTCACGCCTAGCCCGGAAGTCCTCTCTCCTTACTCCCCGCCTTCTCCTCCTGGACTCGCGCCGTCTCATAGCCTTGCTCCGGGTAAGAGGAGGGGCACGAGCGGCGACCGAGTCCCGCTGGTCCTGCCTACGCTCCTCAAAGCGAGACGGACCAGGACCCCAGGGGCGTCTGGGTGTGGACCTGGACCGGAGCGTTATGCACGACCTATATGCTGCCGAGCGCGCCTTCGCCTCTCTAAACTTTCTGACCACCGCCTCGACCGAGGTCCCAAAAAGCTCAGAGGGCGAAACCGGGGCATCGAGGAGAAAAGTCCTCTCTTTCTCCCCGATGCCAGCCAGGTTCACCCACAGGTGCCTCTCCGTGACCACCATGGCAGCCATCGAACGACCGATGGCCGCCGCTGTCTGCTTAGTGGCCCGGAGAGCCAGGTCTGTGGTGCGGCGCAGCTCGGCCACCGCATCAGGGGATAAGCCCTGACCCTGGTCCAGGTCCCTCAGCAGGTCAGCCTGGTACGCCTGCAACAGGGCCATCGTGTGCAGTGTACCACAGGCCTGACCTGCCGCCGCGTACGCCCTGCCATTCAAATGAGATGTGGTCTGAAGGGTTTTGGATGGCAGGGTGGGAGTCCTTAGCGTCGATGCCCCCTCACCCGCCAAATAGTTGGCGAAGGAATCCTCAATGGGAGGCATCGACGCGTAACCATGCTCCTGCATCGCCTCCACGTTTGCATAACTCAAACGCTGGAAGCGATGAATGCGCGAGGAGTATGGTCTCTTCCATGCCTTCATGACCTGAGAATGGAGGTCGGGAAGGAATGGAAGGCTCCCGGGAATCGATGGGGTGTGGCCAGAGAGGAAGCTCTCGTCGAGCCTTCCATGAGCAGCTTCCTCTCTTACGCGCTGCCAGGGCAACTCGAGCCTGGCAGTGGCACGCTCCATCACCTCCATCAATTCCTCGTACGCGGGGCAGGAGGGCTGGGCAGGCTCAAGCATCTCAGCATCCTCGCCCACCTCGCGCTCCTCCTGCTCGCCCTGGCTTGACGCCAGAAGAGCACTGCCTGCTGGCCTAGAAGATGCCGAAAATGCATCATCATCGGCCAGCAGCTCGTCCTCGTCCCGCGCTGATGATTGAGAGAGATTCACTCTCTCAAACTCATCAGCGAGGTCTCTTTGTGATCCCCACGATCTGAGTCTTCTCTTGGCCTCGGCGCGAGAGGGGCCCGATCAGACTGAAAAACCAAAGCAGACTGTCCCTCTCCCCTCGAGAAGAGGGACAGACGAGAACGAAGCGTCCTCATGGGAAGACGCTCGCAGTGTACGCAATCCGCCCCCTCGAGAGCAGAGCGTGCGTGCTCTTCACCCAGACACCAAACACAAAGGTTGTGTTTATCACCAGGCGCGAGACACCTCTCGCACGGGTAAACGCACTTCTTATATGTTTTCTTACCTTTCTCCATAATAACCAACTTACAGCACTCAGTAAATCAGTCCCTGAAGACGAAAAGAGGACGACATGTTCTCTGGGCATGCTATTTATACTTCCTGGGCACGCCAGGGCATCACGTCACGGCTGACGCGGGCCAATGCGATTGGCGGGTTTCCACAGGTACTTCAGTCATTGGTCACGCTGAGGCGAATTCCCCATAACGTCGATGACGTATTGTCGAGGTTCCCTTCGAAAGGGAATTGTAGTGTTATGTATTTTACATATCAGGATGTGCTGGCTGTTAGCCAGGGTTTTCTCATATTCTTGTTCTGATATATATTAGGACCCTGAAGGTCTCTGTACACAGAATAACATTATCCTTGTCCAATGTCAACACTCTTCAACATTCTAAAGCTTCTCTTAGACAATATTCTCTATGTGAGGTTTATGTACGTTAAATCGACTATAATAATTATTGTCTCTGTTCTATTATCTCTATTCTAATGTCTCTGCTCTATAAATGTTGATTCCACAGGGAGAGATCAAACTCAGAGCCCAGCTGTGTGTCCATGAAGAGTGACGCGTCTATGGACCACATAATAAACCTTAAGGGAGGACAAACACCAGCTGATCTGAGGTACTACAGGTCCTTCTCAAAAAATTAGAATATTGTGATAAAGTTCATTATTTTCTGTAATGTACTGATAAACATTAGACTTTCATATATTTTAGATTCATTACACACAACTGAAGTAGTTCAAGCCTTTTATTGTTTTAATATTGATGATTTTGGCAAAAAAGTAAAGAAAAACCAAAAATCCAAAAAATTTGCATATTTCATCCGACCAATACAAAAAAAGTCAACCTTCAAATAATTATGTTCAGTTATGCACTCAATACTTGGTCGGGAATCCTTTTGCAGAAATGACTGCTTCAATGTGTCGTGGCATGGAGGCAATCAGCCTGTGGCACTGCTGAGGTGTTATGGAGGCCCAGGATACTTTGATAGCGGCCTTAAGCTCATCCAGAGTGTTGGGTCTTGCGTCTCTCAACTTTCTCTTCACAATATCCCACAGATTCTCTATGGGGTTCAGGTCAGGAGAGTTGGCAGGCCAATTGAGCACAGTAATACCATGGTCAGTAAACCATTTACCAGTGGTTTTGGCACTGTGAGCAGGTGCCAGGTTGTGCTGAAAAATGAAATCTTCATCTGCATAAAGCTTTTCAGCAGATGGAAGCATGAAGTGCTCCAAAATCTCCTGATAGCTAGCTGCAATGACCCTGCCCTTGATAAAACACAGTGGACCAAAACACCAGCAGCTGACATGGCACCCCAGACCATCACTGACTGTGGGTACTTGACACTGGACTTCAGGCATTTTGCCATTTCCTTCTCCCCAGTCTTCCTCCAGACTCTGGCACCTTGATTTCCGAATGACATGCAAAATTTGCTTTCATCTGAAAAAAGTACTTTGGACCACCGAGCAACAGTCCAGTGCTGCTTCTCTGTAGCCCAGGTCAGGCGCTTCTGCCGCTGTTTCTGGTTCAAAAGTGGCTTGACCTGGGGAATGCGGCACCTGTAGCCCATTTCCTGCACACGCCTGTGCACGGTGGCTCTGGATGTTTCTACTCCAGACTCAGTCCACTGCTTCCGCAGGTCCCCCAAGGTCTGGAATCGGTCCTTCTCCACAATCTTCCTCAGGGTCCGGTCACCTCTTCTCGTTGTGCAGCGTTTTTTGCCACACTTTTTCCTTCCCACAGACTTCCCACTGAGGTGCCTTGATACAGCACTCTGGGAACAGCCTATTCGTTCAGAAATTTCTTTCTGTGTCTTACCCTCTTACTTGAGGGTGTCAATGATGGCCTTCTGGACAGCAGTCAGGTCGGCAGTCTTACCCATGATTGCGGTTTTGAGTAATGAACCAGGCTGGGAGTTTTTAAAAGCCTCAGGAATCTTTTGCAGGTGTTTAGAGTTAATTAGTTGATTCAGATGATTAGGTTAATAGCTCGTTTAGAGAACCTTTTTATGATATGCTAATTTTTTGAGATAGGAATTTTGGGTTTTCATGAGCTGTATGCCAAAATCATCAGTATTAAAACAATAAAATACCTGAAATATTTCAGTTGGTGTGCAATGAATCTAAAATATATGAAAGTTTAATTTTTATCATTACATTATGGAAAATAATTAACTTTATCACAATATGCTAATTTTTTTAGAAGGACCTGTATATTTCTGTCTGTCTGTCTGTTTGTTTGGATGGATGGATAGATAGACAGACAGACAGACAGACAGACAGACAGACAGATGATAGACAGACAGACAGACATATGATAGATAGATAGATAGATAGATAGATAGATAGATAGATAGATAGATAGATAGATAGATAGATAGACAGACAGACAGATGATAGATAGACAGACAGATGATAGATAGATAGACAGACAGACAGATGATAGATAGACAGACAGATGATAGATAGATAGATAGACAGACAGACAGATGATTGTTAGATAGACAGACATACATACATACATACAGATAGACAGATAGGTGATAGTTAGATCTCCATGTGAGATTTCTCTTCATTTAAAATCTATCATATACATTCTTGTCTCTGTTCTATTATCTCTATTCTAATGTCTCTGCTCTATTAATGTCAATTCCACAGGGAGAAATATACATCACCAGAGCCCAGCTGTGTGTCCATGAAGAGGAACGCGTCTATGGACCAGATAATAAACCTTAAGGGAAGACAAACACCAGCTGATCTGAGGTACAACATTTCTGTTTATAGGTGTGTTCATCTTTATGTGGCGCTGTACAGACTGATCAGGGTCTAATTAAAAAAATTGCATGTTGGTTAGAGATTTCATCAGACAGCACATTATGATGATGACAGCTGTTTCATGATTGGTCAGACTTACCGATGACAGTGCTGACGTGCATTTCATGTTTATTCTGACACCTTCTACTAATGCTCACAAAACCATGTTTTTACAACAGTAAATACTCTGTTCTTGTAATCTTAATCATGTTATGTTTATAAAAATAAACAAAATATAGATACACAACCCCTCTTTATTGGCATTTAAATAGTAAATGCTTATGTTAACTTAATTCTTGTAGGTGCAGTAATAAGCAGTTCTGGTTACATGTACATGTAAACATTTGAATTTATTATTTGACAAATAGTTGACAAATGACAAACAGTTTTAGCATGAAAAAATACTGGGCATAAATTAACTTCATACGTTGAAGGATACAGTACAACTTACTGAAATACTTCCTGCTCAGGACTTCCTGCTCAGCTACTGTTCGGACGCCCTTGCTTACTGCTCCGCGCTTTGCTCTATCGCTTTTGCATTTTATCTCCTATATTTTTATTAGGGCCGGGACTTTAACGCGTTAATTAAGATTAATTAATTACACAGAAAATAACGCGTTAATTAAGATTAATTAATTACACAAAAAATAACGCGTAAAAAAAATTTCCGCATTTTTAATAACTTATTTTTGCACCACGGAACGTTTCTCACTGGATGAGTTTCGGCGGACCGATTATACTGAAGCACCAACTAGCTTTCATGACTTCAGACAACAACAAACCATATGAACATGAACGAAGAAGCAGACGAGACCGCTTTGGTTGGCCCCTTGGAGGGGAAATTTTGTTATAAAAAACGAGCGGATGGAAGCGTCGATAAGAGCATGGTTGTGTGCAAGCTATGCAACAAGGAATTCGCATATCACCGCAGCACATCGAGCCTCAAGTATCACCTCAACGCAAAACATATAGCAGCTAGCGTGGACGTTAGCACGACTCCGAGTGCGCACACCCAACCCACACTCCACCAGATGACTGGTTTAAGGACCAGGGTAACTAAGTCCACTTCTGAAAAAATAACCAACGGCCTGGCTCACTGGATTGCACTCGACTGTAGACCACTTGGAGTGATAGAAGATAAGGGCCTGCAAAATGTACTTCAGATTGCGTCGTCTGACACAACATACGAGCTGCCATCCAGAAAGACAGTGACAAAAAGAGTCCAGCAGCTTTATGACAATGAAAAGGAAGATAAAGAGAATTTATTGGAGAAAGCCGAGTTTGTTGCCCTGACTGGGGATCATTGGACCTCGGTAAGCAATTCAAATTACTTCGGTGTGACGGCACACTTTATTGACGTCAAGTGGCGTCTTCACTCATTTGCCTTAACTATCCAGAAGACCACCACTAGGCACTTTGCTGAAAACGTGGCAGGAGATTTTGAGTCTGTGGCAGAGGCATGGGAAATCACACAAAAAGTCACCACAATCGGAACAGACAGTGCCCGAACCATGATCGCTGCAATGAGACAGCTCACATTCCAGCACATGCCATGTATTGCTCACGTGTTGCAGAGGACCATAACAGTTTGCCTTGCTGACAGCGGGTTCACAGCCACATTGGCAAGATGCCGTAAAATAGTGGGGCATTTTAAACATAGCCCCTCAAACACAGAGGAACTGCACAAGGAGCAAACACAACTAGAACAAGACAAAGAGCCACTGATACAGGATGTTTCCACGAGGTGGAATTCGACACTGTTTATGATCTCTCGTCTGCTGCAGAACCAAGAGGCTGTGAAGAATACTCTAGCCAAACAGAAGCACAATCTCACCATGTTAACTACAGCAGAGTGGGACAGACTGCAGAGGCTTGAGACCCTCCTTAAACCATGCAGGTAAACACCCACCAACTGTTTTTAAATGTATTGTACTGAATATCAATATCACTATGACTATAGTATAAAGTTGCTACTGTTTTTAATCTACTATTAATTGGCACAATAATTAATCACTTTCCTAAACTATCCTCTGCAGATATGTGACTGAGCTCCTTGGGGGTGAGACTTATGTCTCGTGCTCTGTTGTGTTACCTGCTCTCCGCCACCTGACCCACACCATGGAGGTCTCAGATGACGACCCAGCCTATGTGGTGAGGTTCAAGGGTGACTTTAAAAAGGACCTGTCTCAACGCCAAGATACACTCAACCATGGATGGCTCAGGGTGGCTACAGCACTCGACCCACGCTTTAAGGTAACATGTGTAATGGTCTTATTTGTTTTTCTTTTCTCTTTCTATTTGACCCCCTTCCCCCCCCCCATTCTCCCCCCTCCCCCCTTTTCTTTCAATGGGAACCATGTATGAAAATTAATTTCACCCATCTTTTTACTCTGTAAATCTGTGATGTGACAATAAACCTGATTCTGATTCTAAGGACCTAAAGTGTCTACCAAGAGGAGAGCGAGGAGGGGTGTGGACCAGCATTGAGGCACTGCTGCGAATAGAACCAAACAGAGCCACTCCAGAACCCACAGAGGAGCCAGCAAGGAAGAGGAGCCTCCTGCTGTTTAATTCAGACTCTGAATCAGAGGATGAAGCGGGTCCCAACGGGGCTCTGGCCCGCTACAGGGCAGAGCCCACCATCAGTGAGACAGACTGCCCACTGCAGTGGTGGTCCACTCATGAGGGAGCCCATCCACAACTTTCTGCCCTGGCCCGCAAGTATCTGGGCAGCCCTGCCACTTCTGTCCCTTGCGAGAGACTTTTCTCACTGGCAGGTAACGTAGTTCAAAAGAAAAGGGCAGCCTTGAGCTCTGAAAATGTGAACAAGCTAGTTTGTCTCAGCAACTGGCTGAAAGAGAAGTATAAGAAATAGTCATAGAGGTATCCTGAGGCCAATGGGGTTGTTGTTACTTAAATGTTGATCAAACAGTGGCCTAAGCAACAGAGAGATTTATTTTTCATCAGGATATTGGAAGAATGGGGACTGAGGTCAATCACTGGCACTTTTATTTTATTTTATTTTAAATGGTACACTTTATGTTGATCTATGTATTATGTTGTTGGTGCAACTGGCACTTTATGTTGAACTCTTTATTGTTTTGGCCAAGGATATTGAGAGTTGGACTTAGTCTGTTATGGCCTCTGAAGCAACAGAGAGATGTTTTCTAATAGTCAGGGTTTCCAATGTTCTGAATGTACTTGACAGTATTGTGTTTTACTTAAAAAAAACATAGTTTACAGAAGGTTCCAGCACCTATAAGCTACCTGAATTTCTGAAATGAACTATTTCTAAATTGTTTCTAAATATGCTATTGCTACACTTAATGGCAAAAATTGCACTGGTCTGTTGGACTTGGTTGAACAAAAATAAACAATATTTTGTTGCTTAAGCTTATGTATTCAGTCATTATTCAATGGTATGCTAAAAATCCATGTGAAAAAAAATTACTTCTCACTGTTCTCATGTCAAATATTTATATGCAATTAAAATGCGATTAATTTCGATTAATTAATTACAAAGCCTCTAATTAATTAGATTAATTTTTTTAATCGAGTCCCGGCCCTAATTTTTATATTTTATTTCCTCTTATCACCTAATTTTAACTTCAGCAAACAGCACAGTGCTCAGACGACAAAGTTTGGATTACAACAAAAACGCAGAATTCTTTTACCCGACCAGCTTACATTCCGGGAAAGGAAAACACAACTCCCTACACTCATAAGGATAAGAGAGAAAATGCCTCTTCTGGTTCAAGAATCTACTTGCTGCACCAACTGCCACAGACTTCTACAAAGGATTGCAGTTCTTGAAACAAAGTTACTTACGGGACCACCAAACCAGACGGAGCACACAACAGAGCTTCGTCATGGACACCCTCAGCATACAGCCGGTGAGTCCCATGAAACTAGTGCTCCTCTACAGGTAGAGAAACAAGCCGATCGACTTACAAATCGATGGCACAAACACGGAGCGAGACCCAAAGGCACTCGAGACATCAGATTGTCACGAGCCTCACATATTGTCGCAGTAGCATCCTCTACCCCAGATATAGCTCTGACAAGGATTGCAAACACTGGTCTCCTACCACCGCCTATACATCTTGAGAACAGATTTGAAATACTAATGAATGTAAATGAGGAATCCCCAAACGTGATGTATGTGATCGAAAACAGACTGAATGGGCCAGTAGCTAACACTGATGCTAACTGGCGCTCAAGGTCGAGCAGACAGCGGCACTCAGGTCAGAGCGCAGCCGAGGCCAGGACTCTGATAGTGGGGGACTCCATAATCAGAAACATTAGCAGCAGGGATATAACTATGTGCTGCCTTCCACAAGCAACAACCTCTGATATAAACAGGGAACTTCAGAACGAAACATAAGACTGCAAATCGACTCATAATTCATGTGGGGAAGAATGATATTCATAAAGAGCAGTCAGAACTCCTTAAGAAGGATTTCAATGAACTTTTTGAAACACTTAAAAGACTGAAAGTTCAGACATTCATCAGTGGACCACTCCCAGCAAGAGGAACAAACAGGTTTTCACGGTTGCTTGGGCTAAATACATGGCTGCAAAAAACCTGCAATATAAAAGGAGTAAACTTCATTGACAATTTCAATCTTTTCTGGAGTCAGAGACAACTTTTTCATCGGGATGGCCGACATCCAAACAAACTTGGTTCAAGAGTGTTAAAGGACAATATCTACTTCTCCCTCAATCATCCTTCTGCAGTGTGAAGGATGATCCACTCAATCTGAACGGCACACACACACCTGGACACAGTATGAATGACCACGGGACTTCACTTCAGCAGCAAAATGGACATGCGGTTGACACACAAGGACAATGATAACACCACTCCGCCACAACAACCTCTGCTCACGGACTTAATCTCAGCTTAACCCTGCCCACAGAGCTCACCACAGACAGACATATTAGAACTGCTCCAAGATTCAGCACCCAAGGACGACTTCCTGGAAAACAGCCAGGGAAGCCAGGACAGCATATCACAGCCTCCGATAACACCAGAGGAACAGCCCCTTTCACCAGACACTTTTTCCCTCTCTCCAGCATCACCCCTTCTGTGCTTCTCACAGAAAATGGAAGAACTGGTGTATGCTGGAACCAAACTATCCCACTCTTTTGCTGCAAGCCCCCAGATACCAACCAAAAAACGACCGGCACCGCTACCACCAAAGCCTGCGGGCCCAGCTCGCCCTCCCCCTCCTGTGAGAGCTCTTCGGCCTCTGCCACAACGCCAGGGCCCACACCCTCCTCCATCTGCTCGAGGTGAACCAAAAACAACTGATACCAGCTCTCAGTGATGTGTTTTGGGTCCCTGCTATGATAACAGTAACTTTCTCAAATGTTTACAGAACAAGCGGGAACCCAGTGTGCCTGTATCTTTCTCTATTGCTGTTCTATTACAAGATAGAAAGTCTAAGGCCTTCAATAGCCGTACAGCAAACCCAACTAATCTGGTGCCTATTACACGTCAAACTAAGATTGATGTAGGGACAAAAAGTAAGACTGTTAAGTTAGCACTTTTAAACATTTGTTCACTTAAAAATAAATCACTTCTAGTCAACGACTTAATAACCACAAACAACCTGGATTTTATGCTTCTAAATGAAACCTGGGTAGAAGACAGCTGCAGTGCAACAATCCTAAATGAAGCAGCCCCTCCTA
Organism: Scardinius erythrophthalmus; assembly: GCF_964197995.2. NCBI lineage: Eukaryota > Metazoa > Chordata > Actinopteri > Cypriniformes > Leuciscidae > Scardinius > Scardinius erythrophthalmus. Next base: position 2,573,102 of record NC_138230.1, on the reverse strand, counting down.
ACTTTACTTTTATGAGTGTCTGCAGAGCTGTTAAGAGAGGTGGGGGTCTAGCAGCTCTTTTTAAAGATATCTATCAATGTAAGCAAATATAATTTGGAAATTACCCTTCTTTCGAATATCTGGGTATTGTGTTAAAAGGTGCTCCACGCATTTTACTTATCATTATTTACAGGCCTCCAAAATACTCTCCAGCCTTCGCTGAGGACTTTACAGAACTGTTATCAACAATTACCTCAGAGTTTGACTGTTTTGCCATTGCTGGAGATTTTAACATCCACATAGATAATGCAGAAAACAATATGGCAAAAGAAATCAAAACTGTTTTAAAAACTTTTGATCTGACTCAGCATGTACATGGACCCACACAAAATCGTGGACACACTCTAGATTTACTTATCAGTAAGGGTCTAAACATTTCATTGATTGTTATTAAGGATGTAACACTGTCTGATCATTTCTGTATTTTCTTTGATATATTGATCTCTCTTGCCACTGAAGCTAGATCTGTGTCTGTCAAGAAGAGATGCTTAAATGAGAACACTAGTGTACTATTTATGAAGGCTATATCCTTAACACCAAGCATATCTGCAGACTCTGTTGATTTTCTCCTTGATTCTTTTAACTCAAAAGTTAAAAGTGTAATTGATGATATTGCTCCTGTGAAAGTCAGGAAGAAGAGTGGCAGACAAAAAGCACCTTGGAGAAACTCAACAACAGTGCAAAATTTGAAAAGACAATGCAGAAAAGCAGAGCGCATGTGGCGGAAGACAAAACTTGTAGTCCATTATAACATCTACAAAGACAGCCTTCATGCTTTCAATATGGAACTAGGCAAAGCTAGACAGACTTTCTTCTCAAATATTATAAACAGCAATTTAAACAAAACACGCACTCTTTTTGCTACTGTAGAGAGACTGACAAACCCCCCAAGCCAGATTCCCAGTGAAATGCTCTCAGACAACAAGTGCAGTGAGTTTGCTTCTTTCTTCTCTGAGAAAATCAATAATATCAGAAAGGTGATCAGCACATCCTTGAATTGCGCTGGGGTCAGACAGATCAGACCACCTGAGAAAGTAGTAACTATGTCTGATTTCAAAGAAATTGATGGCAAAACTTTGGAAGAAATCATACAGCACCTTAAAACATGAACCTGCGCTCTTGACACACTTCCCACATCATTTTTCAAAAGTGTGTTAAACAGTTTAAAAGCAGATCTTCTAGAAGTGGTAAATGCCTCACTTCTCTCTGGTAGTTTTCCAAACTCCCTGAAAACTGCAGTTGTCAAGCCCCTCCTGAAAAAGAACAATCTGGATAAGACCATATTAAGCAACTATAGACCGATCTCAAATCTTCCTTTCATAGGCAAGATCATTGAAAAAGTTGTCTTCAATCAGCTGAACAAATTCTTAAGCTCGAATGGATCCTTTGACAATTTTCAATCTGGTTTCCGACCGCATCACAGCACAGAGACAGCGCTCATAAAGATAATAAACGATATTCGCTTAAATACTGATTCAGGCAAATTATCAGTGCTGGTACTACTCGACCTCAGTGCTGCATTTGACACTGTCGATCATAACATCTTTCTTGACAGGCTGGAAAACTGGGTGGGGCTTTCTGGGATAGTCCTAAAATGGTTCAGGTCATACTTAGATGGGAGAGGTTATTATGTGAGTATAGGAGACCATAAGTCTGAGTGGACATCCATGACATGCGGAGTCCCTCAAGGCTCAATTCTTGCACCACTCCTGTTCAACCTGTATATGCTCCCAATGAGCCAAATAATGAGAAAGAACCAAATTGCTTACCACAGCTATGCAGACGACACACAGCTCTACTTAGCCCTATCGCCTAACGATTACAGCCCCATTGACTCCCTGTGCCAATGCATTGATGAAGTCAACAGTTGGATGTGTCAAAACTTTTTTCAGTTAAACAAAGACAAAACTGAAGTCATTGCGTTTGGAAACAAAGATAAAGTTCTCAAGGTGAACACATACCTTCACTCTAGGGGTCAAACAACTAAAAATCAAGTCAGGAATCTTGGTATTAGTTTCTTAGTTTCAGTAGTCATGTCAAAGCAATAACTAAATCAGCATACTATCATCTGAAAAATATTGCAAGAATAAGATGCTTTGTTTCCAGACAAGACTTAGAGAAACTTGTGCATGCTTTCATCACCAGCAGGGTGGATTATTGTAATGGACTACTCACTGGCCTTCCCAAAAAGACCATAAGACAGTTGCAGCTCATACAGAACGCTGCCGCCAGGATTCTGAGCAGAGCCAGAAAATATGAACATATCACACCAGTCCTCAGGTCTTTACACTGGCTCCCAGTTAGATTTAGGATTGATTTGAAAGTATTATTACTGGTATATAAATCATTCAATGGCCTAGGACCTCAATATATTGCAGATATGCTCACTGAATATAAACCCAACAGATCACTCAGATCATTAGGATCATATCAGCTAGAAACACCAAGGATTCACTCTAAGCATGGTGAGTCCGCTTTTAGCTATTATGCCAGCCGCAGCTGGAACCAGCTTCCAGAGGAGATCAGATGTGCTCCTACAGTAATCACATTCAAATCCAGACTCAAAACACATCTGTTTAGCTATGCATTTACTGAATGAGCACTGTGCCACTGTTCGTCCGACTGTTTGTACTGTACTGTATTTTATTTTATTTTTCTAAACTGTTTTAATTATTCTTATTTCTTTTTTATTATTTTAATTTCTTCTATGTAAAGCACTTTGAATTGCCATTGTGTATGAAATGTGCTATATAAATAAACTTGCCTTGCCTTGCCTTGCCTTGCCTTGCCTTGAAATGTATCATCTCTTATATAATTGCTGAATCTGAGGAGAGAGGTCAATAAAACAGCTTGTGAACAAAGTGATGTTATAATTACTCCAGGAAAGTTATCCGTGGTTCATAGTTCATTAGTAAAATAGAACAAAAACACTAGAGAGGATCATTTTGCTATATGTTTATTTTACAGAATTAGTTCTTTTTTCCCTTAAAAACTTGACATGTACCTGAAGTAATTACAAATGAATTAACAAAAAATCAAATAAAGAACAGAATTCAATCGTGTAATCTATATTAATGCTCATGAACCGCTCTAATGGCTTTAGCAAGTGGCCAAATAACAGCCGTGCTCATCTTCATACCAACACCACTGTTATTTGCATGATGTTGTGTAATTATTGTACGTCTTTAATTCATGTTGTAATCTGTTATTTTCCAAAGCACATTTAAATCAAATCTGCTGAAGAAGTTTCAGTGTCTGTATGAAGGAACAGCAAAGCGGGGAAACCCAACACTCCTGAATGAGATCTACACAGAGCTCTACATCACAGAGAGTGAAAGTGGAGGGATCAATAATGAGCATGAGGTGAGACAGATTGAGACACAATCCAGGAGAGCAGCAACAGAGGACACACCAATCAAATGCAATGACATCTTTAGACCTTTACCTGGACAAGACAAACCCATCAGAACTGTGCTGACAAAGGGAGTCGCTGGCATTGGGAAAACAGTCTCTGTGCAGAAGCTCATTGTGGACTGGGCTGAAGGGAAAGAGAATCAGGACATCCAGCTCATATTTCCACTTCCTTTCAGAGAGATCAACTTGATGAAGGACAAAACACTCAGTCTTTCAGATCTTCTTCATGTCTTTTTCCCTGAAACAAAAGAAATGGAAATATCCAGTGATGAATATAAAGTGTTGTTTATCTTTGATGGTCTGGATGAGTGTCGTCTGTCTCTGAACTTTAAGAGCGAAGTGAAACTGTGTAATATATCTGAATCAGCCTCAGTGGACGAGCTGCTGATGAACCTCATTGAGGGGAATCTGCTTCCCTCTGCTCTCATCTGGATCACCTCCAGACCAGCAGCAGCGGATCTCGTCCCCTCTGAGTGTGTCCATCGAGTGACAGAGGTACGAGGCTTCAATGAGCCACAGAAGGAGGAATACTTCAGGAAGAGAATCAGTGATCAGAGTCTGGCCAATACAATCATCACACACCTGAAGTCCTCGAGGAGCCTCCACATCATGTGCCACATCCCAGTGTTCTGCTGGATCTCAGCCACTGTTCTAGAGGAGATGTTGAGTGAAGCGGAGAGAGGAGAGATTCCCAAGACTCTCACTCAGATGTACACACACTTCCTGATCATTCAGACCAACATCAAACATGAGAAGGACTATGAGAAGAGATTGAAAGATGAAGACATGATTCTCAAACTGGGGAAACTGGCTTTCCAGCAGCTTGTGAAAGGCAACCTGATCTTCTATGAGGAAGACCTGAAAGAGTGTGGCATTGATGTGACAGAAGCATCAGTGTACTCAGGATTGTGCACTCAGATCTTCAGAGAGGAGTTGGGCTTGTATCAGGGGAAAGTCTTCTGCTTTGTTCATCTGAGCATCCAGGAACATCTAGCAGCTTTATATGCACATATTTACTATACATATAAGAACAGAGATGTGTTTAACAAAACCAAACAAAGTCTCTTTTCTAAAATCTTAAACCAGAAGAAATATGTTCCATTATCGGAGCTGCATCAGAGAGCTGTGGATGAGACTTTACAGAGTAAGAATGGACATCTGGACCTTTTCCTGCGTTTCCTTCTGGGTCTCTCATTGGAGTCCAATCGGACTCTCTTACGAGAACTACTGACACAGACTGGAAGCTGCTCCTACAACAAAGAGAAAACAGTTCAGTACATCAAACAGAAGATCAGGGAGAATCGCTCTCCAGAGAGATCCATCAATCTATTCCACTGTCTGAATGAAATGGGTGATGATTCACTGATGCAGGAGATCCAAGATTATCTGACATCTGGAAAAATAGGAGAAACCAAACTCTCCTCTTCACAGTGGTCAGCTCTGGTTTATGTGTTGCTGACATCAGAGCAGAAGATGGATGTTTTTGATCTGAAACAGTTTATTGGAGCACAAAATACAGCAGATGAAGTTCTTCAGAAGCTGCTGCCTGTGGTTAAAGAATCCAGATCAGTTCAGTAAGTCACACTGACAACAATCATTACACTAATAAAACATGATCACATTTATGTGTTTAGCATGTGCTTTTGTACCTAAGCAATACTGTAAAATGAGAAATTCATATATATCTTATCATTTATATCAGTGTTTTCTGAACTGAGAGACTGAAGAGTGTCATTGTTCTCTACAGGTTGTGGGGTTGTGGTGTTACAGATGAAGGTTGTGCTGCTCTGACTTCAGCTCTGAGATCAAACCCCTCACACCTGAGAGAACTGAGTCTGTCTGAGAATAAAGTAGGAGATTTAGGAGTCAAGCAGCTTTCAGATCTACTGCAGGATCCTCTCTGTAAACTGGAGAAACTGTGGTAAGATTTGATAAAAGTCTCAATGTTGTCTGTTTTTCTCCTGTGGTGAATAATGAAAGATATACAAAAAATAATCTATACAAAAAAAGTTTACCATCAAGTAACTGAAAAGGATGTTTAATCTTCATTAGATTATTTTTAAAGCTTCTGAGGTCATTTTACTTTTGATAGTTTTTGATGGTTATAAACATGATTGGATGATGTGAAAAGGTGACAACTGCTTTCATACACAAATCTGTTGAGGAGAAAGGAGAAATTCATTAGGGATAAGTCACAATTTTTGAATATTCGATTAGTTGATTAATTAATGAATATCGAATAGGTTGTGTGATTATTGTCTAAAAAAATCCTCATGTTTTTGGTGCTGATGCGTCCATGTAACCAGAGGGGGACGCTGCCAATTACACACCTAAAAGCTGTCAATCAGCTATCAGACAACAGAAGAACACATAAGAGCATGTGAGCAAAGTGGTAATATTTCCTCCAGGGTGGAGAACGCCTTTCTGAAGATTATGCTCCGCTCTGTCAGGTATGTGGAGATAGATAGGACCCGAAGGCGTGAAGCAGATTCAGTTATCTTTTAATAGAAACAAGGCAGGCCGAATGGGCAGACAGAAAACAAGTCTCTTCTTAATATAATGTCCAACAGAAAACGAGAGACAATGTAACAGAAGGTCTCTAATCACAAACAGAAAGCAGCGCTGATCTGCAACGTCTGGTCCGGTTGGTGAAAGCGGGGATGCTGGCGAAACCGCGAACCCACAGCAACTCTCCTCAGCAGGAAAAACTGGCTGAGCACAAAGAGAAAACAAAATAACAGGAGGTAGATACCACACAGTGTAACACTCGACAGGACAGGACTGGACTGGACAGTGGTCAGGACCTCTGTAGACAGAGATAGCGATCAGTAACATACGTGACAGTCAGCAATAATCAGACAGAGGAGAAGAGAAAGAGGGGACTAGAAATAGAGAGACGAATGATAGAAGATGGGAAACAGGTGAGGAGAGAGGGGAGAGGAAGATGAGGTGACGAGATACAGCTGGAGAGAATGAGCGCGTGTAGTAATGGGTGTGTGCGTAACCGGGTGTGGGCGGAAGGGAGTGTGTGTGTGTGTGTGTGTGTGTGTATGAGGGAAAGAAAAAAAAACAGAAGGAGGAATAAAGAGAGAGAGAGCCAGGATCATGACAGTGCCCCCTCCTTAAGGAGCCCCTCCTGGCGCACTCGAGGAAGGGGTCTGATGAGCACGGTAGAAATCATCAATGAGCGAGCGGTCCAGTACGTCGCGGGACGGAATCCAACATCTCTCCTCAGGACCGTAACGCTCCCAATCAACAAGGAACTGCTGGCCACGCCCCCGGGGGCGTACGTCTAGAAGTCTGCGGACACGATAGACAGGAGAGCCTTCAACGTGGACAGGGGCCATTACAGGACGAGGAGGGGCGCGAATAACGGGCTTAAGACAAGAGACATGAAAAACGGGGTGTATGCTGGTGTTGTTTTTGGCGGCCTGTTTTAATTTTAGTTTTAGTTCAGTCTTTGTGTCAAGCTGTCATTTTAGTTTTTATTAGTTTTAGTCACGTTCATACTCCTTTTAGTCTAGTCAAGTTTTAGTTGACGAAAACTGATGACATTTTAGTCTAGTTTTAGTCGACGAAAACTGATGACATTTTAGTCTAGTTTTAGTCAATGAAAATTGTATTTTAGTCTCTATTTAGTAATGCAATTCTATTTAACCCAGTCAATATAGTATTTCAAACAAGGTTATCTTATTATATTTAGGGCTGTGACGGTGGCAGTTTGTTGGTAATGGACCAACTACCAGTGGTGGTTGGGGGGTTGTTAAAAAAATAAAATAATAAAAAACTTGTTTTATATTTCCACACAAAGACGCGTGATATAGCCTACCACAATGCGCTTTGAGAGGGATGTGGGACACGAGCAGGAAAGAGTCCATCGATCTCTTTTCTGATATCTTCATGTTTTCAACATGATGTAAAACGAATTCTATTCTCCACAAGGGCGAGATATTTAGGCTATGTTTGAGATTACGCTTCCAGAGAAAGTGAAACTAAAAATCACCCGCGCGTGTGAAACACGCTTTACAACTAAACGATGCGCCTTACCATGTCTATAACAAGCACAAACTGTAGAATTTGACATGCAAGTACAAATGTAGGCTATCTGTCCTACAGCGTTTTTCTACTTTACCACAGTAAAGAATACAAATATAATAGGCCTTATTAAAAGCGAACCAATGAAGAAACGTTTATAATCCCCTTAAAAAATGGGTGAGACGTGAGTGAAAATTTGGGAAAAGAAACAAGAGATTCCATGCAGGGATGAGTCACGATTTTTGAATATTCGATTATTTTATTTAATTATAAAATATCGAATAGGTTGTGTGATTATTCTTTAAAATAAACTCCATGTTTTCAGTGTTGATGCGGTGGTGACGCGTTCATGTAACTAGAGGGTGACGCTGCCAATAACACACATAACAGCTGTCACAAAGAACCGGCAAAAGTAATGATTATGAATGTGTCAAATACATCAACGAGACATTTTAATGGAATAATGGAATAATATTGTTAAATTCGCTGATAATCGGGTGACCAGATCGCAAACCAGAATTTAAAGCCGACAAAGCTGGGTTCACGCCATAGGCAGTAAACGGGTTCACGCACAACTCTCTCATTCGTCGTGACATTATAACATTTCGTCTCGTCTCGTTTTGGTCAACGAAAATGAAGAGACATTTTAGCATTGTTTTTATTTTGTAAACCACATTTAGTCTCGTTTTTATTCGTCAACGATATTGATATTATACATTTATTTTAGTTATCGTCACATGACCAGCATTTACGTTGCGTCTTGTCTCGTTTTCGTCAGGTGATAAAGGTTCGCTGACGACAATATTTCGTCATAATTTTCGTTGACGAAAGCAACACTAGTGTACGCGCCGAAGATTTGGAGGCAATCTGAGCCTTACAGAGACAGGACTAAGGATCTTGACGATGCGGAAGGGACCAATATATTTAGGGGCCTGCTTGCGAGAGACGGACTGGAGCAGAAGATTAAGAGTAGAAAGCTCTTAACCCTCTGGGGACCAAGGTGTTTTTGGGGCCCTTGGGATGTTCTGACATGCCCTGACATTTGTGCTTTTTTCAGTTATTTATAAACATGTTAATGGCAAAGGTGTAAACTCACTCTATATAGCACAAACGGGGCTACCATAATATGTGAGCCACATGTATGTACATGTTTGTATTTTTAAGAGAATAAAGTTTATGCATGGTTATTGAAAAAATTTTAAATGAAAGTTGCTGAAATAAGACCACAAAACACATACTAAATATGAGTTCACAAGACTTTTGACTAATTGATGTTGTCGCTTCGAGTTCTGGCTTCAAAATGATGTGAAAATCATCCTGCCTAATCGTTCACATAAAACACTACATTGATTTAAACTTTTTAAAACAGTTTTTTTGTCAGAAGAGGTTTATGCGTGGGAGTGGTAATGGCCCATCAATATTAATGAGATTCAGACCAGGGGTGTAACATAGACGCTCCCCCAATTGCTCCCCCAATTCTGACTGTGTTGCTAAGCGCACTCCGAGTTGCAGGCGGAGGTAGTGATGAAGCTACATTCCTTTTAAAAAAGTTGAAGAATATTATTACATAAATATAACTATAGTAGCATTAGTCTATAATGAATAACTGATGTAAATAATTTTAGACGCATGCAATAAGCCTATATGCGTGTCAATGGGCCATTACTGGAGAGGCACACCGCAAACATTAGCCTAACACATTTGTGCACTTCATTAACTGGGTATATTTACACATTTCAGCACATTTACACACATTTACAACTGATATTTGCGAGCATGCATCGTTAATGATAATGAGGCAGCATTTAATATAGTCAAAATATAATCTAAACACCTACTAGGCCTATTTTCTAAAATAATTTCTAAATTCTAGCTTTCATACATAATGATCTAAACATATCATTTAGGCTACACATACAAATACAAATTTCCTAACCAAGGGGTTTACAGAGCGTAGCATATGTACACAAAAAAAAAATATATATATATTTTTGACATTGAAATGGTACGAGATATTAATCTGTTAAGCTGCAACCCCACTTTTGAAAAATCCCCAGAAATGACATACCCAAACTGAAACAGATACAGTTCATGAACCCTTGGTACTAAAAGCACAAGTATGATCTCGTTTGAAAGCTGACACCTGGCAGTTTATTGTAAATGTAGAATTAATTATTGTCGTAATGACAACATTTTTTATAAATAGCTTCAAAGTTTTGTAAAGTTATTAGAAATAATTTTTTATGAAACATCCTCATGAAAATAAAATTGAAGTTGGCACTTGAGCAATCTAGAAATGCACTACAGCTAAAGCCACATGTCTAAACATTTTATGTTTAAAATCTGAAGATAATAAGTCCAAAACTCTGTATTTAGTTAAATGTTTTTCAAGACCATGTCATGTGACTTTATTTTGATTTGAGGCTAAAATGCTACTGATGTTTATTGTCATCTTCTAACCATCTATCCAGTACATTGTCTCTATTGTTTTGTGGTGCAAACGATCCCCATTCAGTCTCAGTCTCCCCCTGCACACATTCACACCTCTCCAGCCTGGTTATGGCTCTAAATATGCATTTCTTTTGACTGCATTATAGCTACTAACGACTGGCTATTCACAGGCTATTCATAGGGTTTCAGTCCCTAATTTCTTTTCTCAAAGTTCACCTCACATTTTAAACTGTATCAAATGCATTTCTTGAATAAAGAAACAATTCAGTAAGCATTCAAAAAATCATAAAAGTATAACTGCTAGACGTGGCAGGTGCACCTAGGGCTAGCTAGCATGTTAGCCTAGCACACCATCAATACACGACAATTTATGAGATTAAAACCATGTTTGTGCTCCAAACTTATTTTATAACGCAAGACGAGTGTTTTAAATAATCTTCTGTGATCTAATTTGGCTTTCAGATAAAAAAATCAGACAGAAAATATACTATTGGATAGTGTTCTGCACAATGATAGTCTATATAGATTAGCATTACATTATAAATATAATCTATTATTATGAAAATACCTGGCATGGCTTGAAAAACACAGGTAACTCAAATATCATTGCAAACATGTTTATTGTCTTCAAAACGTCTGTATCTGCATGTTACAGCGCGATCTCTGTAGCTTTGTGTGTATCATTGACGTCCTGGAATGTCACATGATCATGGCTCTTCTTCATGTTCCATATATGGACTATTATTGTGCATATAGCGCCCTCAGGCTGCTGGTATGAATTGAAAACACAGTATCAGTACCAAACGCTCATAAAGATTACATCGACGCATTTGGGTATAAATTCAATAAATATTATTCCTGTCTATCGAAATATGATGTAAATCTATGAGGATCTATCAATATTTCTCCAAATCTGCACAGTTTTGAGCTAAAGCCCTGAGGGACGTTGTTTTGTGTATCGCTATCATGACGACAGCACGGAGTTTTTATGAATGGGAGAGGCTGACGCGCATAATTCATATTAAAGGTATCGACTCATTTTTTCATTTCATAACTCCTGACACAAATTAAGACATAACTGTCACTATGAGTTTCTCAGAATACAATAGTGGTCAAATACTGAAACTTGAGTATTATATCTTTTTAATTATGTATAGTTTGTTAAGGTATAACATTAAATCTGATAGTAACTTTGAATTAAATAAATAAAAAAACGCTTCAGTGCGCGGGCGCACTGGCAACGGTTAAAGCCCATGTTGCAGTTTTTTTTTTTTTTTTTTTTTAATTAATATAACCTTGTATGAAAATACCATATGAAAAGTAAATGCAGGATTAAAAATTGTTTTGCAAGACATAAGGGCACAAATTTAATAGAAAACGTGACCGTTTCCTTGACCGTGTTGAAAAAGCGCTTTTTTTCACCATCGCGTCATATGACGTCACATGAGGTAGTCGTTTGGCTCTGCGTTCGCGCTCAGTGCAGAGATAGGTTGGTATTCAGTTGGAGCGGTCATGATTCAGTGTGTTTTCTGTGCTTATTGTATTTCAATTAATCATCGTCGTGGTAAATGATTGTGAATTATGGCCTGTCAGGACATCGAGTCCACAGGTTTCCGAAGAAGAAAAAGGACGGTGCAATCTTCCGTGCCAGTGTGCGTTTTGTGCAGGGTAAGAGACGGGACTTCACTTCTGCTTCTGCTTTGAAAAACGCGGTAGTGTGTAGCGTTCACTATAGACCGAATGATTATAATCCCGGCGATATGTGCACACTGTCCCAGCTCCTTCATCGGGTCGCCCGGTGACGGTCCGCCGTCAGCATGTGGTTCGGCCGCCAGCGGGAAACATGACGCTCACGGATCCGTCAGAGATCACTTATTGTACATCTGTTTTACAAAATGTGCCTTGTCTTAATTTAATTCATTAACATATCCTACATAAACTTGTAATGTAATGCATTTATGTGTTTGTTATTAGTCTGCAGCCGACACTATTATTATTATTATAAATATAATATATTATGTTCTATAATTCATTTTCAATCTGTACAAACCGACTTTAATGTTTGTGTTGGCTGTTTCTACATATAAAGTTTTTATACAGTAAGACAGTTGTGATTGTGATCATTTTTTATTCATCGTCACCAAATGGGTCAATTCAAAGCCTTTATTAAGTCCCTCTTCCTCTGGAAACTGTCTCCTAATGGCTGACACACACAACACATGCAGGTAAGGGTCTAAGTACTAGCTTTGCTATTGCCTGATACATGATGATAATAATCTGTACAGTATTGTGATCTGAGCATAGTGTTATACATATCGTCGGCTAACGTGAATACATCTATAAGCTAACACTGTTCTCTCGCCCTGTTCTCCTCACACCACAACTCACCGTTGTTCTGTCTAACCCTGGACTGTCCTGCTCACTTGGCTTCATATCAGGCTCATAATTATATGATATCATCATATATATCAATTATAAATGAATTATATATATATCATACGAGTAAACATTTAGGCTACAATTCCCTTTCCGAGCTGTCATTGCGATCCATTGCTTTCCTATTCGCTAGTTGATTTACTTTGACCGCTCTACCTCATGTTACGTCACTTCAGGTTCGGCGGTTTAAGCGATTTTCAAATGCGGAAGTAAAAATTTCTCACAAAAACGACTCCAGAAGCCTAAATAGCGTTTTATAAGTATATGTTTATATTTAAATCTAGTTCCTACATTATTTTTCTATACATTGGCTTACTGGGTACTCTAACCTGCAACATGGGCTTTAACAGGTTAATAACATAATAATATAATAATATAATAACATATTATTTAAACATATATATGAAACTAAATACGTTATCTTTAATGGCTGAATAATCAAATAATTCCCAGCGATCATCGAAATATTATTTTTGCTTGAAATGCCCATCCCTAAAATTCATACATATCTAATAATTTATATCATTGTTTCCTGAACTGAGAGACTGAAGAGTGTCATTGTTCTCTACAGGTTGTATGATTGTGGGGTTACAGATAAAGGTTGTGCTGCTCTGACTTCAGCTCTGAGATCAAACCCCTCACACCTGAGAGAACTAAGTCTGTCATGGAATAGTGTAGAAGATTCAGGAGTCAAGCAGCTTTCTGATCTACTGAAGGATCCTCACTGTAAACTGGAGATACTCAGGTAAGATTTTATAAATGTGTCAACATCCTCCATTTTTCGTATGGTCAATAATGAAATAAACTAAACAAGACTAAAATGGTCCTGATAGATAACTTTGTTGTTTTATCTTCATGAGATTATTTACTAAGTTTTTGACAGTTTTTACTTACTAATAAAACTTTACTTACTAATTGCTCCACGGATTTTACTTATCACTATTTACAGGCCTCCAAAATACTCTTCAGCCTTTGCTGAAGACTTTACAGAACTGTTATCAATAATTTCCTCAGAGTTTGACAGTTTCACTATTGCTGGAGATTTTAACATTCACATAGATAATGCAGAAAATAATATGGCAAAAGAAATCAATACTGTTTTAAAAACTTTTGATCTGATTCAACATGTACATGGGCCCACACACAATCGTGGACACACTCTAGATTTACTTATCAGTAAGGGTCTAAACATTTCATTGAATGATATTAAGGATGTCGCACTCTCTGATCATTACTGTATATATTCTTCATATTTTCTTTGATTTATTGATCTCTCCTGCCATTGAAGTTAGATCTGTGTCTGTCAAGAAGAGATGCCTAAATGAGAACACTAGTGTACTATTTATGAAGGCCATATCCCTAAGACCGAGCATATCTGCTGACTCGGTTGATTCTCTCCTTGATTCTTTTAACTCGAAGGTTAAAAATGTAATTGATGATATTGCTCCTGTGAAAGTCAGGAAGAATGGTAAACAAAAAGCACCTTGGAGAAACTCAACAGCAGTGCAAATTATGAAAAGACAATGCAGAAAATCAGAGCGCATGTGGCGAAAGACAAAACTTGTAATCCACTATAACATCTATAGAGACACCATTCGTGCTTTCAATATGGAACTAGGCAAAGCTAGACAGACTTTCTTCTCCAATATCATAAACAGAAACCTAAATAATACTCGAAATCTCTTCGCTACTGTCGACAGACTAACAAATCCCCCAAGCCAGATTCCCAGTGAAATGCTCTCCGACAGCAAGTGTAGTGAGTTTGCTACCTTTTTCTCTGAGAAAATCAATAATATTAGAAAGGGGATCAGCACATCCTTGAGTTGCGCTGGGGTCAGTCAGATCAGACTACAGCCTGAGAAAGTAGTTACTATGTCTGATTTTGAAGAAATTGATGGCAAAATTCTGAAAGAAACCGTTCAGCACCTTAAAACATCAACCTGCGCCCTTGACACTCTTCCCACATCTTTTTTTAAAAGTGTGTTAGACTGTTTAGAAGCAGATCTCCTAGAAGTGGTAAATGCCTCACTTTTCTATGGAAGTTTTCCAAACTCCCTTAAAACTGCTGTTGTCAAACCCCTCCTGAAAAAGAGCAATCTGGATAAGACTATATTAAGCAACTATAGACCGATCTCAAATCTTCCTTTCACAGACAAAATCATTGAAAAAGTTGTCTTCAACCAGCTGAACAAATTCTTAAACTCAAATGGATACTCCGATCGCATCACAGCACAGAGACGGCGCTCATTAAGATAATAAACGATATTCGCTTAAATACAGATTCAGGCAAATTATCAGTGCTGGTTCTACTCGACCTCAGTGCTGCATTTGACACTGTCGATCACAAAATACTTCTAGACAGGCTGGAAAACTGGGTGGGGTTTTCTGGGACAGTTCTAAAATGGTTCAGGTCATACTTAGATGGAAGAGGTTATTATGTGAGTATAGGTGACCATAAGTCTGAGTGGACGCCCATGACATGCGGAGTCCCTCAAGGCTCAATTCTTGCGCCACTCCTGTTCAACCTGTATATGCTCCCAATGAGCCAAATAATGAGAAAGAACCAAATCTCTTACCACAGCTATGCAGACGACACACAGATCTACTTAGCCCTATCGCCTAATGATTACAGCCCCATTGACTCTCTGCTTCAATGCATTGATGAAGTCAACAGCTGGATGTGCCAAAACTTTCTACAGTTAAACAAAGACAAAACTGAAATCATTGTGTTTGGAAACAAAGATGAAGTTCTCAAGGTGAACGCATACCTTCACTCTAAAGGTCAAACAACTAAAAATCAGGTCAAGAATCTGGGTGTGTCTTTAGAGTCAGACCTTAGTTTCAATAGTCATGTCAAAGCAATAACTAAATCAGCATACTATCATCTGAAAAATATTGCAATAATTAGATGCTTTGTTTCCAGTCAAGACAAGTCAAGAAAAACTAGTGCATGCTTTCATCACCAGCAGGGTGGATTATTGTAATGGACTCCTCACTGGCCTTCCCAAAAAGACCATAAGACAGTTGCAGCTCATACAGAACGCTGCAGCCAGGATTCTTAGCAAAACCAGAAAATATGATCATATCACACCAGTACTCAGGTCATTACACTGGCTGCCAGTTACTTATAGGATTGATTTTAAAGTATTATTACTAGTCTATAAATCATTCAATGGCCTAGGACCTCAATACATTGCAGATATGCTCACGGAATACAAACCCAACAGATTACTCAGATCATTAGGATCACATCAGCTAGAAGTTCCAAGAGTTCACTCTAAGCAAGGAGAGTCTGCTTTTAGCTATTATGCCAGCCGCAGCTGGAACCAGCTTCCAGAGGAGATCAGATGTGCTCCTACATTAGTCACATTCAAATCCAGACTCAAAACACATCTGTTTAACTTTGCATTTAATGAATGAGCACTGTGTCACTGTTTGTCCGACTGTTTATACTGTGTCTTATTTTAGTCTTTATTCTAAACTTTTTTTAATTATTTTTAGTTCTTTCTCGTTTCTTTATTTTAAACTGTTCTTTATTCTAAACTGTTTTAATTATTTTTAGTTCTTTCTTGTTTCTTTATTTTAAACTGTTTTGTATATTCTTATTTCTTCTGATTATTTTTAATAGTATGTAAAGCACTTTGAATTACCATTGTGTATGAAATGTGCTATATAAATAAACTTGCCTTGCCTTGCCTTGCCTAATACTTATTTGTAATGGATAAACCACAGCTGTTCATTCAGGGCGAAACAAGACTCCTCTGATTCAGTCCTGGTTACCCAGTCAGGTTTATTTTGTCATGAGAACAGTTTGAATGTATATTATCCTGCTTATAATACACCTACTTGCCAGATAAGTAAATAACTGGACACAAAGTAGTGATTTGAGTTTAAATATCTTATCACGAAACTTAAGCCTTCTGCAAAGTAAAATTGTTCCTAGCAAGCAGATTTGAACCAAGATGAACAAACACGCTCAAACAATACGATCATTTAAGAGATAATATACAGTTATAACTTGTTACAGTTATAACTTATTTCAAAATCTCACATGTGTATTATAATCATTACAGCAGGAGTGTCCAATCCTGATCCTGGAGGTCGTCATCCTGCAGAGTTTAGATCCAACCAGCTCCAACACATTCAACTGGAAGTTTCTAGTCAGTCTGAAGAGCTTGATTAATTTGTTCAGGTTTGTTTAATTAGGGTTGGAGCTAAACTCTGCAGGACAGTGACCCTCCAGGAACAGGTTTGGACACCCCTGCATTACAGTGTACAAAACAAACCTTCTGGCAACAATATTACAGTACTATTAATACTGTAATCCCCTGATTTCCTTTTAAATAAAACTTATAACTGAGATTAAAAGGAAAAATCAAGAGAAAACCACATTATAACAAACAAGAACCGACAAAGGCTGAGGGAGAACGCAGGGTATATATTAGGGCTGAACGATTTTGGAAAATAATCTAATTGCGATTAGTTTTACCAATATTGCGATTGCGATTTAATATTTATTTATTTTTTTTATTTTTTTTTTTTTTTTTTATTGCAAGTTAAAACAATGTGGCTTATACAAGGTAAAAGATCAATGTCATATATACACATACAGAAGAGAGGGGAACATACAGAACACCCAAAACCAAAAAAAAAAAAAAAAGGAAAACAACTAAATATAAATATCAATATAGTGATGTATGCAGGTACATTGTACATTGGTAAGTTTAAGCAATGAGATATTTTAGTTATATAGATATGCAGGTACATTGGTAAGTTTAAGCAATGAGATATAGATAGATAGAGGCAATTTAAGAGAATCATAGTAATTGTGACAGAGTTGTAGTAAAAGTAGTATTCATACTACTACTATTAATAATAATAATAATGATAATTATAACAAAAATGATAATAATAGTAGCAATAGTAGTGGTGGTAGAGGTAACACTAATATTCATGATAATAATAGTAGGGGTAGTAGTAGTGGCAGTACTGTAATAATAATAAAAATAATAATAATAATAATAATACCATATTTTAGGCCAGTCAATACAATTATTGTATATATATATATATATATATATATATATATATATATATATATATATATATATATATATATATATATATATATATATATATTATTCTTTAGGGCTGGGGGCCACTCTACTACTGCCAGTGAGCACATCTAACAAACCCCCCCAACAAAAACACCTCCCTCAGATTCACCGATCCAACATGGCCCCCACCCCATCACCACCATCAGTGACACCCAACCCCAGCAGTTAAGCTTCTATGTTTCGCTGAGTCTTTGTCCGCAAAATATGCTATGGCACCATTACAGGCACCTCCAGACCAGGCTCACCTAGTCTGGTTGTGACCTGACATGACCAAAGTCCAATTTTTATGTATTTATTTATTTTTTTTAATTTATTATTATTATTATTTTTTTTTTAATAGGTAATCTACGACTTGGACCCTAGCGTGCACTGGTTAGCTCCCTAGCCAGAGACACCACATCCAGCCCAGATATCCGTCCAACAAATTTAAATTATTTTGCATAACAGAAGCCTGGGATTGGGGCAAAGGCGGTGAAAATGAGAGGCCAGTAAATCCAGGAACCGAGTTATTAATGAACATGCCGACAGGACGTGCTAGTCATACCCACCGACAGCACCCAGAATAGTCGCCTGACCCAGATTAAAGAAAAGAATATAAACGGTTTTATAATATCAATACCAATACCACCATCCCCTACTACCACCCCTACCAACAACAACAGTATAGCTTATAGAACACAATATAAACACACACATATATATGTATACTCGACTGATATATTTAGTAATACTCAGAAATGATTTATTATAGAAATTGTAGCGACAATGACTGACATAAGGTCACATGCTGTTCAAATTAGTATATCCTGTCTCCAAACACATCTTCTTTGTGCTTACGGGTTAATAATCACCCCACAACCAAATTGCCCCATGGGGGACAATAAAGCTAAACTAAACACAAAGACCAATTCACCAGCGCCGGTCTGACTGACCTCCCCCAATTTCAGCGAGGGAACCCTGGTGATTTTATAACTGCGTGACCAGCTTCAAAGACATTCTTTGAAATGTTACACACACACACACACAAAACACCCTCGTGGACTTTGAAACACACATTCCAACACATACAAGTCATTAAAAGTTGATATGTATTCCTATGTTTCTTTAAAGTGTCATCGTTTGCCATAACGGAAACACTGACAATTTTATTGTATGTTTAATCAAGCTTTATTGGTGTGTAATGATAAATATGAACGTAACGTTATGTGTGTCCAAAATCTACCTGTAATTCTTGGTATCTGTCTGACCGTCCTGTTTTAATTCAATCAGTCCCACCTAAGTTATATATGTAACATCTTTAGTTCAGTATGTATAATCTTAAGAGGAAATATGAATTATTTCATTCAGAAGACATATGGTGAAAGTAGGCGTTTTCTTCTTCACACAAAGAGAATTTCCCCGCCTCAGAAAAGACAATCTGATTCGCTGCCGTTCCAAGAGAAGGCGTAAACAGATGTTTGCTTAAAAGGAAGAAACCCCCTCATCACACTCTCTTGGCTCTTCCTCTCTTCCTGGATCTTCATCCTCTTCTCCACGGCTCCAAGAAACATCGGAAAGGCTCCGGCCTTCTCCTCGCTCGAACACATGTTCGAGCCATAGCAGCCGTTCTTTGCAACTAAGTTATATCTTGCCTCTTCCTTCACGGAAGACGAAGACGAACTTTCTCGGTAACGTTACATTTCAGTGAGCCTTTTCAAGCTTCCCGCGACACCGGAAGACGCAGCGGCAAACAGGACCTCGTCCACGCTTTCAGCATCAACCAAACAGAGAACAGAAACTTGCAAGTAGGCTTCATTGTCTTATAAAAGCTGTTTTCCCGGTGTCTCTAAACTTTAGGTTTCTGTATGTAACAATTACTAGCTTTCCATTTTCTTTCTTTCTTTCTTTCATGTCATTTTATTCTTATCACGTATGTTATTATTGTTTAAATGTTTGTTGTGTTTATTGTTGGCATTTTTACGTACGTTTCTATTCGTAGCTCATATAATCTAGTTAAGTTACACTTATTAAAATCCATTTATACTTTTCACTGTCTCTGTGTTTCAAAACCCCACCATTCTAAAGTCACTGAAATAAAAGGTCTTAAGCTACAAGCTCGATATTAGACTACATTCCGTAGTTTTAATTAATAAACTCATAACGTTTACGGTTCGTGGCCAGAACCTAAACTTTATTGGAGTTTGTTCTTGACTGTGATGATCTTAGTTATTCGCTGGACGAATAACTGATGATTAGACCAGTCATAGAACGAGGTAATCTCGATAATTGATAAAATAAATGTACATGCGACTTATGAATTATGACCATGAGTTATTGTTAATATTTCCAAAATTCCCTATATCCTTGAGCTAATTCAAATTAACCCAGAGTCGTATTCGTTACAAAATAATTTGTATTTATGCATATTGTGCTTCCTTGTTATTAATCTATTTAATCTACCAAAAATTTAAGTTGAGGCATCGACTACCTAGCTAGTTTTAATCAATATTTAAGGATGATAGCAGTGGACTGAAAATGTTATTAAATTTGTATAGATGATTTTTATTTGCTAACGTTTGTTTCTCTTTAATAATATGGTCCCTTAATAGATGTAGCCATTGTGTCGTTGATATTTGGTATTTATTTTTCCAGTTGAGTAGTATTGTTTTTTTGGCGATAGCTAGAGATATGAGCAGAGGTTTTGAATGTTCAAAGGGAGGGTTAATTTGAGATGTGTCACCTAAAAGACATAATAATGGGAGTGCACTAATTGTAATTTTAAAGAATTTCGATAGTTTATTAGTGACATCTATCCAAAACTGATGAACTGGTGGGCATAGCCAGAATGCATGAAGGAAAGTGTCTGGTGTGTTTAAACTGCAGTTAGTACATCTATCGGAAGTTACTAGTCCCATTTTAAACATCTTACGCTGTGTTATGTGTGTTCTGTGTATAATTTTATACTGAATTAGCTGAATGTTTATGTTTGTACTTATGATAAAAGTGTTTCTGCAAATTGTTTTCCAAAATTCGTCATTTGTGTTGATATTGAGATCTTTTTCCCATTGTTTAACTGGTGCTACTATTATATTAGAGTCTATAGATGATATTAGGGTGTATAATTTACTAAGTGTTTTTGATGAGTTACTAATTGTGGTGATATGTTTCAGAATTGGAGGAGGTTGTGCAATGTCTTTGTTTCCAATTGTGGTTTTAATAGAATTCCTGATTTGTAAGTAATAGTAATACTGTTCTTTTCCTAAGTTAAATTTCTGTGTTAATTCTATAAATGTAGCGAAGGTGTTGCCAGCAAACAGGTGATGTAGATGTGTGATACCTTTCTCTTTCCATTTAATATTGTTAAGCGGAATTTTGTTGATAGTAAAATCAGGATTATGCCATATAGGTGAGTTGATGTGTGGTATCAGTTCATGTTTGGTCAATGTATTAATTTGCCACCAAGCAATGAGAGTTGTTCTAATCATTACATTCTTAAAAAGATTGTTCTGTTTGATTTTTTTTGTAACGGATGGGAGATCAGATATGGTTATTTCTTTGCATTCTGTTTGTTCTAACTCTAGCCATGGGTTTTGGGGTGTGTCATCTTTGATCCATTTGCAAAAGTATTGTAGTTGGGATGCTAAGTAATAGTGCTGAAAATTTGGTGCTGCTAGACCACCTTGAGCTTTATTTTTTTGAAGTGTTTGTAAACTAATTTTTGGATTCTTTTTTTTCCAGTAGAATTTATTGATTATTTGATTTAATGATATAAACCATTTCTTAGTTGGTTGTACCGGAGTCATGGTGAATAGATAAAGAAGTTTTGGTAGAATACACATTTTAACTGTTGCAATACGACCTATAATGGAAAGCGGTAGGTTCATCCATCGAGTTAAATCATCTTCTATCGTTTTCAACAGTGGATTGAAATTGAGACTAAACAAGTCAGAGAGGTTCTGGGATATGTTTATTCCTAAGTATGTAATATTATTAATTTTGAACGGTGTGTCTTGTATGCTCCTGTCATGCGGTTTCATGTTCAGGGGTAAAATTGTTGATTTTGTCCAATTTATGGAGTAGTCTGATATAATAGAATATTCATTGATAAGTTTAATTATTTCTGTAAGCGATGTTTTAGGATTTTGTACAAATAGTAGTATGTCGTCTGCGTATAATGAAATTTTATGATTAGTGTTAATTGATGGAACTCCCATAATTTTATCATTCTGTCTTATTGCAACAGCAAGAGGTTCTATAAATAAGGCGAAAAGTAATGGTGATAAGGGGCATCCTTGGCGAGTACCTCGTTGAAGTTGGAATGGTGATGATATTATGCCATTCGTTATGACAGATGCTAGTGGGGTATTATATAGTGTTTTAATCCAGTGAATAAAGCAGTCTCCAAACCCACATTTTTTAAGTGTCATGTAAAGAAAGTGCCAACTAACTTTATCAAAAGCTTTTTCCGCGATGATACGATTATGGTTTTTGTTTTGTTTTGATTACATAGGTTCATAATGTTGAATAATCGTCTGGTATTATTTGATGACTGGCGTCCTTTGATGAAACCCGTTTGGTCTGGATGGATGAGGGATGATATGACTGATTCGAGTCGTGTAGCCAAAGCTTTACTAATAATTTTTAAGTCGGTATTTAAAAGAGATAATGGGCGATAACTAGAGCATAAAGTTGGATCTTTGTTTGGTTTGAGTAATACTGAAATTAATGCTGTGTTCATGTGAGGTGGAATAAAAGAGGTGTTTTTAATTTCTGCCGTCATTCGCAAGAATAATGGTGATATAGTTGACCAGAAATGTTTGTAATATTCTGGTGGGTATCCATCTAAACCTGGGGCTTTATTGTTTGATAGAGATTCAAGAGCTTGTTTATATTCTGTTGCTGATATGGATTCTTCTAATGATTCTCTTTGTGCTGTGGTTAGACTGGGTAAAACCAAATTGCTAAGAAATGATTTAGTGTCGTTAATTTTTGGTTCTTTTGCATTACTGTATAGATGTTTATAAAATGTACGAAAAGTATCATTGATGTCTTGTAAGGTGTGAAGTGTCTTTCCTTCTGAATTATTGATCACCGGGATAAGTGTTTTTTCTCTATTACGTTTGAGTAGATTAGCAAGATATTTACCTGATTTGTCATTATGTTCAAAGTGTGTATATCTTAGGCATTGTTTTTGGAATTCTATCTTTTTATGTATCATGTCATTATGTTCATCTTTTGTTTTATTTATTTCCTTCAGGATCTGTTCATTGGGAGTATGAGAGTAAATATTGTGTAATTTATGTATTTTATTTTCTAATTCTTTTTCTCGACTTTGTTCCTTTTTGTATTTGTATGTAGAGTATGATATGATCTTTCCTCTTAGTACAACTTTAGCGGTTTCCCAGAGGGTTGCAGCTGATATGTCTGGTGTGTCGTTTGTTTCCATGAAAACTGCCCATTCTTTTTTAAAGTATTCATTAAATTCATTATCTTGAAGTAATGAAGTATTCATCCTCCATCTAAATGATTTTTTAGTATCATTCCTGTTGTTAATAGTTATCGAAATTGGTGCATGGTCAGAAATAATGATAGGGTGTATTGTTGTATTTAAAGTGTCAGGGATGAGGGAATTGCTTGTTAGGAAATAATCAATACGTGAATATGATTTATGAACTGCTGAAAAATAACTGTATTCTCTTGAGTTTGGGTTTGTAAGTCTCCAGCTATCGCCAAGACCAAGGTCAGTCATGTATTGTTTAATGGTTTCTGTAGATTGCCATGGTTTAAAGTGTGATGGTGTATTCGATTTGTCTTGAGTTGGATCAATAACTGTATTAAAATCTCCTCCGATTATGATGGCTGATTGAGGAACGTTGGCTATTGAAGAAAAAAAATTATGGAAAAATTGGGGGTCATCTGTGTTTGGTCCGTAGATATTAGCAATGGTCAGTATTTTATTGTTAAAGGTTATATTGATAATAACATATCGTCCTTCTGGATCACATATAGTTGAGTGATTAATAACGGTTATGTTTTTATTGATTAATATAGCTACACCTCTTTTCTTTGAGTTGTAGGATGCCGAGAATATTTGTGTTAGTTGTGTATTTGTTAATTTCTTGTGTTCTGATTCTAAAAGATGTGTTTCTTGCAATAAACATATATCTGCCTTGAGTTTTTCAATGTGGTTTAAAATTTTGGATCTTTTAGCTGCTGAGTTAATGCCTCGTACATTCCAGCTTACTAATTTTAGGTGTGACATTCTGTGTTATGATACAACTATATAGTTTTGTTCGATATTTATTATAAGTATATGTACCCTGTTATAAGATGTGAATATAAAACATACATGCAATACATAATCAATGACAAAAAAACAAATAATAAGAAAAGAAAACATAAAGCAACAATGAGAGCACTTTTTTTCAAATGAGTATACAGTTAACATTTTAAATATGTGAAGTAGGCTAGGTGATTAGCTAATCATAAATTACGTTCATTGGCGACATGTCTTTTTTTTTTTTTTTTTTCTCCGATCTTCCTTTCGCGTGGATTATAACCAGTACACAGTGTCGTTCCTGTAAAGTTGGCCATCAACATATAGTCTGTCTACTGTGAGAACGGCTTTCCTTCCATTTTGGCGAAATTGTTTCATGAATGGAACCAATATTCTCCGCCTGTCCTGAATCTCCCGTGGGAATTGATCGTTAAGTCCAAAGGTAGTTCCACGCAGTTCTTTGCCCTTGCTCTTGACCAGTTCTTTCTGTTTGTAATGCTCGAATTTTGCAATGATGGGACGCGGACGTTTAGTGTCGGCGTTTTTGTTGTTAGATCCGAGACGGTGAACGCGGTGGAAGGTAATATTGTTGACAGTCTCTTTTGGGAGTTTGAGAGAAGAATGCATGAAATCTTTGATCGCTTGTTCCGGGTTATCTTGGATTTGTTCTGGTATACCCGAAAAGATCAGGTTGTCTCGCATATTGCGGCATTGGATGTCTATTAAGGATTCTTTCAATAGTTTATTTTCGTTTGAGAGACATT
The DNA here is from genome assembly GCF_964197995.2 of Scardinius erythrophthalmus. Classification (NCBI taxonomy): domain Eukaryota; kingdom Metazoa; phylum Chordata; class Actinopteri; order Cypriniformes; family Leuciscidae; genus Scardinius; species Scardinius erythrophthalmus. Next base: position 2,548,590 of record NC_138230.1, on the reverse strand, counting down.
CTATTGTTGTTGTGATTTCTGATATTTTTGTATGCATTTCGTTGTTGGCTTTTTGCAACGACTCTATCTGGGATTGACTGAATTCGAGGCTGGTTTTAAGATCCTTGATATCTTGATGGAGTAGTTCAAGAATTGCCAGTTTATTGTTTATGGATTCTAGAAGACCCACCTCTATTGTTGTAGTAGATTCATCCTGGGACTCTGCTGAGTATTCCCGTCGCGGCTGTTTCTTTTGTGGTTGTGGCATGATAGTCAAATTGTTGAAGTAGTGATCTATAAATTTTTCCAAGGTTTCCACGTTGTCTCTTGATCCAGTTCTGGTGTTTAAATTGGTGCAAGTTGTAATAGTAGATAACTGGGAGGTAGATCGGTTTATTTTTGTTTTAGTTGCGTTCAGGGCGCCGCCATATTAGATCGCACCCGATGTCTCGCGAGATCGTCACAGCATCTCAGGACTCAGCCACCAGCCACAATATTTAATATTTTTAAGCTCTTTATCTTTTCTATTATTTCAACAAAAACAAGCAATACATCATTGTAAAATAGGATGGGAATCTTTAAGCACCTCATGAGCCAATTACAATTTTTCTTATTAATTAATCTTATTAATAAAACTTAAAATATTTATAATTATAAGTACTTTTAAAAAGAAATACACATTAAAAAACCAAATACAACTATATGTTAAGAATTTTAACTAATATAGCTCCAAAACATAAAAGCAAATAAAATAAAAACATTAAAAACATTACAAGCAATAAACAAAGAATGCTTTCAGTATTTAAGGGTAGGCTGTCTGAACGTTTTCATCTCTTTTGAAATATAAGATGTGGTTTGTCCTGTCTGTTAAAATAACTTACTGCGTTTACATTAATTTCGCGTAATAAAAGCATTTTGAGATGCAAGTACATTTAACCACGTAGACGGAGTCGCTCACAGCCGCATGCTCAAGCACTCATCGCAAAGTGTGCGTGAGTATTTGAAACTGAAAGCAGCTTCTGTCGGTGATTTTCATATTTTTAATATATAAGCCAACTGCATTCCAAAAGACATATGATGCCTTCGTAGAGCATTTGTAAGGAAAATACCGGCGGGCGAGACTACAAGAGTAACATCAAGCAAAGCACGCGTGACGCGCATCTTGTGCAATGCAGCCCGCGAATGTCCTTGTAATTCGCTTCAACTTCTCCGAACTTTATGAAAGATTATTTTTCGGAAGGTTCGAGTGGTGTCGTGTGTGCGTGTGTGTGTGTGTGTGTGTGTGTGTGAGACAGAGGAATTAGAAGCAAGCAGAATATGGTTGTTTATAAAGCACACGCAGCGTCATCACGTATCTGTGTTTAAAACTAAGATCAGACTCTATTCTGAAATTATCTGAATAGATACAAAATCGTTGGAGAGAATCTATAACACAATATCACATAAATTAAACACAAACTGTTCTTTCCTGTAGCCTATGCCAGGTCTATATGCGTAGCGTGCCAAGTTGATGCTTCCTCCGTAGTGCAGACTTTACTGCTGACGCGTGTCACGTGACCAAAGTTTAATCGCAGCTTTTGCGGTTAGAAAATCGTGTTTCATCATATCGCGATATTATCGCAAATGCAATTAATCGTTCAGCCCTAGTATATATACATGATACAAACAAAGGACTTTAAAAAGATTAATGACACACAGCTGAACCAAAAGAACTAATGAAGACGGTAACCATAGAAACAAAGGAGTGGCAGGAAACTGAACAAATAAACACAGGAACTGATCAAAAATACAAACAGAAAGTCCAAACCCAAACTGAAATGTGACCGAAGGTTATATTCTTTAAATATAGTTGAATAAATGATTTAAGGAGCTGTTGATGACATTTTGTTAATTGGCCATATTCTGTTGTTTGACAGATGAACAGACAAACTAAACAAACGTAAAGAGAGACTGAATGAAGGCAAATTATGAGATTGTGTGAAGTGTTGTAATAAGTAATGGCTTCTGCTAGTCCTTACTTGAATTGTAACTCTTGTTAACTAATTCATAATAAATATACATGTGTTTTATCTTATGGATTTAATTTTGAGTTTATGGACCAAAATAAACTAAATAAATATCAATAGAAGTAATGTATAAAATTATGGTTTACAAAGAGCCCATTTGTCCTTCATATGTTATCGTTCAAGTGGTAGCATGTTTTCTCAGTAAAATTATTAACTGTACTATAAATGGCACTTTAAATGTTTTATCTTTAATCCTATTATATTTATTATTTATCTGTATAAAACCTTTCTGTTTATTTTTTGTTTGTTTTAAAATACATTAGAAACTATTTTTTATTAGTCATCTTCAATATAAGTTTCCGCATCCTTCCAAAACAATCTTTAAATTTTGACAATTTTTGACAGAAACTAAACCTGTGTAATTTCTCCAAACTTCTGTCTCACTTCTACATTCTGTTGGTTATTGGATTCTTTCTCCAAACTGCTGTTATCTGAGCTGTAGATCCTGAACTGAGAGACTGAAGAGTGTCATTGTTCTCTACAGGTTGAGTGGTTGTGGTGTTATAGATGAAGGTTGTGCTGCTCTGACTTCAGCTCTGAGATCAAACCCCTCACACATGAGAGAACTGAGTCTGTCTGAGAATAAAGTAGGAGATTCTGGAGTCAAGCAGCTTTCTGATCTACTGCAGGATCCTCACTGTAAACTGGAGATACTGTGGTAAGTTTGTATAAAATGTCTCATATGATTAATAATGATTGCCATATAAAAAATCTACTGTGAAATAACTAATGTGTCACAAGCATGTGCAGGCAGGAAAAAGAAGACAGATAAATATAATTCCAACATAGTTTATTACCAAGTAATCCAAGAGTAGGCAGACAGGCATTAGCACAACTAAGCATAATGGTGATTGGACAGAGAATGAATGTGAGGGACCAACTTAAAAGCAAACACAAATGAGGATGATTAATTGAACACAGCTGACATTTATTTACTGTGATGATGAGGAGCGGAAAAACTGAACACAGGAACACATGATGAACATGAAGACAAACTAAAAGTCCATGAAAATATAAACTAGGCTGACCATAAACATGTGACAATGTTTTTATTTTCATTTACATTAGATTCTTTCCAATGTGTCTGACATCATTTTACAATATTAATGATAGTATAAACATGACTGGGTCATGTCAACATGTGACAGCTGTGTTCATATACAGATATGTTGATGATTTTCGGGTACTTGTGTAGCAAACAAAACGTGGCTCTAGCAGTGACTACGCCACCCCAGAGAAACGGGGAAAACAACCCAAATAAAGGGACACACAAGTACATTCCACTTAGAAACGACAAGAGGCATGAGTTTCCGTACAAAAATAATAGCTTTTATTAAAGTTACAATGATTGGCCCATAGTAGTTTAAGACCAACAATCAGCATCATTACCAGTGGTCGAATGAAACAAAAACAATAATAATAATTGCAGGGGACTGAGGCTTCCTATTTGAATAACGGGCTAGTATGACGGCACCAGGTACACAGAAGAGACACTACGCCAATCAGAATCACACCCACTAGATTCACTGAAAATAATGACACAGCAATAATGACAGCCCTTGGTGAAGTAAAGCCTGTGCAGCAAAGAATCAGCCCGCTTCAGGAAACACTCAGCTCCTACAAAGAAGAACAAAAGAAACAGAAAATCACATTAGGAAGAAAATAACGCTAATAAACAGGAAAATGTAAATAAAGAAAAATCGAAATCAATTTAAGTCCAATGTAACAAAACAAAAAACAAGAAAAGCACAAATTACAATATACTAAAAATAAAAAAAAGAAAGGATAAATATTACAGAACCATACACATTACAGACAAAACAAGGACTTATACTCTCACAGAAGTATAAAGATCACACCAAACTCAGAGCTAATCACAGAGCTAGAGGAGCTAACCACAGGTCATAAGATTGCAAAAATTACCAAAACTACTAAAACCATGGCGGTAATCGATACAATGGATGGAGACTGTTGCAAAACAGTCAGAATCATGACACTGAGGTCGGTGGCAGTAATACAAAAATCCACAAACACAAATACATAATCCAAACACAACCAAAAAGGAACTTTCAAGCCCACTTGGGCTTTGGATGAGGATGTGACTGGACCCTCAAAAGCAGTGTGGGTCAGAGTGAAGGATAGGAAGAGAGATGTGTTAAGATGACTGCTCTCACTCAGCCTGCCCTGACACATGCACAGAGGACCTTACAAACATCTATTGAAATCTCAATTTAAAAGGCATTCATGGTTATTTAGCACACAAACAATATACCTACTGTGATCTGATGACGTAAAACCCACGACGGCATATACAGAGATTATAGAGTAGCCTCTTTGGGCTATATAACAACAACAGCTGGTGCTCTGACCGGGCTATGTAACACTGTGGTGCCACACAGATGGAGGCCCTGAAGGAACACCACACCGAGACCAACAGCCCTCCACACACCGCCAGCCTTCATCACACTAAACAAGTAAAATCGCATAACGTCACTAAATAACACTGAGATCAAACAGCTAAGCTACACAGCTAAAAACACATACCTCCATAGTACAAAGCCACGAAAGGAAGGGTCGGGCTTTCGACCATTCGCCCACCAAGAGGCATAAACAACAGGCTTATATACTGTAGTGGGGCGATAGCTCATTGGCCACTCATTTACTGATTGTGATGTTTACACACCTCACTACACTTGTATAAAAAATAAATATTCTTGCAATTTTTTTTATGATATGGAATCTAATCCGCTCAAGCAGTTTGTAGAAGCGGGTCTGATCCTTAGACTGGACCTGTTAATGGTGACGTGGATTAAGTGTCTGATTGTGAAGTTCTGCTTATCTGAGCTGTAGATCCTGAACTGAGAGACTGAAGAGTGTCATTGTTCTCTACAGGTTGAGGGATTGTGGTGTTACAGATGAAGGTTGTGCTGCTCTGACTTCAGCTCTGAGATCAAACCCCTCACACCTGAGAGAACTAAATCTGTCTGGAAATGAACTAAGAGACTCAGATGTGAAGCTGCTCTCTGATCTGAAGGAGGATCCACATTATAAACTGAAGACGCTTCTGTAAGTAGTTATGATTAAAACGGTTAATATTTTAATTGAAAGTTAATTTAGTTTCTTCTTAGTTTACTTGTAATGGTGAATTATACATAATATAGGCTACACATTGAATATGTGTGATTTTAATAACAATTAACTACTTTTAAGTTTCTTTTTTTCCCAAACAATTCAATGTTTTACTTTTATCATGATGTATTTTGAGAGAATGTCAATGGCAAAAGAAGATAATGGTAAATATGTATCACTAGTTTCTTTATCATATGTGACCTCAAGTATATAACTGTTTGAAATGTCAACCAAATTGACTTCGCCACCCCCACTTTTCTGGGATGGGGGACCCTAACAATGATATTTAACACAGGCAGTTCAAATAAATGAACTAGAAGCCAGAGTACAAAAGGTTGACACTTTATTAAAAATGACATACACGATCCATAGATACTGTTGTTGAAATAATAACCTGGTTGGCAGCAATGTTGTTTAAAATTTGAAAAACTAAAGAAAATAAAACAAACTAAAAACACAAAGAACCAAAAACATACCACAGCAACTCAACACCAAATTTAAGAAAAACATTAAACAGAGGATAAACAAAACAATGAGCCATGCTCCCAACAAATCAGGATTGAATATTAAATAAATACAATTATATATATAAAAAAAACAATAATGAATCTAATGTTGAAATAAATCGAGCTGACTTGGATATAGTTTAAATTACATTATATTTCAGAAAACAATGATTATTATGACACTCAAAATAAAACAAAATAAAACTGATCATGATCATAAACTGGAGGACACGCCACATGGGAGGAAACACACAAAAATCCAAACCAAATAAATAAAACAAGACCTCACATTCGAAAGATTTCACAAAATTAATACCATAAAAAAAATTCACAAAGTATAATGACATGATTATCCAACTAATTAAATGTAAACAAAACACAAACTAATCTCAAATTTCAGTGGGAAAAGAAACGATGGCCACTAAACTCAAAAGAGGCTTTGAAACCTGCAATTAAAACCATTTCATGTTTTTATTCCACATAAAAATCCCCATATTCTATACTTTAAAAACAAAACATGTAAAATACTCACGTACCTTGTAACAATACGCTATGGTTCACTTTGTTGATTGTGAGACATAACGGTCTAAATGAAAGTAGAAGTGGGTTGTATCGCAGTCTATTCGGTACGGACGTCCATGAATGTTGGCACTCGTAACTCAGCAGAGTGTAGACATGAGTCATTCTAAAATAACACATCCTAGATCTTTAGAACCACCTTTCATAAAAATCGTAAATGAACTTGACCATGCACTCACATTAGGTAGCCGAACCGCGTTCTCAGATCAACAGGTCATCAGCACAGGAATAATCCTAAAACACATTTGCGGGCATATTATACTAACATATCTACTATTATGATCGACTCCTATTGATAAAAAGCTTGTTTACTCACACTGAATTGTCGGGCACAGCAGTAACACACAAGCAGTTCTTCCAATGCGCCAGTATAAGAGAAACCCAAGTGCAGCTTTATTTCAAATAAAACATAACGTGAAACATAAACGTGGTGTGGCATGAACTACAACTTACACAACAGCAGATTACAGGGAACAATACTTGACAAAGACACATGGCAAACATGAGGGCTAAATACACAGACTAATGACAAGACAAGGGACACCTGTGAACAATGATCAGACAATTAACCCATGGCAGGATCACATGAGAAACAGGGAATCACATGACAGACATGGAAACATGACATGAACAAACCCAAAACATGACACATAGAAAGAGGACAGTCATACAGGATTATAGATAAGGGCAGAGATAGGCACAAATACATCAACAAGTATTTAATTACAAATTACAAATACTTATCAAATGTATTTAAATAAAATACAAAATACTGCTGTGAAAAAAGTATTTAAAATACAAGTAATTTGAAAATTCACAAATAAAGACAAAATGTAAGAGTTAGATAAACATAAGAGTATAGAATATCGTCCGTTTAGTGCAGATGATGCGCTTTTAACTTACATGTTGCCGCATATTGTCATAATAGAGGATCATTACGCCTATAACATTATATTTGTATTATATTACAAAAAACTAGTTAACGCTGCTGTGAGGGTGTTTCTAATACAGCGGCTGTGACAAAGTTGACATTTTTCTCTCTTCTGACTGCCATTATCAATCTCTCTTTCTTTTTTTTTTACTGTTTTTGAAAGTTGTGAAAACACTGTTGTCGTGTTTTTCTTTTGCTATTTGAGCAAATGGGAACACAAAAAATATATTTAATGTAGTCTCTCATTCACTGCTATAGAAGTTTACTCAACTATGATGCCATCCACGTCTGAGAAACCTGTAAATGTTAACAGGGTCAATAGGATATGTCCCGTCACGTGATTTTCTTACATCTAGCCAAAAACTGTGATATGCAATTTGGTAATCCTATTCGTATTTTATATGTCTATGGTCCTATTAAGCCAAGTGATGAAAGTTAATATGTGACCCTGGACCACAAAACCAGTCACATGGGTAATTTTTTTGATATTGAGATTTATACATCATCTGAGAGCTGAATAAATTAGCTTTCGATTGATGTATGGTTTGTTAGGATAGATACAACGTGGTGTGAGATACAACGAATTGAAAATCAATTTTTATATATTTACGGTAGGAAATTTACTAAATATCTTCATGGAACATGATCTCTACTTAATATCCTAATGATTTTTGGCATAAAAGAAAAATCGTTGATTTTTACCCATACAATGTATTGTTAGCTATTGCCTGGTTTTGTGATCCAGGGTCACATATAAACACTAAATATATAACACTAAATAAAATTATATATTTAAATAAGCATTTTAAGTTTTTTAATTACATTTTATTTATTTTTGCTAAGGGAAATACATATTACAAAATACCCAAAAGTAATCATCATTCATGGTGATTTAGATGAAAAACCAAAATCTGAATGTTTAAAAACAGCTTTAACAATCATGTATCACAGTATTATATCATAATCTCACTTAATAGTCAAAGTAGTTTGTTTTTGTTTGTTCTAAAGTTGATAATGCAATAATGTCTCACACATTTGACTGTCTGTGTTTTACTTACAGGTTCTAGATGTTAGTCTGACCTTCTCTGGATCAGCTGATGGAGAATAAAGAGCCTCTACAGACACAATCACATTCAACAGAATCAACAGACACAAACCCACAGTGATCATCACACACACATGTGTTTGTGTATAACTTCACAGAATGATCCAATCCTTCATCCAAATTCAAACCAGGAAACCTTCAATCAGATGAAACTGGATAAATATTCTGAATGTTCAGATCCAATCTGACCTCTGACCTGTAATGCCTGAATCATAATCATACACTGTTCGCTCGTTGGCCAGAGCAGAACTGAGCGACTGAGTCTGGTTTCTGCCAAGGTTTTCTTCTCCATTCTGTCACTGATGGAGTTTGAGTTCCTGCCACTGTCGCCTCTGGCTTACTTAGTTGGAGACACTTAATATTCAACAATATTATTGATATGCATTGACACCATTATATGAGAACTGAACTGAGCTGGATGATGACATCACTGTTTTCTCCAGAGCAGCTGTATAGATAAATTAACTAAATTAACATCTTTTAACAGAAATTAATTATCACCTAATTTACTTAATCTGGACAATGACATAATTTTCTTCTAGATCTGCTGTACAGCCGAAACAAACTTTGTTGCATTATTTTGCTTATTTCCTTGGTGTTGGTTGAGGAGATTTCCCCCTTCTATGTAAAGCAATTTGAGCAATGAGAAAAGCGCTATATAAATGTAATGAATTATTATTATTATTATTATTTTCCTGTTATCACTGTAAAGCTGCTTTGAAACAATCTGTATTGTAAAAAGCGACTTTTGTTTCTTCAGAAGTGACATTTATACTGGCAAATGCTCCACTACAAACATCTCCTTATATAATATTTATTTAATGACTCAATTTGAGTAATTCAGCCCTCCAAACATATTAAAATACCTTTGATTATAGTAACATTCACAAGTGAATCATCTATTGCATTTTATTTCATTTTTATGTGGCCCTTGTGAGTTAAAACCCAGGATAGTATACCCCAAATATGGTGTAACTACGCCACTCCCATTTATTGGACTGGGATGGGAGACCCAACTAGTACCCCAGAATAAAGATGTACCCCACGCTAATAATATTCAAGTGAATGAAACCATTGAAGGCTGATGTAACAAAAGCAATATAAACATTATTTATTTGTGATCTTCAATCAGAGTTGTTAAAATATTTGCTTTATATAAAAACAACCATTAATGACAGTAATACATCAGAGGCACTTACATGAATTCTTGTAGACAAATATTCATATGAAAAACTACACTAAATAATGTTGGGCAGGACCACAGTGCTCAATGTTGACAGGGATCCACGTTTAATTCACCATGAGTACAAGGCTCCAAAGGGATTCAGCACACCAAAGACAGCAACCGAGGTTACACTGCATCAACCATAAAGTGCTTTGTTAGTGCACACCAATTCTAATCACACCACACAGGTGGTCACCTTAAGGGATAGTTCACTTTGAAATTAAATTTTGGTATGTTTTAGCTTACCTCAAGGGCATCCAAGATGTAGGTGTCTTTTTTTCCGCAGTAGTTTAAATTTTGATATTTTTAGGTCAAACCGTTCTTGTCTGACAGTCATATCATGCAGGTCTGTGGTCACCACCTCAAAGAGCATGCACAGAGTCCAAATTAAAACAATTCCCCATCGTCCAAATTAAACAATTCCCCATCGTAAGTACACATTGATGGCCTAAGACACGAAACGAGCGGTTTGTGTGAGAAAACGAATAACGATATAACGATATAAATACTGTTCGTTTTCTCACACAAACCGCTCGTTTCATGTCTTAGGCCATCAATGTGTACTTACGATGGGGAATTGTTTAATTTGGACGATTGGGAATTATTTTAATTTGGACTGTGGTGACCACAGACCTGCATTATCTGACTGAGAGACAAGAACGGTTTGACCTAAAAATATCAAAATTTAAACTACTGCGGAAAAAAAGACACCTACATCTTGGATGCCCTTGAGGTAAGCTAAAACATACCAAAATTTAATTTTAAAGTGAACTATTCCTTTAATACATTGAGCATTGAGCTCTGCCCACTAACTACGAGAACGCAAGCAATGCCCGCTTCAGTCTAAGAACAAGTAAAGTGCAGAAAGTGCTACTATGATCAGCTGTATAGGAAGCTATCCATATTGCACATACCACTGGCACTTCCCCGTCCCAATCTTTAATATTGTGCACTGCCCAAATACAACAATTTGTCTCAATGGTAAAATATCAATAATCAGAAGAACGTGACCTTAATCATAGAAGTTCACAGGCATGATATAACTGAATGATAAAAACATACAAAAGTTTCATACATGAGAAAACAGTGGCTGGATGTCCAAACAGAGTACACAAACTGGAAAGACCTAAAAAGACAGAAACACACTTATTTATTTATCCCCATAACCCACACCCATGCACCCTACTGATGATATACATTGAAAGCACTTGTAAACCTTCAAACACTCACGAGAGACAGTGTTCATTCACAGAAGGCTCCTAATGACCCTGTGTGCACTGAAGCACACAAACGCCGGAGCGCGCACAAGCCAGTGCGCACGGATGAAGGAACGCACGGGACCTGGTATAATGACGGGCTACACATGAAACAAACATGAGTCTTTGCAAGGCCAAAGTCTAACAATTAATTGGATATCAGGCTAACAGATACCTACTTTGGGCTAGGCCACCCGCACCAGCACACGGCAGCAATTACACAAACACCCTGTAACACCAGCACAGTCTGTTGAAAACCATGGGATATAAATATACTCAGTGCGTAGAGCAGGGGACCGTCTCAATGCCTTGTTGACTATACGCACCTGGACACGAGAGAGAGAGAGAGTTTCCAGCGAACATCAAACTTCGTTCTGTTTACCTGCCCATTCTACAAAATAGACCACAATAAAATCACACCACTATGGAGCCCCCCTAGTCCCACTTTGTCAAAAAAAATTATTATAACTATCTCGTGGCCTCAAGATAGTAACTCGTGGCCTCAAGATAGTAACTCGTGGCCTCAAGATAGTATCTTGTGGCCTCAAGATAGTAACTCGTGGCCTCAAGATAGTAACTCGTGGCCTCAAGATAGTAACTCGTGGCCTCAAGATACTATCTCGTGGCCTCAAGATAGTATCTCGTGGCCTCAAGATAGTATCTCGTGGCCTTAAGATAGTAACTCGTGGCCTCAAGATACTATCTCGTGGCCTCAAGATATTAACTCGTGGCCTCAAGATACTAACTCGTGGCCTCAAGATAGTAACTCGTGGCCTCAAGATACTATCTCGTGGCCTCAAGATAGTAACTCGTGGCCTCAAGATAGTAACTCGTGGCCTCCAGATACTATCTCGTGGCCTCAAGATACTAACTTGTGGCCTCAAGATAGTAACTCGTGGCCTCAAGATACTATCTCGTGGCCTCAAGATAGTAACTCGTGGCCTCAAGATATTAACTCGTGGCCTCAAGATACTAACTCGTGGCCTCAAGATAGTAACTCGTGGCCTCAAGATAGTAACTCGTGGCCTCAAGATAGTAACTCGTGGCCTCAAGATAGTATCTCGTGGCCTCAAGATAGTATCTCGTGGCCTCAAGATAATAACTCGTGGCCTCAAGATAGTAAAGTGTCTGACTCATGGACCCTTTGTTATTAAACTGGACCCTGTAGTGCAATACTACGGAGCCCCCCTAGTCCCACTTTGTCAAAAAAATTTATTATAACTATCTCGTGGCCTCAAGATAGTAACTCGTGGCCTCAAGATAGTATCTCGTGGCCTCAAGATAGTAACTCGTGGCCTCAAGATAGTAACTCGTGGCCTCAAGATAGTATCTCGTGGCCTCAAGATAGTAACTCATGGCCTCAATATACTATCTCGTGGCCTCAAGATAGTAAAGTGTCTGACACATGGACCCTTTGTGATTAAACTGGACCCTGTAGTGCAATACTTCACATTCTGTGCAATATTCTATGTTTTAATATTCAGTGTGCAATATAGTTTGCTGCAGTTCTGCTTCTATTTATTAACTAGTACTGTAAATCTTGTAGGCTGCATATCCATAGTCCTTTATAATTCTTCTTCATATTTTATAGTCTATATTTATACTTTTTACATGTATATACTTGTTTATTCACCAACTTCTATTATTATTTATATTCCTTTAAATGTCTTGCTGTCAACTGGGAAATACCGGGAAATACACATATGGAAATACAGCCAGACTGAGGTACCGTGACCTAAGCCCTAGAACACCCTCTGCTGACGTTTTTTCGTAGGCTACACGGACACATGCTTTTCTTACATTCAAAACTACCAAAATGTGAAACACTTCAATAATTAATGAACCAGTCTGCACACTCCACTATAGGCTAACTTAAAATCAGAATCAGAAATACTTTATTGATCTTTATTGATGCTATTGATAACTTTACAGCACACACAAATATTTATTTTCGATCTTCTTTAACCCTTTCACGCGTAAGGTTAAAATATTCTAACTGACACCCCCATCCCCAGAGTGAGTTTTTTCAAGGCGAACGTTCCCTTTAATGATTCCATGGCGACGCGTCACTTGATACACCGCAGCCACAATAATACTGTATGACAGATGTGTCGCTTTTATTTCGCTTTTCCTTTTTTATTCAAAATATTCACAAACTTGCTTACCATGTCATCAACTAGCCTATCTGATATTCCGATTCTCAAAAACGTGTAAGTGAGTGTGTTTGGTCGTTTAAAAACCTATATAAATAATCTTGATCTATAACATGAGATGGGCGCCGCAATGTTGTCCTGTCAGTCGGATTTACAGCACGTGAATTCATCAGTTTCTACCGAGATAAATGCAAGAAAGTGGCCGGTGAACTGAGAAGAATAGAGTAAACTTTATAGTTCCTTGTCTTGCACTATGTTTGTGTGATATGAATAACACATGTCGGCAAATTATATTTGAATAGATTGTTATTGCTGCTTCCACAGACATCAGTGTGTATTTTACAAACTCCAAATGTATTGTTTTACTCGTGCTTATGTGTATTTAAATATCTGAAACCAAAAATAAACATTATGAAGTTGAAAACACTGCTTAGTTGTGATATATGACAGCGCTGAACGCGTCCGACTCTGGCTCAGCGCCAGCCAATGCGCGAAAGCACAGTTTGGATCTGGCAGTTATGCGACGTCACTGAACATTATAAATGTGGCACCGTACTCTCAGGGGCACAGAAATAAAAATCCCATATATGAGACCGTACCACTCAAAAGGTTAATCATGCGGCGCCCGACTGCATTTGACCGGCATAAAATCGGCATATGTCAGACTGACTGGCCGGTCGCCGGTCACCAGCCAATCAATCGGTGCATCTCTAAAACAAAGGAATATAAATAATAATAGAAGTTGGTAAATAAACAAGTATACATGTAAAAAGTATAAATATAGACTATAAAATATGAAGAAGAATTATAAAGGACTATGGATATGCAGCCTACAAGATTTACAGTACTAGTAAATAAATAGAAGCAGAACTGCAGCAAACTATATTGCACACTGAATATTAAAACATAGAATATTGCACAGAATGTGAAGTATTGCACTACAGGGTCCAATTTAATAACAAAGGGTCCATGTGTCAGACACTTTACTATCTTGAGGCCACGAGTTACTATCTGGAGACCACGAGTTACTATCTTGAGGCCACGAGTTACTATCTTGAGGCCACGAGATAGTATCTTGAGGCCACGAGTTACTATCTTGAGGCACTATCTTGAGGCCACAAGATAGTATCTTGAGGCCACGAGTTACTATCTTCAGGCCACGAGATAGTATCTTGAGGCCACAAGTTACTATCTTGAGGCCACGAGATACTATCTTGAGGCCACGAGATAGTATATTGAGGCCACGAGTTACTATCTTGAGGCCACGAGTTACTATCTTGAGGCCACGAGTTACTATCTTGAGGCCACGAGATAGTATCTTGAGGCCACGAGTTACTATCTTGAGGCCACGAGTTAGTATCTTGAGGCCACGAGTTACTATCTTGAGGCCACGAGTTACTATCTTGAGGCCACGAGATAGTATCTTGAGGCCACGAGTTACTATCTTGAGGCACTATCTTGAGGCCACGAGATAGTATCTTGAGGCCACGAGTTACTATCTTCAGGCCACGAGATAGTATCTTGAGGCCACGAGTTACTATCTTGAGGCCACGAGATACTATCTTGAGGCCACGAGATAGTATATTGAGGCCACGAGTTACTATCTTGAGGCCACGAGTTACTATCTTGAGGCCACGAGTTACTATCTTGAGGCCACGAGATAGTATCTTGAGGACACGAGTTACTATCTTGAGGCCACGAGATACTATCTTGAGGCCACGAGTTACTATCTTGAGGCCACGAGATACTATCTTGAGGCCACGAGATACTATCTTGAGGCCACGAGATAGTATCTTGAGGCCACGAGATAGTATCTTGAGGCCACGAGATACTATCTTGAGGCCACGAGATAGTATCTTGAGGCCACGAGTTACTATCTTGAGGCCACGAGTTACTATCTCGTGGCCTCAAGATAGTATCTCGTGGCCTCAAGATAGTAACTCGTGGCCTCAAGATAGTATCTCGTGGCCTCAAGATAGTATCTCGTGGCCTCAAGATAGTAACTCGTGTCCTCAAGATACTATCTCGTGGCCTACCTTTTCTGTCAAAGATATTAGAAAAGGCAGTATCCTCACAACTGTGTTCCTTTCTTGAAAGAAATGATATCTGCGAGGATTTCCAGTCCGGATTTAGACCGTACCATAGTACCGAAACAGCTCTCGTTAGAGTCACAAATGATTTGCTCTTATCATCCGATCGTGGTTGTATCTCTCTATTAGTGTTACTCGATCTTAGCGCTGCATTTGACACCATCGACCACAACGTTCTTTTAAATAGATTAGAACATTATGTTGGCATTACAGGAAATGCACTAGCATGGTTTAAATCATACTTATCTGACCGTTATCAGTTTTTAGCAGTAAATGATGAGATGTCTCATCGATCACAGGTTAAGTATGGCGTACCACAAGGCTCAGTATTAGGACCGCTGCTGTTCACTCTGTACATGCTACCCTTAGGAGATATCATTAGGAAACATGGAATTAGCTTTCACTGTTATGCTGACGATACTCAGCTCTATATTTCTTCAAAACCTAACGAAACTTATCAATTCACAAAATTAACGGAATGCATAGCGGATATAAAAAATTGGATGACTTGTAATTTCCTACTTCTAAATTCTGAAAAAACAGAGTTTCTAATTATTGGACAAAAAACTTCCTCACGTAATAATCTAGAATACTGTCTAACACTTGATGGCTGCTCTGTTAAGTCTTCGTCGTCGGTTAGGAACCTGGGTGTGCTCTTTGATACCAATCTTTCATTTGAAAGTCACGTGTCTAGTATCTGTAAAACTGCATTTTTCCATCTTAAAAATATATCTAAATTACGTCATATGCTCTCATTGACAAATGCGGAACAATTAGTTCATGCGTTCATGACCTCAAGGCTAGATTATTGTAATGCTCTACTGGGTGGTTGCCCTGCACGCTTAATAAACAAACTACAGCTGGTCCAAAACGCAGCAGCTCGAGTTCTTACCAGAACCAGGAAGTATGACCATATTAGCCCGGTTCTGTCAAAACTGCACTGGCTCCCTATTAAACATCGCATAAATTTTAAAATATTGCTGATTACTTACAAAGCACTGAATGGTTTAGCTCCGCAGTACTTGAGCGAGCTCTTAACGCATTATTGTCACGATCCACACTCAGGGAAACACAGGAAGATCCAATAGTGCAAAAATGGAATTTAATAGGGAAATCCGTAAATCAGAAAACAGTCCAGGCAGGGGTCAATAATACAAAAAGGCTGTCCAAAACATAAAACAATAAACAGGAACGAGTGGAACAGACCTCACAAGTGGCGTGATGAATAACAAGGAATCCGTAACAAACACAAAACAGGCAGGGTATTTATACACAGGGAAATGACAATGATAATGGGAAACAGGCTGAGTGCAATGATCAGTGATGAGGGACAGCTGAGTGCAATGAACAGACAAGGATCATGGGGAATGTAGTGCAAGAGTGTGCTGGACACCGTGAGGAAGGAGGACATCTAGTGGTGACCCAAGGAACATAAACCAGACACTGTGACATGACCCCCCTTCTACGGAGCGGCTACCAGACGCTCCAAGACATAGAAACAAACAAAACAAGAGTCCAGGCGGGAGGTGGAACGGTGGAGGATCAGGGGGAGGGATGGGGGGCCAGGTCCATGGAGGGGAACAGAAACAGGGAGTGACAGCTCATCTGGCGGCCAGGACGGGGACGACAGTCCATCGGGCGGCCAGGGCGGAGACTCTCCCTCGGGCGGCCAGGGCGGAGACTCTCCCCCGGGCGGCCAGGGCGGAGACTCTCCCCCGGGCGGCCAGGGCGGAGACTCTCCCCCGGGCGGCCAGGGCGGAGACTCTCCCCCGGGCGGCCAGGGCGGAGACTCTCCCCCGGGCGGCCAGGGCGGAGACTCTCCCCCGGGCGGCCAGGGCGGAGACTCTCCCCCGGGCGGCCAGGGCGGAGACTCTCCCCCGGGCGGCCAGGGCGGAGAAGACCCCTCGGGCGGCCAGGGCGGAGAAGACCCCTCGGGCGGCCAGGGCGGAGAAGACCCCTCGGGCGGCCAGGGCGGAGACGACCCCTCGGGCGGCCAGGGCGGAGACGACCCCTCGGGCGGCCATGGCGGAGACTTTCCCTCGGGCGGCCATGGCGGAGAAGACCCCTCGGGCGGCCAGGGCGGAGAAGGCCTCTCGGGCGGCCAGGGCTCAGGCCCAGGAACTGGCACCAGCGGCTCAGGCACTGGAACTGGCACCAGCGGCTCAGGCACTGGAACTGGCACCAGCGGCTCAGGCACTGGAACTGGCACCAGCGGCTCAGGCACTGGAACTGGCACCAGCGGCTCAGGCACTGGAACTGGCACCAGCGGCTCAGGCACTGGAAGTGGC
Source organism: Scardinius erythrophthalmus (assembly GCF_964197995.2). Classification (NCBI taxonomy): domain Eukaryota; kingdom Metazoa; phylum Chordata; class Actinopteri; order Cypriniformes; family Leuciscidae; genus Scardinius; species Scardinius erythrophthalmus. The sequence goes on along the minus strand of NC_138230.1, from coordinate 2,531,283 downwards.
ACCACCGGCTCAGGCACTGGAAGTGGCACCACCGGCTCAGGCACTGGAACTGGCACCACCGGCTCAGGCACTGGAACTGGCACCACCGGCTCAGGCACCGACCTCACCGGCTCAGGAACAGACATAGGTACAGGGACAGACACTGGAACTGGCACCACCGGCTCAGGAACAGACACAGGAACAGACACAGGAACAGACACAGGAACAGACACAGGAACAGACACAGGAACAGACACAGGGACAGACACAGGGACAGACACAGGGACAGACACAGGGACAGACACAGGAACAGACACAGGAACAGGAACAGACACAGGAACAGACACAGGAACAGACACTGGCTCCGGCTCAGGAACAGACACTGGCTCCGGCTCAGGAACAGACACTGGCTCCGGCTCAGGAACAGACACTGGCTCCGGCTCAGGAACAGACACTGGCTCCGGCTCAGGAACAGACACTGGCTCCGGCTCAGGAACAGACACTGGCTCCGGCTCGGCAGCGGCCATCTTGTCCAAAGACCCAAGCTCGGCAGTGGCCATCTTGTCCGAAGACACAGGCTCGGCAGGCGTGACGTGAACAGGTTCGGCGGCGGCCATCTTGTCCGAAGACACAGGCTCGGCAGACGTGACGGGAACACTCTCGGCGGCGGCCATCTTGTCCGAAGACACAGGCTCGGCAGACGTGACGGGAACACTCTCGGCGGCGGCCATCTTGTCCGAAGACACCGGCTCAGCAGACGTGATGTGAACAGTCTCTGGCTGGGCAGACGTGACGTGAACAGTCTCTGGCTGGGCAGACGTGACGTGAAGTGCAGGCTCGGTGGGAAGACACTCAGGCAGGACGGCCCTGGTGGGACGAGACCCAGACACGATGGCCCTCCTGGCAACACGCGCCGACATCAGCGGAGAATCGGCCACACTGGAAACCAGTCCTGGACAGCAATAGACAGATCCGGTGGCTGGCTTGATGGTTGGCGTGACTGGTGTGTCCCACTGGCTCCGATGATGGAGGTATTTGGTGAACCCCCAAAAGTCCAGGACCTCCAACCCCTTCATCTCCCACCCAGGCAATGGGTCATCCAGGCAGCCATTAAAAAAATCCTTTAAAGCTGCATCATTGTAGTCCATGCCTCTAGAGAGGGTCCAAAAAGTCTGAGCCAGACAACCCACCGTCTGGCCCTGCTGGTGTAGACCCATCAAATTTTGGACCCGTCCCCTCCTCTCCTTCTCCGTCTTAGGGGGAGAGATACGAAACCCCATAATGCTGGATCTTATATGTGACGGATTCCTTCTGTCACGATCCACACTCAGGGAAACACAGGAAGATCCAATAGTGCAAAAATGGAATTTAATAGGGAAATCCGTAAATCAGAAAACAGTCCAGGCAGGGGTCAATAATACAAAAAGGCTGTCCAAAACATAAAACAATAAACAGGAACAACGAGTGGAACAGACCTCACAAGTGGCGTGATGAATAACAAGGAATCCGTAACAAACACAAAACAGGCAGGGTATTTATACACAGGGAAATGACAATGATAATGGGAAACAGGCTGAGTGCAATGATCAGTGATGAGGGACAGCTGAGTGCAATGAACAGACAAGGATCATGGGGAATGTAGTGCAAGAGTGTGCTGGACACCGTGAGGAAGGAGGACATCTAGTGGTGACCCAAGGAACATAAACCAGACACTGTGACAATTATAGTCCGTCACGTCTATTACGATCTCAAAATTCCGGCCAGTTGATTATACCTAGAATATCAAAATCGACTGCTGGCGGTAGATCCTTTTCCTATTTAGCACCAAAACTCTGGAACAGTCTTCCTACCATTGTCCGGGAAGCAGACACACTCTGTCAGTTCAAAGCCAGATTAAAGACACATCTCTTTGACCTAGCTTTCACATAATACATTATAGACTTCTATAATTTAATGTTATGCTGCATAGATTAGGTCAGCCGGAACCGGGAACACTTCCCAAAAATCCTGATGTACTCGTTACATCACGAGAAGAATGGCATCTACGCTAATTTTAGTGTCTGTGTTTATCCCAAGGTTTTTCCTGCAGCCTGCCGGATCCAGGCCGTATCCAGATCTGACGAAGGACCTTCACCTGGACCGATGACAACGCAGTGCTGAAGTGCCAACTAGTCTCTCCCTATGGAGGATCCCACTACCACTCTACAGATAAGGCGTTGTCGGGAAAATTCGTCTTGCGGTCCTACCCCAAAGCAACAAATAAAATAAAATTCCTTATCAAAATTTATAAGGAAAGACAAGTATTTTGTTTAGGCTTGGCTTGTAGGGAATTCCAAACCTGCGTATATTCTAACGCACATAACTATAGAACCCATTCTAAATGCGCATGTGACCGCCATCAGCGTTTCTCACAGGTTCGCGTTTAAAGTCTGTGTAGAGAGAATGGTGTCGTCTTAGCGGCCCCTAATTTAATAACAAATGATCATTGCGACGGAACCAAATCAATTAAAACTAACTTTAGATGGAAATAACTTAACTCTGCTGTAAAGCCGAAACAATCTCTGTTACCTTAAATTATACGCTTATCTCTGTAAAGCTGCTTTGAGACAATCTACATTGTTAAAAGCGCTATATAAATGAAGATGACTTGACTTGACTTGACTTGACTATCTTGAGGCCACGAGATAGTATGTTGAGGCCACGAGTTACTATCTTGAGGCCACGAGTTACTATCTTGAGGCTACAAGTTACTATCTTGAGGCCACGAGATAGTATCTTGAGGCCACGAGTTACTATCTTGAGGCCACGAGATAGTTATAATTATTTTATTTTTTTTGACAAAGTGGGACTAGGGGGGCTCCGTACACCACAGCATCTCACGGCTCACATCAAAACCACACTCTTTAAGGGAAGCATACTTACCGGCGTTAAACTCCGAAATGCTTCCGCGATTCAGTTACTGGTGACTGCACATGCACACACATTTCAACACGCGGGACGCCAACACCTGGCTGCCTACGCTCACCTATAATCGCGGTTCCACTCCCCTCTGTTTCCTGTTTAAGCGGCTGACAAAACGCAAGAACCCGCCCTTATGGACACCTCTACATTTAAGCCCTTGCTACTTGCTCCTGGGTCCTAAAGTCCCACTGGCTACATTTATTTAAAGGAATGATGCATTGCCACTTTTACATTTTTTAATTAAAAACAAACACAGTTGATGAAAAATACAACCAACAATGAGCACTGCTAACACACTGTTCCTCAATTACATTGTTATATGATAGGGGGCGCTATTACACATCCTCTGAAAGAGTATTCATCATATGCATCTGTAGATGTGAAAATCATGATTTCCCCCGTTATTGTTGAATCACGGAAGCTACACCAGATATTTTGCCAAGAGATTTCTATGTATTATTCATATTCATGTGTCAGACAGAGAGAAACACAGGCGAGAGAAACAGGCATTTAATAATAAGGCTATAGGTGAGGTGGTCTTCATTACAGATGCCTCTGTTCCCCATTTCTCTATCCTCTCACCCCATCATGTCAGCTGTCTATGGTTTCTTGGTGTTTCTCCTCCCTCACCCCCTCATGCCTCTATTTCTCCTTCCTTTCAACCCCTCATGCCTCTATTTCTCCTTCCTCTCACCCCGTCATGCCTTTATGTTTCTCCTTCCTCTTACCGCTCCTCCGTGAGAGATACGAGACCGGTGCGTCGCGCAGGTGTCGCTCATCAGTAATCATGCCACCAGCCTCGTGCTGCTCTCTCACGGCCCTCGGCCTCGTCCTCCTCGCCACATACCCCCATCGCCCCTCGTGGGCCGGGGTGTACCCACGAGACTGCTCTCTACTCTTAATCTTGCTCTCTATTTTAATAAATAAATAAATACAAAAATGAAAGTATAAGCCCACAGACCCTCGCTGACGACTGCTGGCCACACAAAACAGAAACAAAACACAACATAAAATCAGGCCTGTTTGTAATGCAGATCCTGGGACAGGCAGTAATACTCACACCGAGTCGCACACTTGGAAACTCACACTAATACTACGACTATCAAACCGCGGGTTCATTTGCTTTTGTTTCACAGCCAAATGCACTCTTGCCATCTCACACATATAATGCAAACATTCACGTGTCTTGCTCACAAAGTATCAATAAAACAATTACAAAATATTGCCAGTTAGCTAGGATGCAATTCATGAAAATTGGGCACTTCTGGAAAAGTTTTTGATTTTTGGCAGGGTGTTAGGTATGGGCCTAAGGTTTCCAGTCTGGGACAAGTATATAGAGGCAAGTCTCAAATCCCAGACTCGTGTTAAAGTCCCTGTAAAGTCAAAATTAAGTATGTGTTCTGAGTTTGTCATACCACCGAAAAATGTGTTATTAGCCACCCAGCCCAATTTCAATGATTAAAAAAGCCGCCAAGTAAATAAAATAAGCTATCAAAATCTCGAAAAAATGAGCAGTAGTCTCAGCTCTCAAACGCTGGGGGCGTGTCCGCTGGCTGAGCTGAAACCACGCCCACTCGCGGGAAATATGACTCGCGCACAGCTCGTGCATGTCGGCGCGACGGGAGGATGAAGGGCGAAGCGGACAGCGGGAGATAGTCGGTTCGGCCCCATTCACCAGTAACAGCGGATTATCAGTGAATTCCAGTTGTCTCCAACGAAAGTAAACTATCCTGATCTCTACAGAGGCGGGTGTGGTGGTGATCATCAGCTCTCCATCAAGGTAACGTTAGCTCTTCACAAGATAAATCCACCTCTTCTTGATATGATCATTTTTCGGAAATTTAAATAAGGACACCGATCTGTTTTCTAAGTGATTGCATCCAGGGAATACGCATTTACATGACGAAGGCATAGCCAGAGCCGTGGGCATAGTAGCTAGCAAACTGTAGGCTGTCTGATAGTAACTCGCTTAGGCTTAGTGACTCCGTGCGTCATCAAGTAGGGGCCCAATCAAGCTCAGGGGGTCGCAGTGCGTCATCAATCCCCCGTTTTAGCCCCGCCCAAAAAATCCGGCTCACAGCAAGGGTGAAAAACTGTCAAACGGTCTAACTCCACAATTTAGTACTTCACAGTTCTCAGTTTTTGTAACATGTTTTAGCAATACATTTCTAGCACTTATAATGTGTTTAGAATTTTTTTGTAGAATTGCCTTTACAGAGACTTTAAGCGTGGTGGGACAGCAGGGTACAGAACATGAGTCTCCGCTAAGATACCTCTGCCAAAGGGAGCTCATTGGCAGAAGTTCCTCAAGGACAGTCAAAATAAAGATGAGCTGTTTCAGTACATCAGTGACGAACTTCTGAAGACCACAGCTGGCTCAAAGTACCTCCACAACAAAGGCTAACTTGGTCCTGAGCAACAAACCTACTGATCTAGAAGCATTGTCACCATGTCAGCAAGAGGAAGCAGACACACGAATGATGCTACATTTACGTCATGCTGCCGAACAGGGTCACACCAAGGCTTACATATGGACAGTAGATAGTGATGTGGTTGTGCTGGCCATCAATCTGTTCCAGGAGTTAGGCCTCTCAGAGCTGTGGATTGGATTTGGATCAGGGAAGGCATATAAAGATATTCCAATCCACCAAATCTCAGAAATGTTGGGATCTCAAAAATGCCAAGCACTACCCATCTTCCACGCGTTCACAGGATGTGACGTTGTATCAGCAATGTATGGAATTGGCAAAAACACTGCATGGAATGCGGGGCAGCTTACCCAGAAGTCACAGACACCCTCATTGTGATCACCCAAGACCCAACCAGCCTCACACTGGAATCAGTGCACATGCGAGTTCTCGAACGCTGGACTGTACTCATGTATAGTAAGAACTGCGGTGTCAAGTCAGTCAATGAAGCCGGGAAGCTTCTTTTCACTCATGGCCTCAAGTCCCTGGATTCAATCCCCCCGACTCAGCATGCCTTATTCCAGCATGGGAAGCATGCCCTGCACACTGCAGCTTTTGTCTGGAAGCAGTCCCTCTCCAAAACTCCAGAGATTCCAGACCCCAGTGAGTGGGGTTGGGAATGGAATGACAGAACCAAAGTCTGGGTGCCATATTGGACAGATCTGGAAGATGTCAGTAAGGGATGCTCACTCCTCCTCAACTGTGGCTGTGTGGTTGCCTGTAAGGGCAACTGTAAGTGCCAAAGAGCTGGACTTCGATGTACCACATTGTGCAAGTGTGAGGGAGGCTGTACTAATAATGATGAAGAGTGAAAATGTTTTTTTATATAAATATAAATACATGATGTTTAAGTATGTATTGTTTTTTGTTTGTTTGTTTTTTTGTGTTATTTGACTAAAATGTAATATTGAAAAGCCTAATAAAACTTTTCACTGTGGCATATTTCTGAAGTTGTGTTAATTTAAAGCCACAGCAATGGTCCTTTTGGTCACAACATGTGATTTTTGACACTATAGTGATAGTGACCTGTCCAATCAACAAAGAAAAGCATACCTTGGAGGTAAAAATATGGGTCTAGGGCCCTGAGTAATATTTCAATGTGACTTTTTCAGAGATATTGACAGTTTATTTGAGCTAAATATGACTATGATAATAGATTTAACATGGAAATGGACTTAAAATAAGAAGAATATATCAGAATTGGATTCCTTGTATCAAACAAAGCAGAATCAATTACATTATACAACAATTTAAGACTAAAGGAAGCTGAGATATAACCTTTTCTCTTTTCGGCGGGGGTCAATTTGGATTTTATGGATAACTGCCACTAGGGGGGCCACCCCAACTTGTATCCATGGATTTTTGAAAACCTTAGGCCCATACCTAACACCCTGCCAAAAATCAAAAACTTTTCCAGAAGTGCCCAATTTTCATGATTTTTCACGTATTCCTTCCCAGCTAAGGGCAAATCCCTGTTATGAGAATCTGATGAAACGTGATAATAAAACATTTCAAAAACAATGTTCATGTACATTTCTGCTACTTCACACTCATTATCAATTTTCATAACAAAGGAGGAAGTTAAATATTTGAAATGCTATAAATACCTTCATTGTGGTAAGATAACGATGAGTAGTGATATAAGTAAAATTTTATGTCATATATTGTGATGAAAATTTGTCCAGTTTTCATTCTCATAAAACGGGAATGAGTTATATTTTCAAATATAATAAAATACAAAACAGTTATTTTAATTAGTAATAATATTTCACATTATTGCTGTGTTTACTGTATTTTTGGTCAAATAAATGAAGTCTTAATTCTTGAGAAGGTTGATGGTAGATTGTGAAGTATGTTTGGCTTATGAATCCCCCAACCTCTCTTCAGATTCAGTTTCTTCACTGACTGTGGGGTTTCAGCTTTCAGGGTTTGTTGGTGTTTAGCAGAAGCCGTTCTTCTCTCCCTTTACAATATTTCATGTTCCACTGGCAGCCGCACAAACCCTGAAGCATCACAGATCCACCGCCATGTTTAACAGTCAGCAAGATTATCTTTTCTTCACATTCTTCTCCCTTTTCCTCCAAACACACCTTCGGAGATTGTAGCCAACAAGTTGAGTTGTAACTTCATCAGACCACAGTACTTCATCCCAAGAGGACTCTGGCTTATGGAAGTGTTTTTGCAGACCTCAGACATTGGGTTTAGTGATGAGATCACAGGTCAGGTTTCTTTCTGATGACTCTTACATGCAGATGATGTGTGTGTGATCAATACCGGTGCAGCTCGACTCCTGTGCCAGTTCAATCTTCTGCAGATCCTAAGCAGTGATTTGGGCCTTTAGTTTGGTGATCCTGACCAGTTTACAAGCAGTTCTAGTGGAAAATGTTCTTGGTCTTCCAGATCTTCTCCTCCATTCCTTCAGTTTCTTAATGATGTTTAACCCCCTGAGGTCGGCTATCGCGCCGGCGCGATAGGCTCGTTTTTTTCCGTATGAGTGCAAAAAAATAATAAAATAAAAATATTAATTTTTATCTTTTATGCTTGTTTTGTACATCAATCGATTCTGTTAAATGTGTATTATTTTTGTGTATATTCACAATAAAAACAAAGTGTTGTGCTTTTTGCCAAATAAAGAAAAATAAACGTGATGCGAGTTCTGCCTTCTATCTGCCAGTGTCGTCCATTCTGAAACGCGTCCGAAAATGAACAATAACTCAGCGAATACTCAGTCAAACAGGCAAACAGACATACAGGCATGAAGCTAGAATTCTCTTCTCTTAAATGAAGTAATTTATATAAAAAACAAATATTCTCATGTTGTGAAATCTGTATTAAAAGAGAGCGATTCCAGTCGACCTCATTAGACCTAATTCAAATGTAATGTGACTCCGCCTACGGAGAGCGCGCGCTATTCAAACGCAAATGAATGAGGCAATCCAAGCAAACCTGTGAACGCCCACATATCAGTTTATTCAGATCATTACTTTAACACCGTCTCAGCAGCGCTGTGAGCAATAACAATAATGAAAAAAGTACCTCAGAAGTGCGGGTATATCGAGGAGCGAGCTGAGGAATACTGTAAGTTTTTTTTTCTTCTCACGTGAATCGGGTTTCTGTTTTTGATGAATGAACGGCAGAGATGCGCGCTGTTTACCACAGCTCGCAAAAAGACAGTTTAAATTTAAATCGCGTGTGTGAATGAATGAGGATGTTTTAGCAAACTGTATTACTATGAGTAAAAATCGACTGAAATATGTTGAAATAAAATGTAGGCTATTTGTATAAGCAATACGTATTAAACTGCAATTTTATATGCCCTAATATTTCATAAAAACAACGTTACAGTCAGGCGAAATATGAAAGACAACATTTTGTTGATTTGAGTACAGTTTTTACTGTAGAATATACTGCCACATCAAATAAGCTTTTGATGAAAAAAGTACCTCAGAAGTGCGGGTATATCGAGGAGCGAGCTGAGGAATACTGTAAGTTTTTTTTTTCTTCTCACGTGAATCGGGTTTCTGTTTTTGATGAATGAACGGCAGAGATGCGCGCTGTTTACCACAGCTCGCAAAAAGACAGTTTAAATTTAAATCGCGTGTGTGAATGAATGAGGATGTTTTAGCAAACTGTATTACTATACTGAGATGAGTAAAAATCGACTGAAATATGTTGAAATAAAATGTAGGCTATTTGTATAAGCAATACGTATTAAACTGCAAATTAACATTTATATGCCCTAATATTTCATAAAAACAACGTTACAGTCAGGCGAAATATGAAAGACAACATTTTGTTGACTAGATTTGAGTACAGTTTTTACTGTAGAATATACTGAATATATATATATCAAATAAGCTTTTGTTTAGCAATTTTTATATATATATAAAATAAAGTAATCAACTAAGATGTTAGCTGTTCCAATTTTGGCTATATTCAAACTAATGAATACATAGATAGGCCTAAAATGTAGGCCTATAATCTTTTTTTTTTTTACAAAGAAAGAGTACACTTGAAATATTGTTGAAATTTTAATTATTGTTGTAATTGTAACCTTTTTAATAAAATAGCAAAACATATTTACAAGATAGATGTGAGCAAAATCTTAAATGGTCAATATAAGTCTTCTTCTAATTTTTTGTCCTTGCATTGTGGCTCAGTCAGTCAGAGTCACACCTGAATGAATGGCTAATTTTGCAGAGTCATTATGCATAATGGGTGGGACATTTTGTATTCCAAGGTGTAAACCACTCCTCGTTCATGCCCACTCGCATATTGGCTTTCCAAGCAAAACCTGTTTTACATCAATTTAAATCAATGTATTGTTTTATCTGAACGATAAAGCAAGACTATTTTCACATAATTTTGAAGCCAGAACTCGAAGGAAGAACATCCATTTGTCAAAAGTCTTATTCATGCATATTTATTATGAGTTTTGAGGTCTTCTTTCAGCAACTTTAATTTTTAATTTTTTCAATAACCACGCATAAGCATTATTCTCTTAAAAATAAAAAAATATACATGCATGGTGATCACATATTTTGGTAGCCCTGTTTGTGCTTATTAGAGTGAATTTACACCTTTGCCATTAACATGTTTACAAATAACTGAAAAAAGCACAAATGTCAGAGCATGTCAGAACACCTCCAGGGCCCAGAAAACACCTCAGACTCCAGAGGGTTAAGAGGAATTTGCTACAAGGAACATAGATGGGGTTTGTGTGTCCATATAGCAATGTGCTCTTAATGTACTGAGAGCAAATAAATAGATTGGATTTTCTCAGCTGATCTACATTATTAAATACAGGATAAAATAAATGTGAAAAATGTGATTTCCAAACCCAGACTCCATTATAACGGTAAGAACAAGCGTCACTATCACACACTGACCGCATGACTCTCTCTCTCTGTCCAGTTCATCATTGGCCTGTTCCTGCAATCTTGAATGGTCTGATGCTGATAGCGATGTTGGGATGTTTTCTCTTTCTGTAGATGATGTTTTGTCCCGGGGCTCGATATGCCTGGATGACATGGTTCAGGGGGACACTATCGCTCGACTGCACTGTCTCTGTGTCGTGTTCAATAACAGAATATTAACAAAAGGATGAACATGAAAGACGAGAGTTAATTTTCTTTACCCTTTTGATGTTTGAAATGACATTAAAAGAGACATTTGAATGGTTGTTTGTGATGGTTTTACATAGTGCTCTGTAGCTTTAAATCCAAACAGACTAAGTTGTTAAAGCTTGCTTCTACGCATGCGCGAGTATGTGTCAGGTGATGAAGTTATATGCTTGCATGTTGAACTCAAGGGGATAATCCAGCACCCGGAAAGCGTACCTTCCCTGGGGGCCGCCATTGGCAAGCCTTCACCTGCTGTTAGCATTCCATTGACTCCCATTCATTTTGGGGTCACTTTGACAGCTAATAACTTTACATCTGAGGTGTTTAAAGACTCTATGTATCCATTGTTTATTTCTAAAAAAACACGACAATGTATAAAAGGCTCCATTACCTTATATCTTATGTTATGGCCCTGTAGAAGCAGTTTTTGTAAAAATATGCTAACGATTGCGTCATAACCACGCAACTCTCTGTCGCACAGTAGAGAGATTACCGTATGGACAGGAGGAGAAGCTCGCAGTCAATCGGGGGGAAGTGGAGGCATAAAGTCCAATGAAGTCAAGGGAGAAGCCCATAGAGAGTCATAAAGTTGCTCCTGCTCCTAGCTCATGGACAGCTAATACTCACGCTCTCCGTCTCTGCAAGATTCGGAAGGGAATGATTCAGATTTCTCTTGGCACAGCTACTAGAAGACAGGCAGGCTGCTCACGTCACATCTACGTCGTCAAGCTCAGTGTGAGTCTGCACAGTTTGCTCAGCCATCAGGAAGAGAGTGCTTGTAATTGACTTCACTTTTCTCTGTTGAAATCTATGGCTGTGTTCATTTCTTATACTGTCTATGGCTGAACTCCTGCATCTCCCTTAGTAAAGATATATGTTGTTAAACCATTCTTTGCCTTGCCTTTTTCCGTTATAGTGAAAAAACAAAAAATAAAACCAAAGCGTTTCAACTCTTCATATACATCTACTGACATACAGTGCTTTTTCTGAAGAGTTATACAAATGCCAAACGTCATTTTAATAAAGTTGATATAATTATATGCTAAAAGTAGTTTTAGTAAAGTTGATTGAACATATTGTGCTGCGAAAATGAAAGTCTTCCAAGTATCAAGTGATGTTTGCAGAGCTGCCAACTCTACGCATTCACCGTGAGACTCATGCAATTGACACTTTCACACGCTCTCACGCCACACATCCATTTTCTCACGCACAGAAAAATCGCGAAGCAAAGAGGACACGGAGACCGCCAAACTAGACAGAGCAGTTACTTATGATGTAAAACAAATCTCAGCTCTCAGATTCTGTCCATTTTATTACGAAATTCAAACAATAAACACTGTTTTGGCGCTTGTAAATGTGACGTGACAGATCCCTAGCGCACGTGAACCGGTCATCTCTATGAAGGACTAAAAATGACAGAACGAAAAATAAATAAATAAATAAATAAAAGTAGAAATAAATAAATAAATGCAGAAATAATAGTGAAAATAAATACATTTTGGTAATATAAATGGCTATTTCTGTATTTTTACATGTATTTATTTATTTATTTATTTATTTATTTATGCATTTCTATATGTATTTATTTATATATTTATACATTTATTTATATATTTATGTATTTATATATTTATTTATTTATATATTTATATATGTATTTATCTATACATTTATTTATTCCTACATTCATTTATTTCTGTATTTCCACATTTCTACATTTATTTATTTCTGTATTTCCACATTTCTACATTTATTTATTTCTGTATTTCCACATTTCTACATTTATTTTTCCCTGCGCATGTATGCTAATTGAACAATGGCTAAGCCACGCCCCCTCCACTCACTCGGACAAACAGTCAACATTCGGTAACAGGCGCTTTGGCAGCTGTCAAAGTAGGAAACATTTCACAGGAGGCAATTGATGATTTTTTGGAGACAGAAAGATTATATATCATCTCGATGTCACCAAAAGGGCCTTAAATATGCATTGGAGGGTTATATTAATAATTTTATTGTTGAGAAGGTCGATAAGCTTCAACTCCAGAACAAAGATTTACAGTTCACAGTGTAAACGTTATAGTTCGGTGCTATTTCGCTTCAAACGCTCGCTTTATACGCGCGTCCTATTCGCTTTGGATTCAAAATGTTCAAGCGTCGAACTAGACGCGGATACGCGCGAATTTGACGCTCTCGCGTTTGGTGTGAGCGCAGCATAATGAACAGGCTGCGATGTCAAGATTGCATTGCTGGAATGTGTGTGTGTGTGTGTGTGTGTGTGTGTGTGTGTGTGTGTGTGTCTGTGTGTGTGTGTGTGTGTGTCAGAGAGCGGGCGCGATCGAACAGTGGAAACATAAAAACATACTCCATTTTGTTCATACAGGACATAATTAAAACGGCAAAGTGTTTAGCCTACTTATATTTGTGTAAAACACAACATTGTGCTTTTGTCAAACTGTAAACTCTTGTCAAATTGTAACCTACAACTGTCACCCAACCAAAATCACACACACACGCTGTTTACAAGCCAAAATGACAAGAAAAAACATAAAAACGAATGAAAACAGATAACCGCAATGCATTGCAATGGACGAGGAAGCAGAGAATGTCCGAGTGTATTGGGTTAGCTATGCGTACTGTGATTGGCTTATCGCGTTTGGGGGCGTGGCTTAGCCATTGGTCAATTAGCATACATGCGCAGGGAAAAATAAATGTAGAAATGTGGAAATACAGAAATAAATAAATGTAGAAATGTGGAAATACAGAAATAAATAAATGTAGAAATATGGAAATACAGAAATAAATAAATGTAGGAATAAATAAATGTGGAAATAAATACATTTATAAATGTATAAATACATAAATAAATACATATAGAAATGCATAAATAAATAAATGTAAAAATACAGAAATAGCCATTTATATTACCAAAATGTATTTATTTTCACTATTAGTTCTGCATTTATTTATTTATTTCTACTTTTATTTATTTATTTATTTATTTATTTTTCGTTCTGTCATTTTTAGTCCTTCATACATCTCTACTAGCTAATAGTAAATAAACACGAATGAACAATGTTGAAAGAAACAGTACAACTTACCGAAATGTATATTCCTCATACATGATATTGATCAATCAGAGTTTTTCATCCGTGGAAAGGGTCAAAAACACAGCTGGAGAACAATTATGTCACACAACATTTACCTCAGAAAAGCCGTTTAATGACCATAATATGGGCTATAGCACGTTAGTTGGCTAGAAAAAAAGAGCTATAGAGAGTATTTTGCTAAATAATATGTGTACTATATTACGTATTTATTATATTTTTATATATAATTTGATTATATTTATATTATATTCGCATTATATTTAATTTGAGTTATATTTAACCTTAAATAATAGCCTACTACCAGCTGATAGGGCTCTCTGTATGTTTACAGCATTAGGTGAGGGTTTTTTTCTTGAGAAAAATTAACGCCTATCTTGTGTACCTAATATTTATCCAAATGAGTCAATATTAAATCAAATCACAATAATTGAATTTAATTGAAATCGTGAAATTTGTTTCAAGCAATAATAAAAAAAAACGTAGCTTACCAGAAATTGTACCATAAACATTGTAACATGTTGTCACTAAACCTAATAAAATTCAGTTTAGTTACTAAAATGTTTTGACAATCACAATATACTTTTTGTGATGCAAGATAAAAAAAATTACACCCCCCCCCCCCAAAAAAAAACAAAACAAATCTCACTCCAAGCAAAAATAGTTAGGCCTATGATATGGCGGTAACCCTTTCTTTTACAGTCCCCTAATTACTAGGTATTTACCTGGTAAATATATGGTAAGTTATAGTTGGTTATTGGTAATTACCACAGGTAACAAGTATGTAAATGCAGAGAAACTACAAACTAATTACTAGGTATTTACCTGGTAAATATATGGTAAGTTATAGTTGGTTATTGGTAATTACCACAGGTAACAAGTATGTAAATGCAGAGAAACTACTAAGTATTTACCTGGTAAGCATATGGTAAATATAGTATTTTAGTATGTAATTACTTAAGGTGTGTTACGACCTCAGTGTGGGTCATATTGTGTGGGTTTGGTTGTCCTCTGTCATTTGTTTTGTAGGTTGGAGTTGGAGTGAGTGACGTCATGATGACTGATGGTTTACACCTGTGTTAGAGCTGATGCCGGCAGACAAAAGCAGCTTCCTTCAGTCGTGACAAGAGTGCTCTCCCCTCGTGCCATTCCGTTGTTGTCCTAGTTGTTGTTTTGTTCCCGTTTTGGTCTATTGTATTACTTTATTACTTTTACTTTAATAAATGTTATTTCTTTCGTATATCACTTCAACGTGTCATCTCCTTCTTTGTCGCGGCTTGCGAGCCGGCCGTGACAAATGGGGGCTCGTCCGCTTGTTTGCTAACTTTTGAAAATTCCTGTTATTTGTCGACATGATTTGGAAGCGTTTTTGTTGCGTTCGGTTATTTTGTAATGAACTTGCCCCGTCCATTAACTGAACGTAAAACCGGAAGAATGTTGTTTGGGTAAACGCTATTGTTTGGGAGCTTATTCGTCGTTTGGAAGGAAATGCGCGTTGAATTTATTTGTTTTGAGGACACATGTTGCTGTATCATCAGTTAGCTGTTCTGTGTTGTTTCTAAGAGGTAAGTGATTTTGCAAATCATTTCGTGGTGAGAATATTGTTGATGTTCCCTTGTTAGGTGTAGCTGCTTGGTCCCTTTTGGAACAAGTAGGTAATGTAATTTTTGTTATTTTTGTGTGGCGACCGTGAGAAGAGCAGTTGTCTCGGGAGCATGGCCGTGGTATGAGATAGTCGCCAGCGTGCTGGTTGCTTTTCTTGTACCAGCGGGAGTTGGTGCTTAAATACCCCTCGCCAGTAACCACACGAAGATTAGGGGTGAGTTAGTTAGTTTATTTTTTTTATTTTTTTTTCCTATAGATAGGGAAAGGGAACTTTTTATTCCTACCACGTGAGGTTTGTGAATCACACTATATTAATTGTAACGTATATTCTAGAGGAAGTATGTCTAATCTCGTAGAAGATTTTATTATTTCTCCCTCTGAAGCGTTACTTGAGTTGTTTACAAAAGATCAGTTGTTTAAGATTGCGGATCATTATGAAATCGAACTTGAAGATAAGAGATTAAAAGAGAGTACAATTAGAGAAACAATTAAAACAAAATTGATAGAACAAGCTATATTGATTGAAATGTCTGATACAGCTACTGCTAGTCAAATTAAACCACCAGTTGGCCTTTTAACTTTTGAACAGCAAGAAAGGTTATTGCTCTTACAGCTTGAACAGGAGCGTGTAAAGTTAGAAATGGAGCGTGAGAGAAATAGAACTAAACAGACAGATATAGAGCTGCAAAGATGTCGCTTGGATATGATTAGAGAAGGCAGAGTCGATGATGGTTCAGATGATGCTTTTCAGGGTGCTTCTAAAATGTTTGACACTGCGGGAAACTTGCGTTTGATGCCTAAGTTTAGTGAACGAGATCCGGATACATTTTTTACCTTGTTTGAACGGATTGCGGAAGCGAGAGGTTGGCCTAGTAGGGAACGTACTCTACTTTTACAGTGCGTGTTTACCGGCAGGGCTCAGGAAGTCTATTCTTCTCTTTCAGTCTCAGACTGTAACGATTATGACATCGTAAAAGCAGCCGTTCTGAAATCGTACGAGTTAGTACCAGAAGCGTATAGACAAAAATTTAGAACTTTGTCTAGAGGTGTTAATGTTGCTCATGTTGAGTTTGCTAGAGAGCTCAGTACTGCATTTAATCGCTGGTGTACGGCATCTGAGGTAACCACGTTTGAGGAGTTGACTGACTTAATCGTGCTGGAACAGTTTAAGAATTCTGTACCCGCTCGTATTGCCACGTATATAAATGAGCAGAAAGCGGACACAGCTGCTAAAGCTGCTGAATTAGCTGATGATTATGTGTTAACACACAAGAGCTTTGAGTTTCGGAGAAGGGATGAATTTTTCGAAGATAAGGGAGATCGTATGTTCAAGAATTCGTCTCTTATCTGTAACTACTGCCATGGTAAAGGCCACTGGAAAAATGAGTGCCCTGTGCTTAAAGCCAAGAGTAAAGGGGGAAAGGCTCCTCGCATTAAACCAGCTGCTCTTGTGGCACCCGTGTTAAGTCCTGTTAGTTCATTGGGTGAAGGATTTCCTAAATTGGGTAGTCTTTTGGAAAATGGTGATTATGCGCCTTTTATCACCTATGGACATGTGTCGATGATTGGTACAGAGATAAAGATTCCAGTAACAATATTAAGAGATACAGGAGCCTCTGAATCTTTTATATTGGAGGATGTGTTGCCATTTTCAGTTTTGAGCGACACTGGCACTAGTGTTCTTGTTAGAGGAATTGGGTTGGATGTTATGTCTGTTCCTTTACATAGAGTAATGTTGTCATCTGAGCTTGTGAATGGGGAAGTGGTGATTGGGGTGCGTCCATCATTGCCCTTGGATGGGGTGGATATAATCATGGGGAATAATTTGGCAGGGGGTAGGGTGTGGCCTGATACCTTTTCACCTCCTGTGGTTTTATCTGTTCCTCTTCCAGGTTCTGACGAGAGTTACAAGAATTATCCGGAAGTGTTCACTGCATGTGCGGTAACTCGTTCCATGACCTCTGCTCAGCCAAGGGTAACCCCTGATTCTGCTGTAGTCAAACCATTCTCCTTCCCTGATGGCTTTTCTGTTTCACCTTCTGAGTTACTCCAGGAGCAGCGACTTGATTCTTCTCTCCATCAATTGTTTGAGAGTGTGATGTCTTCTGATGAAATTCGAAATGTTGCTCATGGTTATTTTTTGCAGGATGGAATGTTGGTGAGAAAGTGGATTCCTCATGGTACGGATTTTGCTGGGGATCCTATCATGCAGGTGGTAGTTCCAGAAAAGTATCGCTCACTGGTATTACAGATTGCTCATGATAAACTTGCAGGTCATTTAGGGGTGAAAAAGACCTATCACCGGATCCTCTGTAATTTTTTTTGGCCAAAATTGAAGAAGGATGTGTCGCAGTATATCAGGACATGTCATACCTGTCAACTAACAGGCAAACCAAATCAGAAGATCAAACCTGCTCCATTGTTTCCTATTCCTGCTGTCAGCCCGCCATTTGAGCACCTGATTATTGATTGTGTAGGCCCGTTGCCTAGATCAAAGTCGGGTAGCATTTATTTGCTCACGGTGATGTGTGCCTCTACTCGATATCCTGCAGCATATCCTCTTCGTACGATCACTTCCAAATCAGTGGTGAAAGCCTTGACTCAGTTCATTTCCATTTTTGGTATTCCAAAGATTGTGCAAAGTGATCAAGGTTCCAATTTCACTTCTCATTTATTTTCTCAGGTTTTGAAACTGCTGCACATTAAACACAATAAAGCCAGTGCTTATCACGCCCAAAGCCAAGGGGCTTTGGAGCGTTTCCATCAAACGCTGAAGTCTTTACTGCGTTCTTATTGTACAGAGATGGAAGGAGATTGGGAACAAGGTTTGCCGTGGTTGATGCTGTCAGCACGTGAGGCATGTCAGGAAAGTACTGGGTTCAGTCCCAATGATTTGGTGTTTGGGCACACAGTTCGGGGACCGCTGGCTGTACTCAGAGACCAGTGGGTTGAAAGTGCACCACCAAAAAACTTGATAAGTTATGTGAATGACTTTAAGCGTAGGTTATATGAAGCAGGTAAAGTGGCAAAGGAACAATTGCATTCTTCGCAAAAGCGTATGAAGACTATTTTCGATCGACGAACTGAGGAACGGAAATTCATGCCTGGCGATCAGGTGTTGGCTCTGTTACCTGTGGAAGGCTCACCATTTCAAGCTCAGTTTACAGGTCCGTATGTGGTAGAAAAACAAGTTACTGACTTAAACTATCTGATTGCCACTCCAGAGAGGAGAAAGTCCACCCAGTTGTGTCATGTTAATTTATTGAAGCCCTATTATTGCCGTTCTCACAAAATGTCAGACGATGAGGTGAAACCTGCGTTAATGGTCGAGAGAATTTCGCTTGTGGGGGAAGGAATAGATGAGGGAGTTTCTTTTCCAGAGGATACAGTACTACTGGGACGTCTAAAAAATTCAGAGACTCTTAAAAATCTGTATAACATGTTGGCTCATTTGCCTGATGATAAATGTGGTGATTTGATTGAAATTATTAATCATCATGTTTCTTTATTTGGTGATGTACCTTCGCGTACACATTGGTTGGAGCATGATATTGATGTTGGGGAATCGGAGCCCATTCGCCAGAATTTTTATCGGGTGTCCCCAAATAAACTCCTGCATCTTAAAGCTGAAGTTCAGTATATGCTGGATCATGATATTGCACGACCTTCATTTTCCAGTTGGGCATCTCCCTGTTTGCTTGTAAATAAATCTGATGGTACTTATCGGTTTTGCACCGACTATCGTAAAATAAATAGAGTAACAAAACCAGACTCATTTCCACTGCCTCGTATTGAGGATTGTGTTGATCGGGTTGGGGCGGCAAAATTTGTAAGCAAGTTCGATCTGCTTAAAGGCTATTGGCAAGTTCCGTTGACCAAAAGAGCTCAAGAGATTTCCACTTTTATTACATCGGAGGGGTTATTCTCTTATAACGTTATGAGTTTTGGCCTTAGAAATGCGCCTGCAACTTTTCAGCGACTTATGAATAGGGTTGTTTCTGGGTTAGAGGGAGTGGCCGTCTATCTGGACGATGTAGTAGTTTTCAGTGATTCATGGGAGCAGCACTTGAAGCATATCGCAGACCTGCTCTCTCATTTTGAAGAGGCTGGCCTGACCGTCAATCTGGCTAAATGCGAGTTTGCCAAGGCCACTGTGACTTACTTAGGTAAGGTAGTTGGACAAGGATGTGTGCGACCAGTTCGGGCCAAGGTTGAGGCCATTGATCGATTTCCTTCTCCTACTACTAAGAAGGAGTTGATGCGGTTTTTGGGGTTAGTAGGGTACTACCGGGGATTTTGCAGGAATTTTTCTACGGTGGTAGCCCCCCTTACTGATCTGTTGAAAGCAAAAGCAGCTTTTGTTTGGACAGCTGCCTGTCAGGTTGCTTTTGAGGCAGCAAAATCACTTCTTACTTCCACTCCTGTATTGGCAGCGCCTCGCTTTGATCGTTCTTTTCAGGTATGTGTGGATGCTAGCAATGTGGGTGCTGGAGCTGTGTTATTACAGGCTGATGAGGAAGGAATCCACCGTCCAGTTAGCTACTTCTCAAAGAAGTTTAACTCTTATCAGTTGAATTACTCTGTGGTTGAGAAGGAGACATTAGCCTTGATTTGGGCTTTGCAACACTTTGAGGTGTATGTGGGATCCGTGTCAGACCCATTGGTTGTGTACACGGACCACAACCCGCTTGTCTATTTACATTCTTTGCGTTGCCCAAACCAACGATTGACTCGTTGGTGTCTTTTCTTGCAATCGTATGCACTTGACATCCGGCATATTAGGGGGACTGACAATGTGGTAGCTGACGCATTGTCTAGAGCTCCTTATTCCTTTTAACTGATTGACTAACTATGTTTTGTTTTGCTCTACTTGTCTTTCTTAAATTGCTTCCACAGGGCCCGTGGTTGCTGAGGATATTGGAGAGTATTACAGAGTGGTGGGTTTTTTCCAGTTTTTGGAGGTGACGGGTTTCATAGATGTCCACCCCTCTTTTTTTTATGGGGGGGGGTGTTACGACCTCAGTGTGGGTCATATTGTGTGGGTTTGGTTGTCCTCTGTCATTTGTTTTGTAGGTTGGAGTTGGAGTGAGTGACGTCATGATGACTGATGGTTTACACCTGTGTTAGAGCTGATGCCGGCAGACAAAAGCAGCTTCCTTCAGTCGTGACAAGAGTGCTCTCCCCTCGTGCCATTCCGTTGTTGTCCTAGTTGTTGTTTTGTTCCCGTTTTGGTCTATTGTATTACTTTATTACTTTTACTTTAATAAATGTTATTTCTTTCGTATATCACTTCAACGTGTCATCTCCTTCTTTGTCGCGGCTTGCGAGCCGGCCGTGACAGGTGATTAGTATGCAATTACAGAGAAACTACCAGGGAAAAAAACACCACTGTTAAATATCAACTCAACAAAGTACTGTGTACTTGTTACCTGTTTAGGTTGGTAATAACTCAGATTTAATTGTGTACTTCCTCAGAATGTAGGCAGACTATTTTTAGAAACACCTCCAGTATTACCACATCAATTCAAGTTAGGTTTGTAGTTATCCTAGGGTTATGTTGGTAACAGTCCATGTTTATTTATTACTATCTTGAAATTAAGACGGTAGTTTCCAATAAATTACCTTGTCTTACATAGTTGTTGTTCATTGCTACACCCATTTATAGAGGGTTTGTCAAATAATTTACCTTACACTTACCTGGTAACTACCCCGCAGGAACAGTTTTCCCTAATGTCATGGCACATCTTAAATACTGGGTATGTTCTTGCAGATGTTTTTACAATTTACTCAGTAAGTAAAGTGTAACTGTACTGTAAAATGAAGCCTTGTTTATTTCCATGGTATTACCGGAATTGTACCATATAACTTGATCATTCCCTTTTCCATATAGTCACAAATTTTTACCTCATATGTCCTGCAATGTTACCAAGGAAAACATGACAATTTACTCAGTAAGTAAAGTGTAACTGTACTGTAAAATGAAGCCTTGTTTATTTCCATGGTATTACCGGAATTGTACCATATAACCTGATCATTGCCCTTTTCCATATAGTCACACTTTTTTACCTCGTATGTCCTGCAACGTTACCAAGGAAAACATGACAATTTACTCAGTAAGTAAAGTGAAACTGTACTGTAAAAGGAAGCCTTTTTATTTCCATGGAATTACTGGGATCTTACCCTATAATCTGTAATAGCTACGTAGCTATAACAGATTATAGGGTAAGATCCCAGTAATTCCATGGGAAAAAAAAAAGGTTTCCTTTTACAGTAACGTTCCAGTTTCACTTTACTTACTGAGAATGTTCAACGTGATCTCATGAGAATACGTGTGTATTTTTACATAAAGTGTAATTCTACCATACATACATTTACTTACGTTTTATACACACAGAAACGTATAGTATTTACAGCACTAAAACGTAAAATGTTTGCATAACAGCAAAAAAACATAAATTATTTACGTATGAACAACTCTATACCGACGTACATATTTGTACGCATTCTTATTTATGCATATTAAAATCGTGGCATTAATGTTTTGACTCTATTGCATTCAAATGTCTTATCAATTACGTTTTCAGTCGCATTTATGCAGTTTACTCAAGAAATAGACTAATAACATTTCGCTCTGTTCGTGCCTTCTGCCGCAAACTCGTTTCGGAGGATTAGCATACATGCAGTTAAACAAGAATACACTTTAAAACCTTAAAAGTACCTTATTTAATCGTTTAACCATTTTAATATTTAGTTTATTTACAGTGAGACACAAAATGCGTTTTCTCCAATAGAACAATAATACACCAAAACCCAACATAAATTCACAAAAGACATCAATTTTATTATAGCCTACTTGATATAATCCAAATCTTTAGAATCCATACGTTTGCAAGAAAGAGATCCAAATTCAGCCCTTTATCCAGTGAGTGATCTTCATCTCCATTCCACAGGCTTTAACAACAGCGCAGTCTGTAACTGTCAAATCCCGCGGACCCGCGCTCGTGATGATGAATTCAAATTCAAAAATTGCGCCCTCAAGAAGCGTTACGACATGTTTTACGGCAGTGATATCAAACGCTCATTGGCTCTCGCCTGTTCGTCCATGTTCGTCACAGATTGCGACATGCCGTATTTCAGTCGGTAAACTATATTTGAAATGGAGAAGCGCGCGCGCCTTCACACAGAGCGAAGCCGGATTAACATTTTCATGGATTAATAACTTAAATTCTGCTCTGTACCTCATTCAAAACTATTATATACTGAAAGAGAGGACTGTGACTGCAACACATCGTCATGTGAACGACTTTTGGTACCGGTTTTGACATTTTCACAATAAATAAATTATTGTGATTATGCGTATGTTGTTTTTCTTCATAACTGTAGCCTATGTAGTTTTCTATCTTTGAAAATTACGTGTTAATACTACGTATTAACAATGAGACCAGGCTGGAATGTTTTAGTTAAGTTGCAGAACACACGATAAAAGTTTGTGATTTTAAAAATGTTTAAGCAGTAGCAAAGGATGTGGTAAGAGTCTGGTAATACCATAGAAATAAACAAGGCTTCCTTTTACAGTACAGTTGCACTCTACTTACTGAGTAAATTGTCATGTTTTCCTTAGTAATGTTGCAGGACATATGAGGTAAAAAATTGTGACTATATGGAAAAGGGAATGATCAAGTTATTTGGTACAATTCCGGTAATACCATGGAAATAAACAAGGCTTCATTTTACAGTACAGTTTCACTTTACTTACTGAGTAAATTGTCATGTTTTCCTTAGTAATGTTGCAGGACATATGAGGTAAAAAATTGTGACTATATGGAAAAGGGAATGATCAAGTTATATGGTACAATTCCGGTAATACCATGGAAATAAACAAGGCTTCATTTTACAGTACAGTTTCACTTTACTTCCTGAGTAAATTGTCATGTTTTCCTTAGTAATGTTGCAGGACATATGAGGTAAAAAATTGTGACTATATGGAAAAGGGAATGATCAAGTTATATGGTACAATTCCGGTAATACCATGGAAATAAACAAGGCTTCATTTTACAGTACAGTTTCACTTTACTTACTGAGTAAATTGTCATGTTTTCCTTAGTAATGTTGCAGGACATATGAGGTAAAAAATTGTGACTATATGGAAAAGGGAATGATCAAGTTATATGGTACAATTCCGGTAATACCATGGAAATAAACAAGGCTTCATTTTACAGTACAGTTTCACTTTACTTACTGAGTAAATTGTCATGTTTTCCTTAGTAATGTTGCAGGACATATGAGGTAAAAAACTGTGACTATATGGAAAAGGGAATGATCAAGTTATATGGTACAATTCCAGTAATTCCATGGAAATAAACAAGGCTTCATTTTACAGTACAGTTTCACTTTACTTACTGAGTAAATTGTCATGTTTTCCTTGGTAACGTTGCAGGACAAATGAGGTAAAAAATTGTGACTATATGGAAAAGGGAATGATCAAGTTACATGGTACAATTCCGATAATACCATGGAAATAAACAAGGCTTCATTTTACAGTACAGTTTCACTTTACTTACTGAGTAAATTGTCATGTTTTCTTTAGTAATGTTGCAGGACATATGAGGTAAAAAATTGTGACTATATGGAAAAGGGAATGATCAAGTTATATGGTACAATTCCGGTAATACCATGGAAATAAACAAGGCTTCATTTTACAGTACAGTTTCACTTTACTTACTGAGTAAATTGTCATGTTTTCTTTAGTAATGTTGCAGGACATATGAGGTAAAAAATTGTGACTATATGGAAAAGGGAATGATCAAGTTATATGGTACAATTCCGGTAATACCATGGAAATAAACAAGGCTTCATTTTACAGTACAGTTACACTTTACTTACTGAGTAAATTGTAAAAACATCTGCAAGAACCCAGTATTTAAGATGTGCCATGACATTAGGGAAAACTGTTCCTGCAGGGTAGTTACCAGGTAAGTGTAAGGTAAATTATTTGACAAACCCTCTATAAATGGGTGTAGCAATGAACAACAACTATGTAAGACAAGGTAATTTATTGAAAACTACCGTCTTAATTTCAAGATAGTAATAAATAAACATGGACTGTTACCAACATAACCCTAGGATAACTACAAACCTAACTTGAATTGATGGGTAATACTGGAGGTGTTTCTAAAAATAGTCTGCCTACATTCTGAGGAAGTACGCAATTAAATCTGAGTTATTACCAACCTAAACAGGTAACAAGTACACAGTACTTTGTTGAGTTGATATTTAACAGTGGTGTTTTTTTCCCTGGTAGTTTCTCTGTAATTGCCAGAGGTGGGACAAAGTCATTGTTATGCAAGTCACAAGTAAGTCTCAAGTCTTTGCCCTCGATTCCCAAGTCAAGTCGAGTCAAAGATGAGGCAAGTCCCGAGTCGAGTCACAAGTCATAGCCAACAAGTCTCAAGTCGAGTCCAAAGTCCTACCATTTTAGTTTCGAGTCATTTCAAGTCCTCTTACCACAGAAATAAAATGTATACAAATCATGTCTGTAAGATTTTTATTTATTTAAACCTCTTTTTATACAATGACATTAATCAAATACAGTGTGTGTGGGGGGGGGGGGGCAATTGTGATGCAATTATTAATAATTGTGACGTAATTTTTGCATCACAATAAGTGTATTGTGATTGTCAAAACATTTTTGTAACTAAACTGAATTTTATTAGGTTTAGTGACAACATGTTACAATGTTTACATGGTTCAATTTCTGGTAAGCTACATTTTTTTATGATTTCAGTTCAATTCAATTATTGTGATTTGATTTAATATTGACTCATTTGGATAAATATTAGGTAGGCTACACAAGATAGGCATTAATTTTTCTCTAGAAAAAAACAACTCACCTAATGCTGTAAACATACAGAGAGCCCTATCAGCTGGCAGTATTATTGAAGGTTAAAAATAACAAATTAAATATAATGCGTTTTTTTATTATAATAACAACTTTATTTAATGATATAAGTAAAAATATAATAAACATGCAATATAGTATTTAGCAAAATACTCTCTATAGCTCTTTTTTTCTAGCCAACTAACATTATGGTCATTAAATGGCTTTCCTGAGGTAAATGTTATGTGACATAATTGTTCTCCAGCTGTTTTATTGACCCCTTTGATTGATGGGTCGATATTATGTATGAGGAATATACATTTCGGTAAGTTGTACTGTATCTTTCAACAGTGTTCATTCGTGTTTAACCCTCTGGGGTCTGAGGGGTTTTTGGGGTCCTTGAGATGTTCTGACATGCCCTGACATTTGTGCTTTTTTCAGTTGCTTATAAACATATTATGGCAAAAGTGTAAATTCACTCTATTTAGCACAAACAGGGCTACCATAATATGTGAACAACTTGCATGTACATGTTTGTATTTTTGAGAGAATAATGTTTATGCATGGTTTTTTAAAAAACAAAAAACTAAAGTTTCTGAAATAAGGCCATAAAACACATTCTAAATATATGTAAATAAGACTTTTGACGAATGGATTTCGTTGCCTAGAATTTTTTCTTCAAAATTATGTGAAAATCATCCTGCCTAATCATTCACATAACACAATACATTGATTTAAATCTTGTAAAACACTTTTTGTTTGGAAAGGCAATATGCGGGTGGGCGTGATTCACACCTGCAGAGTCAATGGGGCCCGCATAATGAGGCTGCATACGTAATGAGCCTTTCATTCAGGTGTGTGACTGAGCCACAAGAATGCAAGGACAATATATAACTGGTTTGTTGTTTTTTCCACAAATTTTGCTTGCAAATTGTACAATATCCAAGGTAAACATTTCTAGTAATTGTGCAGTTAATTGTTCTCATACTGTATTTTCAGATTTGGAATATATTCTCTTCCCAAATGTGTCACTAATAAAGCTTAATAAAATTATTTAAAGAGAAGGCTTATAATGACCTTTTAAGATTTTGTTTACATCTATCCATATATATATATATATATATATATATATATATATATACAATTTTTATATTGTATAAGGTTATACAATTACAACAACATTTAAAATTGTAACAATATTTCCAGTGTAATCTTTCTTTGTATTTGCGATTCATATTAAAACAGTATTTTTGCCAGCTGTAGTAGCTCCACAACAGCACGCATCTGTGCGTTCATTCATTCAGATTAGAACAAAGCTGTCACGATTCTGTTCTGTCTGAGTGTTTTTTGTCACTAGTCACATGTCTTCCTTTGTTCTGTTTTCCCGCCACTCCTTGGTTTCCATGGTTACCCTCATTAGTTCATTTGTATCACCTGGTTCCTCTTAGTCTTGTCAGCTGTGTCTTGTTTCCCTGATCTGTTCTCCCCTGTATTTAAGCCCTGAGTGTTTCAGTCTTCACTTGTCGGTCAATGTTTTATGTTAGGCGATCTTTGCCTGAGCACATGCTCCCTGTTCCTTGTTTTTGTGAGATTGTGAATTAAAACCTTGGATTACTTCATCTGCGAGTTTGCCTCCTACTTCATCTACCCTGCAGCCTGACAGATTGACCGACCAGTGAAGACTGAAACACTCAGGGCTTAAATACAGGGGAGAACAGATCAGGGAAACAAGACACAGCTGACAAGACTAAGAGGAACCAGGTGATACAAATGAACTAATGAGGGTAACCATGGAAACCAAGGAGTGGCGGGAAAACAGAACAAAGGAAGACATGTGACTAGTGACAAAAAACACTCAGACAGAACAGAATCGTGACAAAAGCAAACAGAACTGACCTAATTCCTCAGCGGGATCCATTTGCTCCTCGAAATGATACTTCCAGAACTTCTGAGGTAAATTTTTGCAGGATTATTATCAAGATAGCAGCCTATTATTCCTCACAGCATCGTAAAGTACATAAGTCTGAAAGTGAACTCGCGGTGTGTGTTATCCAGCTGATGTGGGCGTTTCACAGGTTTGTTTGGATCGGCTCACATTTGTTAATGAAAAAAAATTATTAAAAGTAAGATACAATTGATACAAAACGAAATTCGTTTTAAAGAAAGGATTTGTACTTTCTGTTTTGAGGTCTCTGTGAAAGTTTGAAAGTCTTTTAGTGCTTTTTTTAGAGCGCTCACGTCCATAATGGAGAACTGTCACGTAGCCTAATATTGTTTTTTCCTCATACATGCGAACACGAAAAATAAAAGACAAAAGACTTTTAAGTAAAACTTACTCCGAAATTGTGTTCTCGGCGGAATTCGCTCTTCAATATGCTGCCGTTCGTCGTCTGAGTTGCAATCTTCCTCTGAGGAAAAAGTGCATTCTTCCTCGCTGTCCAGAATCATCTGAAGGGCAACTTTATTACCGGAGAAGCGTGTCATAGGCCTACTCAAAACGCGATGAACTATCAGTAAGTCTGATGAAGAAACTTTTTATGGCATTGATCGAGGGGCGTATGCGATGCATACTAGATCACCTAACTATTTACATGTGAATCGCGCCGGGGGCGGAGCGGCCTCAGCTGATTATAGAGATAATGAAGCAGAAGGAAAAACGGTACCTCTCCTTGCTTTCAAACGGATTACATGAGTTGAAAACATTTGTTTTTTATTTAACTTACTTCATTTAAAATAGGAGATTTCAAGCTTCATAAGGACATATCTCACGTGCCTGTGTGAGAAGTATTCGCTGAGTTATGATTCATTTTCGGACGCGTTTCAGACTGGACTACACGGAGAGAGAGAAGGCAGAACTCGCTTCGTGTTTATTTTTCTTTATTTGGCGAAAAGCACAACACTTTGTTTTTATTGTGAGTGTACACAAAAATAGTACACACTTAACAGGATAGATTGATGTATAACACAAGCATATAAGATAAAAATTTATATTTTTATTTTATAATTTTTTTGCACTCATACGGAAAAAAACGAGCCTATCGCGCCGGCGCGATAGCCGACCTCAGGGGGTTAACGTTATTTACTATCAGCTAGAGATGACCGGTCGACGTGCCGCTAGGGATCTGTCGCGTCACATTTACAAGCGCCAAAACGGTATTTATTGTCTGAATTTCGTAATAAAAGTGACAGAATCTGAGAGCTGAGATTTTTTTATATCATAACTAACCTGCTCTGTCAAGTCTGTCGGTCTCCGTGTCCTCTTTGCTTTGCGATTTTTCTGTGCATGAGAAAATGGATGTGTGGCATGAGAACGTGTGAAAAGTGTCAATTGCGTGAGTCTCACAGTGAATGCGTGAGAGTTGGCAGCTATGTAAAGTTACGGTACATCCGATAAGGTGCTTAGCATTCGTTCAAATTCGTAGCATGCGTTGTTGCGTGTTGCGCTTCATTGGTTGTCTTGCAATGTGCCTGCTTAGATGCTGTCGAATCAAAACAACGTGGGACTACAGTGATTGGATGTCTTGCAGGCAGCGCGCGTGCTCTCTGCATGCATACAGGTGGTGCACATTTTTTCACAGATGCAGATAAACTGAGAGCGGCGCGGCCGTGTGAAAATTTTTTCCCCAGTTTTAATGGGAAGTAGCAAGTCTTCTCGAGTCAAAAGGCGCAAGTCCAAGTGAAGTCACGAGTCATTGATGTTAAAGTCCAAGTCGAGTTGCAAGTCTGTACATTTTGTCGAGTCGAGTCTGAAGTCATCAAATTCATGACTCGAGTCTGACTCGAGTCCAAGTCACATGACTCGAGTCCACAACTCTGGTAATTGCATAGTAATCACCTTAAGTAATTACACATTAAAATACTATAATTTACCATATGCTTACCAGGTAAATACTTAGTAGTTTCTCTGCATTTACATACTTGTTACCTGTGGTAATTACCAATAACCAACTAAAACTTACCATATATTTACCAGGTAAAAACCTAGTAATTAGTTTGTAGTTTCTCTGCATTTACATACTTGTTACCTGTGGTAATTACCAATAACCAACTATAACTTACCATAAATTTACCAGGTAAATACCTAGTAATTAGGGGACTGTAAAAGAAAGGGTTACCGATATGGCTTCAGTGAAGCGTTATCGAGCATACACAATATGCAATAAGCCTTACTGTCAATGTGTAAAAAGTCATTTTTACAGTTTAACTTTGCATTTAACTAGAAACTAAATTCCCCCATTAGCTTCAGACGTAAAAACCAGCTTAATAGCAACGAATGTTCACATAAAGCATGTAACGTAACGACAGGCTAATAACGTAATAGGGCCTAGCCTATAACGTCTGCAGACACATCGCAATACGGTTAGCAGCTATCTCATGTCAACAATCATGTCACGATCACGCAAGACGATTTTATGTATTGTTTTCCCTTATTGGCTAATTAATTGCAGTTTAAATGCTCATTTAACCTGTTAACCGTTGCCAGTGCGCGGGCGCACTGAAGCGTTTTTTTTTATATATATATAGTTCAAAGTTACTATCAGATTTAATTTTATACCTTGACAAACTATACATCATTAAAAAGATATAAGACTCAAGTTTCAGTATTTGACCACTGTTGTATTCTGAGAAACTTATAGCGACAGTTATTTCTTAATTTGTGTCAGGAGTTATGAAATGAAAAAATGAGTCGATACCTTTAATATGAATTATGCGTGTCAGCCGCTTTCATTCATAAAAAACTCCGTGCTGTCGTCATGACAGCGATACACAAAACAACGTCCCTCTGGGCTTTAGCTCAAAACTGTGCAGATTTGGAGAAATATTGATATATTCTCATAGGTTTACATCAGATTTCTATAGACCATTTCAATGATGTAAACAATAACATTCCGTTGGAATGCTACTGCGCATGTCTGGCCCTGAAGCATTTCCGGTGGCGGCGTTTTTAAATATCCGGTCTGTGAAAACAAGCGCGTAACTTTAACTGTTGCCTTTTCGCTAGAAGTAAAAGTATTTCCAAAAACTGAAAATAAACGATGATTGGAATTACCGGACCCTTTAAATAAGACTTTGATGCGTATACTTTTTACACAGAACAACGTTTGCCTGAGTAGTCCGATTGGGTGTTGCGGCTGCTTGCATGTAGGCCTACACGAGAGATGCGATAAAAGCCTATCGCAGTCTGGATACTTACAGAAAGGTTGGAAACATTCGTTCGTAAAATGTTGATGACATCTGTCTTGTGTTTGGTGAAGATGAAGCAAGTCAAACAGCGTCGAAAACGTACTTATCATGGTTTGTCCGAGGAGGTTACGAGTGGGCATTTCACTTGCATTTGCTGGCATATCTATGCAAACATTCATATTTATTTGTACAGCGCTATTCAAAATACATATCGTTTCAGAGCAGCTTTACAGAACATGCATATATATTACAACGCTAAATGTACGCTAGTAAACGGACTTAAGTAAAAATTGCTTTAAGTTATGCCAGTACTCATTTCATTCGTTTCCAAATGTGTGCGAGAGGATTTAAATGTCCTATCTGAGCCCCTCATGTGGTCACAAATAAACAGAAGGTGAAAGCAATGTAATGCTGGCTGTCTTTTTTTTCTAATGCATAAACCTGTATTAGTCATTTAAGAGAAATGTATATGTAACCGGCAGAGTATTCGCTGTTCTGTTGAAATTTGTCCCTCTGCAGCTACGGTAGCCCTCTGACGTCACTCAGCTAGCCGTGAGTGGCTAAACAACTCATTTGCATCTAGATCAGTTTCTATAAAACAGTCTGCACTGTTGGGCTTAGAGAGATTCTCTGGTGTTCAGATACATTTTGTTACTGCTTGGGTATGTGGTCTTCCTGTGCAACGAAGGTATGGTAAATGTTTATATGATGTAGTAAGCTAAGCATTTATATTGTATCTAATACTGGGCTATTGGAAAATAGGTGTTTGACTGATTGCCAGATGCTTCCGGGTAATCGTGCTGTGTATTACTGAAGGTATTATTTGTGCATTTTACTGATAATCATAATGTGGGTGTCATTGTTGGGACATGCATTTTAATGAGCACATTTGCGCACAGGTCTTGGGCAAAGCACCCGCCAGGTAGCTGTACCGCAATTAAGCAGCAATATCAAGAAGGTAAATGTTTGTTTATTGTGTTACGAGTAGATCCAGTGTGTTAGGACTAAAAGCGTTTAACACACGTAAAATGAGTCTGATTGTGTTGCCCTGACGTAATGCATGGCTGTGTTTTATTGTCAACTCTTAATATAAATGTATTTAATGAATATGCTGTGTGTAACAATTGTTATGTAGGATTGTGAAGACTGGCGCAAAGAGCTGTTTTTCCACTGTGTCAGTTCGTATGTCTACATTGAGGTAAAAGAAAATAATGTTTTTATGAAATGTTTGCGATGCTACAGGACTATTTATGCATTGTGTATATCAAGCACTAATTTTAATGATTTTGTGTCTGCAGACAGATTGCTCCTGCTGCTTTGCCTTGCTCAAATTAAGTTTTATATATATCTTTTCTTTTCTTTATTGTGGTTATTTTGCCGTAGCCTCCGTCTACAGATCTGTCCGACTGATGTGGTATTGGCTGTATTAGTGGTGTATAGTTTTACATTCTCTATCCACTCTGCTAGTGATAACTTTCTTGTCATTTCCTTCCTTTTTCTAGAGTACTAGAGTAGCTGCTCATAAGAGAGGTTCCTGGTTTCGTCCTCGCGCACTGCACCACGTATTGTAGTGGTAATCTGCACTTCACAATATTGATTGAATCATTGGCTTGTAGTGGTTGTGTGTGTGTGTGTGTGTGTGTGTGTGTGTGTGTGCACGTGATCGTGGGCTCCAGATTCCAGAGCACGGGCGGTGAACGTCACGCGTATCCCGGACAGGTAACCTGCCTTGACAGTGAATCAGTATTTTCTAGTTAAATTGTTAATCGTATTGTCTCTTGTAACAGCCAATACCAGGTCTGGTCTCTCGTTTTTTTAGTACTGTGCCTCTAGTATGACGGTGTGACTCCTCTTGTATTATACTATTGTACAATAAAGTTTTGTTATTGTTTTTCTATTGAAAGCACGTCTCTGTCCAGTTCATCTTTGGTGTAGTTCTACGAACCTGCTTGCCTTAGAATAGATATTCAGCAGTTAAGGTGCAAAGTATATCCTGGTGTGAGAGGCACCAGGTGGCGTAGTCAAGAACCTTTAAATCTAGATCCGGTCAAAGTTACAAAAGGTCACAAAGTGGCGCAGTCGGCAGGATCCTTGCACACAGAGACGTGTCTTTTTTTTTTCTCTTTCTTTTTTTCCTTTCTTTTTTTTTGTCTGTTTATGAATACTTTGATTTTCAAGGCATAGTAATAGGTTAAGGGCAAAGCAGCAGTGAGCACGGCGTGGGACTTAAAGGAGCAGTGGGAAGGCCACTGACTACCCCCCGCCTCTCCTGTAACGTGGGCATTACTCTGCTGCAGTAATGGATGAAGTTGAACAGCTGAGAGAACAGATCCGTCAGCTGCAGGCAGACAATGGCCGCCTGCAGCAGCAGCAACCACCGCCGCCTCAGCCGGACAATTCTGCCAACCCTGCTTCCCATGAACGTTTGATTTATCTCCCTAGGGAACGGAAGTGTCCTGTATTTCGGGGTAGGGTGGGTATTGACATTGTTGAGTGGGTGGAAGAGGTGGAGGTTTGTGCGCGTACTAGACATTTGAGTGCACTTGACAAAGCTTACTTTATGTTTGATCATCTGGATGGGGAGGCTAAAGATGAGATTCGCTATAGGCCAAGGGCAGATCGGGAAAACCCGGAAAGGATTGCAAATATTCTCAAAGAACTTTATGGGTGTTCCCAGTCTTATGTTGCCTTACAAGAAAGTTTCTTTTCTAGAAAACAATTAGACGGTGAATCTTTACAAGAATACTCACATGCTCTCTTTTCTCTGATGGATAAAGTTAAACAGGTCTCCCCTGACTCAGTACCCCAGTTTGACATGCTGCTCCGTGACCAGTTTGCAGAGCACGTTATTGATTCGGACCTCCGCAGGGAATTGAAGAGACTTGTCCGTCAGACCCCAGGGATGTCCATGCTGGAAGTGCGTGCTGCTGCCATCCGGTGGGAGTGTGAGGGCAGGCCCAGTGACTTCAATAGGGGTAGGAGTCATTCAGTTCCCTCTCTTTGTGCTCTGCAGTACTCCAAAACTCAGCCAGGCAGAGCTTCATCGCCCATTAGTATGGCAAGTTCAGAAATGGCAGAGCTGCGGTCCATGTTGCTGAAGCAACAAGAACAGATCAACCACTTAACTAGTGCCTTAACTACTTTACAGGGAGTAGCTCGCCCAGCCTACCCCAGTCGCCCCCCTCTAGTTAGTCGGCCGTCAACTGTTATTTGTAGGCGATGCTTAAAGCCTGGTCACTACGCTCGAGAGTGTAACAATGAGAGAGTAGTAGCTCCTAATCACATCCCCCAGGCCCAAGCTCAGGCTAATGTTGTCTCAGTTTCTCAGTCGGAAAACTAGCTCCCTTCAGCGTGCAGAGCCACACGCTGAGAGGGGATGGTAGCGGCTCTCAGAATCAGGGCACTTTTAGTCACCCTGTAACCTCCCTTGTCGCTCAGTGCCCGAAGGTAGCTGTGAGAGTGGGGGGAGTAGTGGTCAGTTGTCTTTTAGACACAGGGTCTATGGTATCTACCTTGGTGGAGAGTTTCTTTGTGCAACATTTCAAGGATAAACTTCAACAGTGTAATTGGTTGCAGCTTCGGGCTGCAAATGGTTTAGACATACCCTATATCGGGTATGCTGAGCTAACAGTTGAAGTATTAGGGAAGGTAATCCCCCAAAGAGGTTGGCTAGTGGTTAAAGATCCCCCAGGTCAGCCAGCCCCTCCCCTTGTGCCAGGTGTGCTTGGGATGAATGTTATTCAATAATGTTATGCTGAACTGTTTGGCCAACATGGTTCTTCTTTGTTTGATCTCCCACCGGTAGTTCATGCTTCACTCCCATGGCGGCACGCCTTGCAGCATTGTCATCGGGTCCAGCTCAGCTCTCTTCCACCCAAAACGGGTGTAGCTAAAGTTAGAGGTAGAAGGCCCATTCATATACCAGGAGGCACTGTAAAATTGGTGGCAGCCACCTGCTCCCCTCACTTTTGTGATGCTCCTGCTGTCCTGTTGGAACCGACTAGCGGCTCTTTACCTAGTGGTCTCCTAGTTTCGCCTGCGCTAGTGCGCGTAGAACAAGGTACAGCTTTTATCCCTGTAGTCAATGTGGGGTTTACACGTGCTACATTATACCCCCGCCAGTCACTAGGGTTGCTGGTTCACGCTACTGTCGAGGGCCTTCCTGTGGGCATTTCTGAAGACCAACCGGAAATGGAGGCTGTTGTGGCTAGCATGCAGGTTCCTAATGGGGAAGTCAGGCCTAAGTCAGTGAGGGAACAGATACAAGCCCTTGATTTGTCAGTGCTAGTGGAGGCTGAGCAAGAACAGATAAGGGCATTCTTGTTAAAACATGAGTCAGTGTTCTCCGCTTTTGAGGGTGACCTTGGCTGTACTAATCTTATCTCTCATGATATACCTCTGCTAGATGACCAACCAGTTAGGCAACGTTACAGGCGTCTCCCCCTTCTGATTATGATGCTGTTAAGGCCCACCTGCGACAGTTACTAGACAGCCAGGTCATACGAGAAAGTAGTAGCCCCTATGCCTCTCCCATTGTGATTGTGCGGAAGAAATGTGGTGGCCTGCGTATGTGTGTTGATTACAGACAGCTCAACAGCAGGACCAGAAAGGATGCCTTCCCCCTCCCCCGCATCGAGGAGTCTTTGGATGCACTATCGGGGGCTCAGTGGTTCTCCACGCTGGACCTGGCTAGCGGGTATAACCAGGTACCTGTGACCGAACAAGACCGTCCAAAGACTGCCTTTTGTACGCCTTTTGGGTTATTTGAATTTAACCGCATGGCCTTTGGACTGTGTAACGCTCCAAGCACTTTTCAACGACTGATGGAGAGAATGTTTGGAGCGCAGCATTGCCAGTCCCTTTTACTATATCTGGATGATATAATTGTTTTTTCTTCTAATGTCGAAGATCATATACACCGTCTGGATCTAGTGTTGAGCCGTCTACGGAAAGAAGGTCTGAAAGCAAAGCTGGAGAAATGCTGTTTTTTCCAGAAGGAAGTCCAGTATCTGGGCCACCTTGTCTCCCGCGAAGGTGTATCCACCGACCCAGCCAAGGTGTCCGCAGTTGCTAAGTGGCCCCGTCCCACCACCGTGTCCGACTTGAGGTCTTTCCTTGGTTTTGCGGGTTATTACAGGCGATTTGTGGAGGGCTTTTCCAAGCTGGCAGCTCCTTTAAACCGCCTGGGGGCAGAGCTTGGCGGTACTAAGACCCGGAAGGGCCAAGGGCCACGGCTTGATAAAGTGTGGACAGATGTCTGTGAGAACAGCTTCCAGACCTTGAAGCAGAGGTTGGTGAGTGCCCCCACTTTGGCGTTTGTTGATTTTAACTTACCTTTTATTCTGGAGGTGGATGCTAGCCACATTGGTCTCGGAGCAGTTCTCTCGCAGGAGCAGCAAGGAAAGATCCGGCCAATCGCCTATGCTAGCCGTAGTCTCAGTCCATCAGAAAAGAACTACAGTTCGATGAAGCTGGAGTTCCTTGGAATGAAGTGGGCCATGACCGACAAGTTTCGGGAATATCTGTGGGGCCAACAATGCACTGTTTGGACGGACAATAATCCCCTGAGCCATCTGGGGACTGCCAAGCTGGGAGCGACTGAACAGCGGTGGGAGGCCGAGCTTGCTGCTTTCAATTATACCATCCGTTATAGGCCTGGTCGTACTAACAGGAATGCAGATGCCCTCTCCCGACAACCTGTAGGACCACTGGGACAGACCACAGAGTCCTCCACACTAGGGACAGCCATACCAGTTCTTGTACAACAAACTACCAGATGTCAAGATCCACCACTGGCAATCCAGATGGCTGTCTCGGCCTTCCCCTCCCGCACCCTCGAGGAGTTAAGAAGGTTACAAGCAGCAGACCCCACTATCGGGGCCTTTCTGCCATTTTGGTTGGCACAGGGACTGCCCGACCCGACAGTGCGTAGGAAATTGCCGGGCCCTATCCGTGTGTTGCTGCAACAATGGGACCGTGTTGTGGGAGCCGATGGACTGCTCTACCGCCGAACATTCCGTCCAGATGGGGGTGAAGAGGTGCGTCAGCTCTTGTTACCTGCATGCCTAAAGGAGGAAGTCCTACAGCAGCTCCATAACGACCATGGCCACCAAGGGAGTTGAACGTACCACAGAGCTGATAAGATTGCGGTGCTATTGGCCAGGAATGGGGGAAGATATAAAGCAGTGGTGTCAGAATTGCGAGCGGTGTACCCTTGCGAAGTCTTCGCAACTCCGACCCCATGCACCCATGGGGCACCTCCTGGCATCTCGTCCAAACCAGATATTGGCTGTGGATTTCACCTTCCTGGAGCCTGCAATGGATGGTAGAGAGCAAGTGTTGATCATGACGGATGTTTTTACTAAATTCACACAGGCCGTGCCCACTAGGGACCAGAAGGCAACAACTGTGGCCAATGTGCTCATCCGGGAGTGGTTCTTTCGTTTTGGGGTCCCAGCTCGCCTACATTCTGATCAGGGACGCAGCTTCGAGAATGCCATCATCTACCAGTTGTGTGCCCTGTACGGTATCCAGAAGACCCGGACCACCCCTTACCACCCTCAGGGCAACGGCCAGTGTGAGCGTTTCAACCGCACGATGCACGATTTGCTCCGTACTCTGCCCATGGATTTGAAGCGCCGCTGGCCAGAGCACCTACCCCAATTAGTGTTTAGTTACAACACTGCTGTTCATCAGACAACTGGCGACTCACCGTATTACCTGATGTTCGGGCAAGACCCCCAGTTACCGGTGGACTTCCTGCTTGGCAGGGTACAAGAGCCTGGACACGGGCATGTGTGTGAATGGGTTCAAGAGCATCAGCGGCGCCTTAATGTGGCCTTCCAGAATGCCAAGGAGCGTATGCAAGCTGCTGCTTCCAAGAGAAAAGAACGGCATGACCAGAAAATCCGGAGTGAGCCACTGGTAGAAGGACAGCACGTCTACATCAGAGACCATACAACGAGGGGCCGTTCGAAGATCCAAGATGCCTGGGGCGCCACAATACATCAGGTCATCCGTGCACCCCCACTTGGTGGGGTGGTATATTCCGTGGCCCCAACACAGGACCTAAGCAAAGTACGACAAGTACATCGAACCATGCTAAAGCCTGCCCACTTGGATCAGGACCCACAAACACCCAACAGGCCTGTGGAACTGCAGGGGGAAACAAGCCAGTCAGCAGATGGTGATAACCCTGGCCGATGGGTTCTTGTCCGCTCTCGGGAAGAGGTTCCACCTATCCAGCTTGCCACAACTCTTCCAGTGGATGCCCCCAGGCTGGCTTTGCCCGATTCCCCGCATGTCGCCCCCATCACGGACGAGACATCAGCTGGCTCAGTGGCACCCCGGAGAACAGCTCGGACTACTGCAGGAAGACACGCCAACCTACACCACCTCCCAGTGCCAGTGGTGAGTAGGGCAGATGGGGCTACTAACTCTCAAGTACTTGGGTCTAGCAGTAAAGTGACAACGGTTTTCCGTCCTTGGTATTAGGTTACCCCCCCTTGCATTTTGTATATCTTGTTTTCTTTTTATTAAAGAAAGGCAGAGTCATGACCTATTGAGCTTATCGGCGGGACGCCGATAACAAATCGGGGGGGTAGAGTGTAACCGGCAGAGTATTCGCTGTTCTGTTGAAATTTGTCCCTCTGCAGCTACGGTAGCCCTCTGACGTCACTCAGCTAGCCGTGAGTGGCTAAACAACTCATTTGCGTCTAGATCAGTTTCTATAAAACAGTCTGCACTGTTGGGCTTAGAGAGATTCTCTGGTGTTCAGATACATTTTGTTACTGCTTGGGTATGTGGTCTTCCTGTGCAACGAAGGTATGGTAAATGTTTATATGATGTAGTAAGCTAAGCATTTATATTGTATCTAATACTGGGCTATTGGAAAATAGGTGTTTGACTGATTGCCAGATGCTTCCGGGTAATCGTGCTGTGTATTACTGAAGGTATTATTTGTGCATTTTACTGATAATCATAATGTGGGTGTCATTGTTGGGACATGCATTTTAATGAGCACATTTGCGCACAGGTCTTGGGCAAAGCACCCGCCAGGTAGCTGTACCGCAATTAAGCAGCAATATCAAGAAGGTAAATGTTTGTTTATTGTGTTACGAGTAGATCCAGTGTGTTAGGACTAAAAGCGTTTAACACACGTAAAATGAGTCTGATTGTGTTGCCCTGACGTAATGCATGGCTGTGTTTTATTGTCAACTCTTAATATAAATGTATTTAATGAATATGCTGTGTGTAACAATTGTTATGTAGGATTGTGAAGACTGGCGCAAAGAGCTGTTTTTCCACTGTGTCAGTTCGTATGTCTACATTGAGGTAAAAGAAAATAATGTTTTTATGAAATGTTTGCGATGCTACAGGACTATTTATGCATTGTGTATATCAAGCACTAATTTTAATGATTTTGTGTCTGCAGACAGATTGCTCCTGCTGCTTTGCCTTGCTCAAATTAAGTTTTATATATATCTTTTCTTTTCTTTATTGTGGTTATTTTGCCGTAGCCTCCGTCTACAGATCTGTCCGACTGATGAGGTATTGGCTGTATTAGTGGTGTATAGTTTTACATTCTCTATCCACTCTGCTAGTGATAACTTTCTTGTCATTTCCTTCCTTTTTCTAGAGTACTAGAGTAGCTGCTCATAAGAGAGGTTCCTGGTTCCGTCCTCGCGCACTGCACCACGTATTGTAGTGGTAATCTGCACTTCACAATATTGATTGAATCATTGGCATGTAGTGGTTGTGTGTGTGTGTGTGTGTGTGTGTGCACGTGATCGTGGGCTCCAGATTCCAGAGCACGGGCGGTGAACGTCACGCGTATCCCGGACAGGTAACCTGCCTTGACAGTGAATCAGTATTTTCTAGTTAAATTGTTAATCGTATTGTCTCTTGTAACAGCCAATACCAGGTCTGGTCTCTCGTTTTTTTAGTACTGTGCCTCTAGTATGACGGTGTGACTCCTCTTGTATTATACTATTGTACAATAAAGTTTTGTTATTGTTTTTCTATTGAAAGCACGTCTCTGTCCAGTTCATCTTTGGTGTAGTTCTACGAACCTGCTTGCCTTAGAATAGATATTCAGCAGTTAAGGTGCAAAGTATATCCTGGTGTGAGAGGCACCAGGTGGCGTAGTCAAGAACCTTTAAATCTAGATCCGGTCAAAGTTACAAAAGGTCACATATACGTGAAGATTAATAATTGTAAAATTAAGAATAAACATACAGAATACACTTTTTAGGTCCTTGAAGGGAAAATGTTATTTTATGGTATATGGTATACTTTTTAGTATAGTCACATACAGATTTGCTAGCTGTGTGTGTATTTATGTAGTCAACATTTAAAGTGGATCAAAAAAGTTAATCAAAAGTTGTCCTAAGACAAGAACGGGTATTGTTCCAAATTAATGTTAACTTTGATGAAAGGTTTTTATCCACTTCAAATGTTGACTACTGTATATATTTAAAAATACATAAACAAAAGAAACATCCTCTCACTTTTAACAGCTTTTATTTCCAGCAAATTTCTTAATGTGTAAATAAATACTTGTATGAACATAATCTGCTTCAACAACTGAGACAACAACATAAAACACATTTCACAGACTTTTTTTGACAAACAGAAATGGAGTTATGAGTCCCTGAACAAAGGGGGTCAATATCAATCCTCAAGGTCTCGAACACATCTGGGGGTTCATATGTGTGCAGAATTATTGATTTTGCACGTTGATTTTCTGATCATATATTTTTTTTCCAGACACATTTTTACCAATTCCAAACCACATTAATCTTAACTACAATTCATTTTGTATTTAATAATTTATTAGGCACATTTTCTTTTGCAGTTAAAATAAGCCAAAAAAAGAGAGGTAAAGAATACTAAAAAATGCCTCACACTTAAGAATCACAAGCTGAAGTGTAGTAAAATACATGAAGAATTAATCTTCCAGAATCTGGCATTAAGTTTTAGGAGTTCATTTTTAAAAAATTAACTCCCAAAACTTACTGATGAAGATGAATTATTCAAACAGTGGAACAAGAGGATGTGATGCTGGTCCTTTAAGAGTCAGTCCCAATCTGTCTGTCCATAAAGCCTATAAAAACATCATCTTCATCTTCATGTATTTTACTACACTTCAGCTTGTGAACCCAAGTCTCTGCGATCCTGATATCTTGCTCTTCTGGAGACTCCAGGTAAGTTGCAGTTCTGAAAAAATGGTGGCGCTGGAGACTAAAGGGTTCCTGATGGTTTCACACTTAATTATTTTGCAGTTAACATGTGTCTTTTCTTCTCCACCTGATTTTGGCTGACCCAATGTGGATTTCACTGTCCAATGGTCATGCTCCTTTTCATGGGCATTTAATAATTTGTGACTTTTTAGTCTGAGTTAAATCTCTTTTTTGGCTTATTTTATCTGTAAAAGAAAACGTGCCTAATAATTATGCACACCTGAATATAAGGCGTTTTCATTTCCAGTCTTCATGTACAATTACATATCCCTTAAATATATTAAATACAAAATGAATAGTAGTTATTAAGCTTAATGTGGTTTTGAATTGGTAAAAATGTGTCTGAAAAACAAAATATGATCAGAAAATCAAGGTGCCTAATAATTCTGCCCACACTGTATGGTCATTGGTCATATGTGGTTTGGCTGTTGTTCCTGTCTCCCTGTAGTAGTCTTGGACGTCTTAAATTACAAATTATGGCTTTCCTATTGAAGACAAAAGCAGAAAAACAATTATTAACTTAATATGGTTAATGCACAATATTTAAGAACTAATGCTACTATTGTGTACTATAGTAAATGTTGGAATTAACATTAGCCAAGCTTAAGTGATGAAAAATGTTTACCGTTACCTTTTGTAAACTACTGCAGCACACCATTCAGGTAACTGTTATACAGTATACATTCTGTAATGTGTTACTTACTGCAGTTGTCAACTAACTAGACAGCTAGCCAACAAATGTTAACTCCTACTTAATTACAGCCCACAAAACATTTAGGGGAAAAGACGGAAATAAAAGCTTGGCCTATTTTCACTAAATTACACGCGTCAAAATGCTAGGTTTATATGTAAACAATAACGAACAGAGCTATCTTAAATTATGCTGCAGCATACATAAACAGTTAACGTAAAGAGTAGAGAGAGAATAAAGGTAAAGAGAACAGTTTTACTTACCAGAATCGAAATGTGTGCTGTATATTGCTAGTTGCGTATTCAGCCTTCTCGCTTCACTGATGCAATCCAGGCGCGTTTTTCAGGAATTTAAACATTTTAATTTCCAAAAAAAAGTTTGTTTCGGGCCAGAAGGAGGACCCAACTAACGAGCAACAAGGACCTAATTTTAATTTAGATATTCTAAATAGCAGGATTATATAAATTATGGCAATCCCACTGTACATCAAGCGCATCCCGCCATTGTTTTGAATGCGCTCGACAACTAACCGGAACCGTCCTAGGGCCAAATACGTCACTTCCTTAAACAGACGAAAGGCCGTTGAAATGGTCTATAGACAGGAATAATATTTATTGAATTTATACCCAAATGCGTCGATGTATACTCTGATACTGTGTTTTCAATTCATGCCAGCAGCCTGAGGGCGCTATATGCACAATAATAGTCCATATATGGAACATGAAGAAGAGCCATGATCATGTGACATGCCAGGACGTCACTGATACACACAAAGCTACAGAGATCGCGCTGTAACATACAGATAAAGATGTTTTGAAGACAATAAACATGATTGCAATGATATTTGAGTTACCTGTGTTTTGCAAGCCATGCCAGGTATTTCCATAATAGGGTCATTCTACAGAAACGCCCACTTTTGGTATGGCAAAATGTCTTAAAATTGATTTCTTTTTCTAACATTTAAACTTACACCACATTATTAGATTACCCTTTGACTTTATGAATACGCATAAATGACAGCTTAATGATTTTTTATATTTTTTGTACATTTATTTAAAGACCGCATGTACCATTTTTTTGTCACTGGTGTTACCTTACTTCTTTGGCAATATTAAAGGTTTTTATGAAATATTATTTCACATTTTTTTCAGCACATGTAGACAGAGTTAGCGAAAAATAATAATAATGCAACAAATAAGGAGATTATGTTTTATTTATTTTAATCAGGTTTGTTAAAAGTGTGCTTGATTTAAGTTCATCTGCGCTACCATCTATTTGCTATAACAATGAAAATATTTGAAAACCAGTTAAAATCAAGTAATGATGCAATCCTTTAAATCTTAACTTTTGAGTGTAGCAGAATTAAATGGATGTAACAATATTACTATGTCACATGATGTGACATTGCATTAATGTGACAGAAAAAAAAGACAGTAACACCAGTGACACAATAAAGTTTATCTATAAATGGAAGTCACTGGTGTTACCCATAAGAAAGGTGACACCAGTGACAGTAACACCAGTGACAATTTTCATGAAAAATTAATTTTACAAAATGGCTGCTGCAAGGTAACAAACCACATGTTGTCAATAATGGTATACTAACTAAATTAAGAAGTTTAATCCATTTGTATTCTAGTTTTTTTTACAATTACCTAACAATAAAGTAGGTCATACCAGTGACTTCAACTAAAAGCTTCATATGAAATCATGAGATAAATGAGGAGATTTCTGATAACTGAAAAGAGCCAGTGGATCTACCATGGGCTTTTCTTCATAGATATTCAGGAAATTGGAAGAAGAAAGTCAAGTGATGTCATCAGTGTGATTTTCATTTCAAAATAAGAGATTTTTGTTTAACGGTAACACCAGTGACACAACTCCAGGGGACCACTAATTTCATTATAAATTTAATAATATTTATTCTGCATTTTTTTTATATATATCATTTACATAATATATTTGATAGTTATGTATACATAATTGTATTTTAAATGGTGTAAAAATCTGTTATTGACCTCAAAATAAAGCATTTCCCCCTCTGTACATGACTGTGGGGACGGGCACTTCTGTGGTGCTTGAAATTCTATATAATTAATAAAAATCAAACATTGCCACATTGATGGCTCAAGAAGGTGTAATTGTTCAAATAACATATTGTTTTATTTTAAAATGTAAAGAAATTGTAACCCTAACGTGTTTTTTAAGTGTAATATTTCTGTGAAGGCTAGGGACAGAAAAATTTACATTTTCATAGAATGACCCAATAATAGATTATATTTATAATGTAATGCTAATCGATATAGACTTTCTCATTGTGCAGAACACTATACAATAGTATATTTTCTGTCTGATTGTTTTTATCTGAAGCCAAATTAGATCACAGAAGATTATTTAAATCACTTGACTTGCATTATAAAGTAAGTTTTGGAGCACAAACATGGTTTTAATCTCATAAATTGTCGTGTATTGATGGTGTGCTAAGATAACATGCTAGCTAGCCCAGGTGCACCTGCCACTAGCAGTTATACTTTTATGATTTTTTTCTAAATAGGAATGCTTACTGAAATGTTTCTTTATTCAAGAAATGCATTTGATACAGTTTAACAAATTGTTGCTAACTACAGCAGCGGCCGTCCCATATCAAAGGGCGCATCTGAAGCGCTCGGACCGGTCTAGCCTACGAAGGATTGCTCTTGTCGCCTGGCAACCGTGACAGCTGCAGATGACGAGCGCGAGAAATACTGGACTTTTTATATTCAATTGGGTTTTATATTCAAACAGGGCTAAACCGAAAATACATGGCCTGGCAGTGCCTGGGCTAAAAAATCCTCA
Source organism: Scardinius erythrophthalmus (assembly GCF_964197995.2). NCBI lineage: Eukaryota > Metazoa > Chordata > Actinopteri > Cypriniformes > Leuciscidae > Scardinius > Scardinius erythrophthalmus. The sequence continues at coordinate 2,487,215 of NC_138230.1, read as the reverse complement.
CCATGTCCTCCAGTAAAATATAAAACATAAAAATGACAATAGCCAATTCTGGCTCCATAGCTGTTTATTCAGATATCAAAATGAATGATCAGGATAGCAGCAGTCCTTTCGCACTGTTGCTTGGCGCCATGTGCGGTGATCGGGAACACCTGGTTGCACAATTAGGAAATCCTAGGAAGGCTACATGGTGCGTCCTTCGAAGGATCCAGCCTTCACATTGGGACACAGCTAATTACTGCTTCATGTCCATAAACACACTGGATTCATCATCATAACCACAAGGTGGAAAATATTTACATTTATTTATAAATTATACTTTATACTCTTAAAAATACATCTAACATGCAGCACCTTTTTTTTTTAATGTAAAAAAATCATAGAAAATAATTAATTGTGTAAAAATTAAAAAGTATTAATTAAAAGTTCATAAGGACTGATCCCTCAAAATCACCATCTTTATCTGCCGTCAATTCACTACAGTAAGAACTACAGTAAGAACGAAAATAGCAACTCAATTTGCTGACATTAAACAATGTCTTGGTATTTTGTAATTGTAATGTTATTATTAATAACTTTAAAGTTTTGACTTGGTATGAGCAGATCTTATTCATTCATTAATTAAAATACATTATCTTAAACTCATAATGCCTTCATCACTCTAATATTCATCAGTCTCCATTTGGTCCATTTAGTTTTGTGTCCATTTTTCTAATGTTTTTAACCATAATAAAAAAAAGAAAAAAAAAGAATGACTGTATTTTAAATGTCATGTTGAATTAGAGGAACTGTACACAGAAAATGCTGCACACAAAATAAAATATTGCTTTCCTAGTTTTTGTGTGACATTTTGCACTTTTATGAAACATTTAAAAATGCACAAGTTTATATGTAAAAATATAATATATGTTAACCGAATTATAAATAATATTTCTCCTGCACTTTGGAATGAAAACTAGTCAAACAGACAACTAGTCATGTCTGTGAATCATACAGAGAGGAGATACAAGAGCTGATTTTAAGACAGATATTGCAGAGCTTATGCTTTTAGATTCGAACAGCCACTATTTCATGTGTATGAACTGTGTATGAAAATAATAAAATTATCAAGTTTTTACATTTTTACATTGTCAGAACTGGAGCACTACTAGCCTTTCTCATCTGAACTGTGTATCATGATATGAGCTTGAGCAGATCTGGCAACCATGATTTACTGGGAGAATGAAAGTGAAACTAGATTTCCCAACTTCCCCATTCTTATCGACATTCTTTGAGTCAGTAAATATGATTATCAAAGTGTCTAGTGATGTTTACAGCCGCTTATGCAGAGATTTGAGAATCTGAGTCTATAACCTTTGATTCTGATCAAGGAGAGTCTTCAGGTGAGACGCATAAAGCCTCACATTACCTTAAGCAACCATGAAATACTTAAAGTAATATAGTTAAAGTTTTTAATGTAATAAAATTCTTGGTCTTATTATTCAAATCCTAATAGTCTTTTTGAACATGTAATTTGATTATAATTGTCTGTGTAAATGAATGTCCAGTATAAAGAGTTCTGTGACAACCTGCCTCAATACCAGAATAACATCAGATGAGGAGGGTTTCTAGAAATAGCAAACATGGACATCAGTTTACATTGTTGGAATTTATTCTGTTAATGATTTTAAACTGTTTAATTAAACATTTAAAGAAAATGTTTTTTTTTTTTTTAAAGGAAACATTTTATGAAGGAAATAAAAAAATATTGCATGCTATAGACACTTTATCAGTTTGTAGTTATAAGTGCATTTACTGCAGTATTTGTGGGTCCAGAAGAAGAACATTGTCCAGTCGTGTTTCAACCCTCTCCGTCTGTTCAGACATGGTATTTCTATTGCTTATAGACATGAAATGATGCTAAAATGTTAACATGAGCAGGGAAAGTGACATTAGCTTATCATTATCTGTCATTTTGGGCTTCAATAATCAGAAAAAAGTCCTGAATATTCTTTTTTTGTGATTCATCAAATTAAACTAGGGAACCTGAAAGTTTTGTCATTTTAACATTAATTTACATAATCACAAAATCAACTTATAAACCAGAAGTATAATGGTCTTTTTGTTTTTTAATCTCAAATTATTTCATTGTCATGTAAATTCTTCATATTAGTTTTATACTAACTCAGCCTGATGTAATATTTTATTTAAAAAAGTATTTATCATATTCTTGCAATTCATCATTATCACAGCTTTTTTTTAACCAGTAACATAATGGGGGAAAATGTCATGATGGAAAGAGAATACAAATATGAGACTTTAGTGTTGTTTTTATATTTCTTCATAACATACATAATCAGGATTGTTGAAAAAAAAAAAAACTTTTTAAAGTTGCAAATAATTTTGTAATGCATTGTATTTGAGTGTGTGTGAATGAGTGTGTCTGATCTCTTACTCGAGCAGCTTCATGAAGACTGAATGAATCATGGACGACACACACACATTCAGACATGGAGATTCTTCTCCAGGATTCAGGTACTTCAATCTTCATATGATCTTAATGTTATAGAAGACTCATTTTCTGCACATAACAGGGTGTTGTGTGTGTTTGCCAGGGTTGGTATAGTGATCTGTTGTCTCTATCATATTCTGGTGCCGGGATATACAGTAGTGGGAGCCACTCAGTGTCTTTAAACACTGTCCAGAGACACACAGATACAGTAGACAGCTAGATGATATATGACATTATCCTTGGACAGTCTCATCACTCTTCAACACTCTTCAACACTCTTCAGAAAAATGGAGCGCAACTGGAAGAAAACAAAACTAGAGGTATTTCGGATTTCATGGAAAGAGAGCTCGATTGCTTACAGAGAGGCTTTAAAAGCTGCTAGATCTGCTTATTTTTCAACACTATTAGAAGAAAATAAACATAATCCTAGGTATTTATTTGAAACGGTGGCTAAACTAATGAAAAAGAAAGCTTCAAGCACCGAAGTTTCCAAGCAACACAGCAGTAATGACTTTATGAACTTCTTCACTTATAAGATTGATAATATCAGGGACAAAATTATAACTATGCAACCGTCTACTACAGTATCGCATCAGGCAGTGCATTGTAGTCTCCCTGAAGAAAAATTTGATTCATTCGTTGCTATAGGAGAGGAAGAATTTACTAAACTCATTAAATCATCTAAATCTACAACATGTATGTTAGACCCTATACCAACTAAGCTACTGAAAGAAATACTTCCAGAGGTCACAGATCCTCTTCTTAATATCATTAATTCATCGTTGTCTCTAGGATACGTACCAAAAAACTTTAAGCTGGCTATGATTAAACCGCTTGTCAAAAAAACGCAACTTGATCCTACAGAATTAGTCAATTACAGGCCGATCTCGAATCTACCTTTTCTGTCAAAGATATTAGAAAAAGCAGTATCTTCACAACTGTGTTCCTTTCTTGAAAGAAATGATATCTGTGAGGATTTTCAGTCCGGATTTAGACCGTACCATAGTACCGAGACAGCTCTCGTTAGAGTCACAAATGATCTGCTCTTATCATCCGATCGTGGTTGTGTCTCGCTATTAGTGTTACTCGATCTTAGTGCTGCGTTTGACACCATTGACCACAACGTTCTTTTAAATAGATTAGAACATTATGTTGGCATTATGGGAAATGCACTAGCATGGTTTAAATCATACTTATCTGACCGTTATCAGTTTGTAGCAGTAAATGATGAGATGTCTCATCGATCACAAGTTCAGTATGGCGTACCACAAGGCTCAGTACTAGGACCGCTGCTGTTCACTCTGTACATGCTACCATTAGGAGATATCATTAGGAAACATGGCATTAGCTTTCACTGTTATGCTGACGATACTCAGCTCTATATTTCTTCAAAACCTAACGAAACGTATCAATTCACAAAATTAACGGAATGCATAGCGGATATAAAAAATTGGATGACTCGTAATTTCCTACTTCTAAATTCTGAAAAAACAGAGTTTCTAATTATTGGACAAAAAACTTCCTCACGTAATAACCTAGAATACTGTCTAACACTTGATGGCTGCTCTGTTAAGTCTTCGTCGTCGGTTAGGAACCTGGGTGTGCTCTTTGATACCAATCTTTCATTTGAAAGTCACGTGTCTAGTATCTGTAAAACCGCATTTTTCCATCTTAAAAATATATCTAAATTACGCCATATGCTCTCATTGGCAAATGCGGAACAATTAGTTAATGCGTTCATGACCTCAAGGCTAGATTATTGTAATGCCCTACTGGGTGGTTGCCCTGCACGCTTAATAAACAAACTACAGCTGGTTCAAAACGCAGCAGCTCGAGTTCTTACCAGAACCAGGAAGTATGACCATATTAGCCCGGTTCTGTCAAAACTGCATTGGCTCCCTATTAAACATCGCATAAATTTTAAAATATTGCTGATCACTTACAAAGCACTAAATGGTTTAGCTCCGCAGTACTTGAGCGAGCTCTTAACGCATTATAGTCCTTCACGTCTATTGCGATCTCAAAATTCCGGCCAGTTACTAATACCTAGAATATCAAAGTCGACTGCTGGCGGTAGATCCTTCTCCTATTTAGCACCAAAACTCTGGAACAGTCTTACTACCATTGTCCGGGAAGCAGACACACTCTGTCAGTTCAAAGTTAGATTAAAGACACATCTCTTTGACCTAGCATTCACATAATACATTATAGACTTCTATAATTTAATGTTAGGCTGCATAGATTAGGTCAGCCGGAACCGGGAACACTTCCCATAAATCCTGATGTACTAGTTACATCATGAGAAGAATGGCATCTACGCTAATTTTAGTGTCTGTGTTTACCCCGAGGTTTTCCCGCAGCCTGCCGGATCCAGGCCGTATCCAGATCTGACGAAGGACCTTCGCCTGGGCCGATGACAACGCAGTGCTGAAGTGCCAACTAGTCTCTCCCTATGGAGGATCCCTCTACCACTATACAGATAAGGCGTTGTCCGGAAAATTCGTTTCGCGTTCCTACCCCAAAGCAACAAAATAAAATAAAATTCTTTATCAAAATCTATAAGGAAAGACAAGTACTTTGTTTAGGCTTGGCTTGTAGGGAATTCCAAACCTGCGTATATTCAAACGCACATAACTATAGAACCAATTCTATTAAATTAGCGGCCCCTAATTTAATAACAAATGATCGTTGCGACGGAAGCAAATCAATCAAAACTAACTTTAGATTGAAAATAACTTAACTCTGCTATAAAGCCAAAACAATCTCTGTTACCTTACATTATACGCTTATCTCTGTAAAGCTGCTTTGAAACAATCTACATTGTTAAAAGCGCTATATAAATGAAGATGACTTGACTTGACTTGACTTCAACACACTGTCTTAATAGACAACCTTCTCATGTGGGATTTATTTTCATGTTAAATCAGCCAAGTTAATTCTTCTCTCTATTATCTCTATTCTATTAAAGTAAATTTAAGGGTGACAGATCAATCTCACCGGAGCCCAGCTGTGTGTCCATGAAGAGTGACATGTCTATGGATCAGCCAGTGAAATTCGAGGAAAAACACACATCAACTGATCTGAGGTACAACATATTTGTTTAGACAGACAGAGAGACCACAGACACACACAAATAATGCATGTATGGCAGAATTTGTCAAATATCCATTTATTATCAAAATACAGAAGTGGGTGATGATATTGTGTAAGCATGTATAACTCATAGACTCACACTATTATAAAGTGCTGCAATAGCAGGAGTCGAGCACAGGATCAGGTCTCCTCTCACAGCTGATCCAGAGCTTCAGTCCTGATGTTTCACTAACATCTACTGACACACAAAACACTGATAATCTGGACCAGAACAATACTGACAAACTCAACCAAACTAAACACAACTACATCACTTATTGAGAAACACAAACACAACAACAGATTTAAAACCAATTGTAAAATATGAGTGGATGGATTCATTCTCTATATGAGGTTTATCTACATGTACTGTAATATAATATAATAATTCTTGTCTCTGTTCTTTTGCTTCTATTCTGTTAAAGTCAGTTTAAGGGTGACAGATCAATCTCACCAGAGTCCAGCTGTGTGTCCATGAGGAGTGACGCGTCTATGGATCAGCCAATGAAATTCGAGGGAAAACACACATCAACTGATCTGAGGTACAGCATTTATTGAGACAGAGCTGCAGAATTTACAAAGGACTCACAAACTCTAGAAATGTATTATCAATAAATGAAACACACTCACTACAGTTTTTGACAGACGATGAAAAGCTGCTCGTCTTATAGATGAATGTTTAGACTGCAGTGTTCTAGCAGAACAGTGTGTGTTCGCCTGTCACAATATGAGTGACTGTGAGTCTTCTGACTCGAGTCTGTGTCTCCAGCACTGTAAGATGCTCTTTCAGATTGTCTGATTATTAGCATTACTTTATTTACTCTATATGACCATTTTAGGTTTCAGTTATTAGGTCTTTCTTGTCAATACTAATGCTGCCCTCGACTAAATGGCAAATGGTAAATGGACTGCATTTATATAGCGCTTTCAACAGACCCATGGCCACCAAAGCGCTTTACATATAGCCTCACATTCACCCATTCATTCACTCATTCATACACCGACGGCGGTGTCAGCCATCCGGTTTGTAGACAACCTACATGAACCACTGAGCCACTGCCGCCCCATAATCTAAAGAAGACTAAAGATTTTTCTAGTCGACTAATAGTTGTTCATTTAAGCGGATCCACCTTGGTTGCTCGTCGACCAACCCTTGCCTCTGGACTGCACTCCTCTGGCTTCGCCTCGTCCCTTCGTCTCCCTGGCTCCATTGGAATCCCTTCTGTTCCTCCTTGATCCTCACTCCCTCTGTCTCCATCGCGCCATTCTGTGTCCCCGCCTGCACCTCAGTCGTCAGAGCCGGCGGCTTCGCAACGTCCCGCCGGATCCTCGGCGTCGCCTGGGTTCGTCGGCTCTCCTGCTTCGCCCCTGTCAGTCGGCCCCCTGGAGTCATCAGCCCTGCCTCCACCATGGCTCCTCCCTCCGTCGTCTCCACCCTGGCAGCCTGCACTGCCTGCCTCGCCCTGGTCCCTCCTGCCTTCTGTCTGCCCTTCACCTGCTCTTTGTCGTCCTCCCTCCCTCCGCCCTGACTTCCCCAGCCAACATTTGTATGTGGAGCCCATATGGGTATGAAATGGACTGAAAAATGGGCCCCATATAGGATTGCCTGCGGGTTCCATAATGGCGGCATGTTAATTGCCCAGATGGATTTCATGTTGGATTGGACTTGGTACTAGGTGGGACCCAAGTGTGCATCAAGACCCATCTCGGTCTCAGCTTTAATTAGACACTTCCTGTGGAGTATTTTTCTTCTGCGACTAACTGACTAGTAAAATGTTGGTCGACCAAGCCTTTTCTAGACGACTAACAGTTAGTCGACTACTAGGGGGTGTCCCTAGTCATGACAAATATTTTTTACATTTGTTTTTGCCATTGCATTTGAAGACAGTGCAAAGCAATAAATGATAAAAACAAAATACATATATACTATATATAAAATGACTGTATAGAATGAAATTACAACTTGTGGAAACTTTTCAGTAATTATATGGTTATTGAGGTTTTAATTTTCATTTGTATCATCTTATCAGTTTATTTAAAACTAACAAATTATGCCTTCCATATGTTGTCTTTATTATATTACAGTTTTTCAGGTTTTGCAGTTTGTACTAATTGTTTTGAGAACTGCATTAACTGTTGTGCAAATGTAAATAGTGTTATGAGAAATGCACCAAAGCAACTGAGAAAAACGTCTCGGTTACGGATGTAACCCTCGTTCCCTGAGTGGGAACGGAGACGTTACGTCGGATGACGACGATTGGGGTTTCGCTTAGAAGCCTATCACCTTCGAGTATATAAAACGAGCCAATGGCAATGAAATGCCATGGGTCTGCGGAATTTGCATAGCGTAACTCCGCCCGCCGCAGGGGGTATATAAGGAAGTACGCTGGCACAATGCAGACATGTCTTCGCTGAGGAGTCGAGACTGGCCCCAGGCGTTTTTCAGCGGTACAGCGGAAGTGGCAGGAAGACGTAACGTCTCCGTTCCCACTCAGGGAACGAGGGTTACATCCGTAACTGAGACGTTCCCTTTCGTGGTCACTCCGAGTTACGTCGGATGACGACGATTGGGGTTCCAGTCTAATCACGCCACCTCGGCTGTCTTCCAGTGCCCTGCGTAAGTCTGAGCTCCCTGTTGTGAGACTAGCACGAACGAAGGAGTCCTACTTAACACAGGGATACCAAGGTACACTGGGAAGCATATCTCCAGAGAGAAATATGCAATTATGCCCAGCCATTGATGGGGGGGACTTAGAATACACATATGACCCAGAGGGATGCATATGGAGAATCACTGGGGTGTCCAGCCGCAGGTGGAATTTTAAACCCCAGGGGTGGCAAGGTGGCTTGCCAAGGGAAAGACACACGCTCACAAGGAGACTTACAGTGGAATACACATGTGGGGGTCGCCCAGAGGGGGAACCATGCACATGGAGGCACCTAGTCAAGCGCAAAAGCTGCGTTATGGCAAAATGGCATAAGTCAGGCGTTGACGTCACCAGTGCTGGAGGAACTCAGAGCTTATCAGACTCACCTGAGAGAAATATCGCACGTATCCCGTCCGTGGAGAGGAATGGCGAGCAAGCGAAGACACCTGAGCAGAATCTAGCACCGGCTGGTTGAAGCGAGTACATGAGAAGAAACTGGCTCTACTCGGAGATTATAGAATCTCGCGAATGTGTTGGGTGTCGCCCAGCCTGCAGCTCTACAAATGTCTGTTAGCGAGGCGCCATGCGCTAGAGCCCAAGAGGAAGCCACACTACGAGTGGAGTGGGCTTTCACACCAAGGGGGCACGGACGACCTTGCTGCTGGTATGCCAAAGCAATGGTATCCACTATCCAGTGTGATAACATTTGCTTTGAGAGAGCCTTTCCCTTCAGCTTCCCACCATGACAGACAAAGAGCTGGTCTGAGGTCCTGAAACACTGCGTTCTGTCTACGTAAGCACGAAGGGCGCGTACTGGACAGAGCAGTGCCAAGGCTGGGTCTGCCTCCTCCAAGGGCAGCGCTTGCAGGTTCACTACCTGGTCTCGAAAGGGTGTGGTAGGAACCTTGGGCACGTATCCAAGCCGGGGTCTCAGGATCACGTGAGAGTTAGCCGGCCCGAATTCCAGGCACGCTTCGTCAACCGAAAATGCCTGCAGGTCCCCTACCCTCTTGATGGAGGCCAATGCAACCAGGAGCGCTGTCTTCATTGACAGGAACTTAAGCTCCACTGATTGCAAAGGCTCAAATGGAGCGCTCTGCAGGGCAGTTAGAACCACTGAGAGGTCCCAAGAGGGAACGAGGGGAGGACGAGGAGGATTTAGTCTCCTCGCTCCCCTCAGGAACCTGACGATCAGGTCGTGCTTTCCCAGAGACTTACCATCGACTGCTTCGTGATGTGCGGCAATGGCGGCAACATACACTTTCAGGGTGGAGGGAGACAGCCTTCGCTCCAACCCTTCTTGCAGGAAGGAAAGCACGACACTGATGGGGCATTTCGTGGGTTCTTGATGTTTAGAAGAACACCAGTTGACGAAGAGGTTCCACTTCAACGCATAGGCATGTCTCGTGGACGATGCTCTAGCGGAAGTGATGGTAGCCACCACCGCAGGTGGTAGGGTACTCAAACCTGCCTCAAACCTGCCTGGAGGTTCCAAAGATCGGGACGAGGGTGCCATAAGGTGCCCCGTCCCTGAGAAAGGAGGTCCTTCCTCAGAGGAATTGGCCAGGGAGGTGCTGTCGCGAGGAGTACTAGTTCAGAGAACCAGGTCCGGTTGTGCCAATACGGGGCAACCAAAATGACCTGCTCCTCGTCCTCCCTGATCTTGCGCAAGGTCTGCGCAAGGAGGCTCACTGGGGGAAACGCATACTTGCGTAGGCCTCGCGGCCAGCTGTGCGCCATTGCATCCGTGCCGAGCGTGCCCTCGGTCAGGGAATAAAACAGGTCGCAATGGGACGAGTCGTGGGAGGCAAACAGGTCTACCTGTGCGTCGTCGAACTGATCCCAAATCAGCTGGACCGTCTGGGGATGGAGTCGCCATTCTCCAGCGAGAGGCCGAACTCGAGACAGCTCGTCGGCCGCCTGGTTCAGGTGTCCCGGGATATAAATGGCTCGAAGCGACCTCAGATGCTTCTGACTCCATATGAGGAGGTGGCGAGCGAGTTGCGACATACGGCGGGAGCGTAGACCACCTTGATGGTTGATGTACGCTACTGTTGCGGTATTGACTGATCGGACTAGTACGTGCTGACCCCTGAGCAGCGCATGGAAGCGGTGCAGGGCGAGACGTACAGCCAGCAACTCGAGGCAATTGACATGCCAAAGGCGCTGGGGTCCTGTCCAGGAGCCCGCGGCAGCATGACCATTGCACATGGCACCCCAGCCCGTGTTGGAGGCATCTGTTGATACAACAACATGCCGGGAAACTCGTTCTAAGGGCACTCCGGCCCGTAGAAAATTGAGGTTCGCCCAAGGGATGAAGGTCTGACGGCAGGCTGGAGTCACTGGGACTCGGAGCGTGCCGTGTTGCCATGCCCACCTCGGGACTCGATCGCGAAGCCAAAGCTGAAGCGGTCTCATATGAAGCAATCCCAGCGGCGTTACTGCGGCTGCGGATGCCATATGCCCCAGGAGCCTCTGAAAAAGTTTCAGTGGAACCGCACTCTTGCCCTCGAACTGACGAAGACAAGTCAGCAGTGACTGCGCGCGCTCGCTCGTAAGCTGCGCGCACATGGCGACCGAGCCGATCTCCATACCGAGAAAAGAGATCCTCTGCACGGGGCAGAGTTTGCTCTTCTCCCAGTTGACCCGAAGGCCCAGACGAGCTAGGTGCCGGAGCACTAGGTTCCTGTGTTCGCAAACCTGGTCTCGAGAGTGAGCTAGGATCAGCCAGTCGTCGAGATAGTTCAGGATGCGAACCCCGTGTTCCCGGCGGGGAACAAGGGCTGCCTCGACGACCTTCGTAAAGACGCGAGGAGACAGGGCTAGCCCGAAAGGGAGAACCGCGTACTGGTATGCCTGCCCCTCGAAAGCAAACCGTAGAAACGGTCTGTGTCGAGGTAAAATGGAGACATGGAAGTAGGCGTCCTTCAGGTCGATCGCTGCAAACCAATCCTGCGGCCGCACACACTGGAGGATGTGTTTGGCCGTTAGCATCTTGAACGGCAGCCTGTGAAGGGAGCGGTTCAAGACGCGCAGGTCGAGGATTGGCCGTAACCCACCGGACTTCTTGGGTACAATGAAGTAAGGGCTGTAGAAGCCGGACTTCATTTCGGCTGGAGGGACAATCTCGATCGCACCCTTCGCCAGTAGGGTGGCGACCTCCGCTCTCATGACAGGGGCATTGCCACCGACCATAGTGAAGCGGACTCCCCTGAAACGGGGAGGAGATCTCGCGAACTGAATCGCGTAGCCGAGCCTGATGGTTCTCGCGACCCAGCGGGACAGTCTGGGAAGCTCTAGCCAGGCCTCCAGAAAGTGCACCAGCAGGGTCATACGAACCACAGACGTATCGTCGGTGGGGCAGCAAGGCGGGATGACCGGCACCGGCGAGGGTGGCATAGCGGCCCTGTGCGGGGGCACAGTCATTAACCGCGTCCTGCCAGAGGAGGCCAGGGGAGGGCGCGCGTCCCACGGGGGCGTGCTCTGGCAGGGGTCTGGCGACAGAGGTGGATGAGAGGAGCGTGGCCCGTGGGCGGCGCGTGCTGTCATCCCGCACCTCTGGGACAGAGGAGGGCGGCAGTAGCGGGACCCAAGGGTGGCGCGCACTGCGGACCTCGGACTCGGTCAGCTCAGGATCGGGGAATTCAATTCTGTCTTCAACCACATCAGAGTACTACTCGTCGTTGGACGAGCAGCGGGGAGTGGAGAACAAAAGATTCTCCCCCGACCCTCCACCGGGGGAAGGAGTGGCCCTGCTACCAGCTCCTGGGACAGAATTGAAGCCAACCCTGAGCAGCCCGTCTCAGGAGCGCCGCTTGGCCTGGCGTTTAGCGGGTGGCGGGGGTGGCTGGAGAGGGCTGTGGCGCCTGCCTGCGGCTCCCTCCACAACGCGGCCCGGGTGAAGGTTGCTGCTGGGGCCGTGCGGGAGGGGCAGCTGCGGGAGGGCGCCCTCGGCGGCGAGCAGGCTGAGGATTCTGTGCCGACGGCTGAGCAGCGGAGCGTCGGGGCAGAATGTGCTTGATAGCCTCAGTCTGCTTCTGGGCGGTCGAGAACTGTTGGGCAAAATCCTCGACCGCACTGCCGAAAAGGCCGGCCTGGGATATGGGAGCGTCAAGCAGACGAGTCCGCTCGGGCTCACACATATCAGCCAGGTTCAGCCAGAGATGTCTCTCCTGGACCACAGCTGTGGACATCACCAAACCCAGGGAGCGCGCGGTCACCTTCGTCGCTCGGAGAGCGAGGTCGGTGGCGGCGCGCAGCTCATGAACGAGCCCTGGGTCTGTCCTGCCCTCGTGCATTTCACGAAGCATCTGGGCCTGGTAGACCTGCAGGATGGCCATGGCATGCAAAGAGGCAGCTGCCTGTCCCGCCACACAGTAAGACTTCGCCACGAGAGTGGACGAGAATCCACAGGCTTTGGACGGGTGCTTAGGATCACCACGTGATAAAGCGCCTGCCGGACACAGTTGGATCGCGACAGAACGTTCAACCGTGGGAATCCCAGTGTACCCACAAGCATCAGCTCTATCGAGGGGAGGAAAGGCGGAGAAAGCCGACGAACGATCGCGGGAAGACATGGGAGCCTTCCGGGACCGCGTGACTTCCTCATGCACTTCCGGGAAGAATGGTATTGGGGTTGGGCGGCGACGAATGTCAGCGGCCGCTCCCAAAAACCAATCATCCAGCCGCGAGCGCACTGGATCGGGCGGCGGGGACCACTCGAGCCCAATGGCCGCGGCTGCCCGGGAAAGCATGGCAGTCAGCTCGGGATCAGACTCGGGCAATGCTGGCACGCCCGAGGGCGGCAACACAGCCGAATCCTCACTTCCCGAGGACTCATGCCCACCTTGTGATGCAGTGATCGACATTGCATCCTCCTGTGGAACGCCAAACGAAACGCGCGGGGCCTCCGTAGAGGGACCAGCGGTTTCGGTTTGCACGATCGCGGGTACCAATGCTGAAGAGGGGTGTGTGAACCGTGGACGTGTCGGCGGTTTGTCCCACACAGATACCCTCAGGTCACCCTGGCCACCAGCCGAAGTACAGCCTCTCGGGGAGACCGTAGATCGGGGTGTGGATGAGGGGACTCTCGCTCTGATGAGCTCATTGAGTCTCGACCGCAGCATGGAGATGGTCATGTTCCCGCAATGAGAACATGAATCATCCACAAACGCTGCTTCAGCGTGATCAACGCCCAAACACGCTAAGCAGAGATTGTGCCCATCAGGAGAAAATACATCGCGACCACAACCAGAAGTGCACGGGCGAGACATCTTTAAAAAGACGTGCCACATGCAATGCTCTTTTTGTGAGAGGAAAACTCCGCGGATGTTGAAGCGAACAGGGAGAAATCACACTAACTGTCAGATCACTGACAAGATCAGCAGGGAAGTGTGCACTCGCTGAAATCGCCGTCACACCAACACCGGAGAGCTCGCTCGTCTCGAAGGAATGAGAAGAAATAACTCAGAATTTCGGCTTACGTGGAGTGGAGAAGTTCTCGGCTCCGAAGCGAAAACATGTCTGCATTGTGCCAGCGTACTTCCTTATATACCCCCTGCGGCGGGCGGAGTTACGCTATGCAAATTCCGCAGACCCATGGCATTTCATTGCCATTGGCTCGTTTTATATACTCGAAGGTGATAGGCTTCTAAGCGAAACCCCAATCGTCGTCATCCGACGTAACTCGGAGTGACCACGAAAGGGAACTGTAATTTGTTCACAGCATTGTGCAAAAGAAAAAAAACACACCCTTATTTACATCAAACATAAACTCCCTTTGGGTAGAGCTGTGCACAACTGTAAACAATATTGCAGTACATATTGGAACTGAACATACAACATACATAGTACTGTAATCATTAATGCACATCCAGACGTTCCTCATCAGTGAAAGCTGAGATTCACCTGAGAGAAATTGTTCAATTTAGGAGACATTTTCAGGATTTTTTTTTTAAAACGTGTAAAATTTGCTTGACAGATTTTGACAACTAGTTCAACATTTTTGTATGTAATGACTCAAGCAATGAAATGAGGACTATTAGTTTTATATGGAATGACTATTCAACATTCACAAGTATAGTTCATTTTGACTGACATGACATAAGCAAATGATAATGTTATAAAACAGCAGAGAGTTGTATGAAAGCAATTTATGCATGTCCAAAAGCATTTGCAATTTGTTGGAAGGAATAAGAAACTGCTATTATGATGTGCACAAATGACTAAATGTTGTGGAGGTTGAACTAACTGTTGTGCAAATGTAAATAGTGATGTGAGAAATGCACCAAAGCGACTGACCAACTCTACATAAAATCAGCTAAATGAGTGTTCTTTATCCTCTCTGTTCTTTTGTCTCCATTCTATTAAAGACATCTAAAGGGTGACAGATCAATCTCACCCGAGTCCAGCTGTGTGTCCATGAAGAGTGATGCATCTATGGATCAGCCAATGAAATTCGAGGGAAAACACACATCAACTGATCTGAGGTACAACATTTCATAGATAGATAGATCGATATGAGAGGTTTATTGTTTAGGCTTTACAGCAGCTCTAGGATAAAGTTATTGTCCAGCTAAAGTTAGTTTTGATTGATTGATTCACCTCCGTTGCGAAGATCATTAGTTATAAACTTAGGGGTTTAGTACATTTTTTTACATTTAGTGCTTTGTAAGTAATCAGCAATATTTTAAAATATACGATTTTTAATAGGCAGCCAATGCAGTGTTGACAGAACAGGGCTAATATGGTCATATTTCCTGGTTCTGGTAAGAACTCGAGCTGCTGCATTTTGGACCAGCTGTAATTTGTTTATTAAGCGTGCAGGGCAAACACCCATAATAGCATTACAATAATCTAGCCTTGAGGTCATGAACGCATTTATATTTTTAAAAAAGATATTAAAAGAAAAGTCTGTTAGGAACCAAATTCTAAAAGGATATTGAGATATCTTACATAAGTTTTGAGTTACAGGCATGCAAACTTTGAGAAAAAAAAAAACATGAAAGGTGCTTCAGAGTCCCGTTTTTGAATGGTCACCATTGGCGTATAATGCAACAAGGATTGATGAAGTGAATCTATGTGTTGTTTTGACCCCCTCTACAAAATAATAAATTACTCAGCCAAAATATTAAATGCATTGGATGAATATTTACTTTCTTATTCATTTATGAATTTCTTTCACCAGAAAAATAAATAAAAATGAAAATGTTTGTCCAGGGTCCTCTGGTAGAGGCGACACAGAATGACTCTATATGAATTCTTGTCTCTGTTTTCTCGACTCTGTTGTATTGTCTCTTTTGTCCATGTTTGTCTATAATTAGAGAACAGTCTATGGACACTCAAGGAACATCTAGAGAAAGACAAATGTCATCTAATCTGAGGTACAACATTTCTGTCATAAAGATATTTAACTATCAATTTTACTTCTTTAATTAAGTTGGCTTGAGAAAGCCAATTTACTGAAATCCTATTTAAACTTATTAGTGGTGCTTGCCAAAGGCAAGGCATCACTAGTGTTCATCACTAGTGCATCACTCTTGCATACTCTCTTACTGAAATCCTATTTAAACTTATTATTATTATTATTATTATTATTATTATTCTGAGCGGAAAATTTTCAGACTCTAACTTCCCCTAAAGCTTTAACTCTAGATACTCCAAACTCAGGTCAGACCCTCAGTTGAGTTGCTATATCTTTTCAGACTGATTTGACTTTCAGTTTTCTTAAAAATTAATATTACAAATCATGAAAACCCCATAGACTTTAATTGCAGAATGTTCAAATTGAGCCAAGGCTACGGTGGCCCATTAGTGCACAACCCAAAAACTAAAATCTAAACTACCATTATTTCACTTTCTATCTATCTATCTATCTATCTATCTATCTATCTATCTATCTATCTATCTATCTATCTATCTATCTATCTATCTATCTATCTATCTATCTATCTTTTCTTTCTTTCTAACTTATCTTTCTCTCTTTCTTTCTAATATTTCTTTCTTTCTAACTAACCTTTCTATCTTTCTTTCTAACTAATATTTCTTTATTTCTGACTAATCTTTCTTTCTTTCTTTCTTTCTAATCTATCTTTCTTTCTTTCTGACTCATATTCCTTTCTTTCTAACTAATCTATCTTTCTTTCTAACTAATCTTTCTTTATTTCTTTCTAACTAATATTTCTTTCTTTCTAACTAATCTTTCTTTCTTTCTAACTAATCTTTCTTTCTAACTAACCTTTCTTTCTTTCTTTCTTTCTTTCTTTCTTTCTTTCTTTCTTTCTTTCTTTCTTTCTTTCTTTCTTTCTTTCTTTCTTTCTTTCTTTCTTTCTTTCTTTCTCTCTTTCTTTCTAACCTTTCTTTCTCTTTATTTCTAACTAATCTTTCTTTCTTTCTTTCTAACTAACCTTTCTTTCTCTTTCTTTCTATCTAATCTTTCTCTTTCTTTCTAACTAATCTTTCTTTCTTTCTTTCTTTCTTTCTTTCTTTCTTTCTTTCTTTCTTTCTAACTAATCTTTCTTTCTTTCCAACTATTCTTTCTTTCTAACTAATCTATCAATCAAATTTTAAACTACTTTAAACTTCTTCAAACTCTCTGGTCCAGCCTTCTCAAGCCAACTTAAAGTTTGTCTCAACAAACTTTTTTTTCTAGTTTATTTTGTAATCTAAGAATTTATTCTTTTAGTCGTAATTCTCAACTGGTCCAAAGCACATTTAAATTAAATCTGCTGAAGAAGTTTCAGTGTCTGTATGAAGGAAAAGCAACACAGGGAAACCCAATACTCCTTAATGAGATCTACACAGAGCTCTACATCACAAAGAGTGAAAGTGGAGAGATCAATAATGAGCATGAGGTGAGACAGATTGAGACACAATCCAGGAGAGCAGCAACAGAGAACACACCAATCAAATGCAATGACATCTTTAGACCTTTACCTGGACAAGACAAACCCATCAGAACTGTGCTGACAAAGGGAGTTGCTGGCATTGGAAAAACAGTCTCTGTGCAAAAGTTCATTGTGGACTGGGCTGAAGGGAAAGAGAATCGGGACGTCCAGCTCATATTTCCACTTGCTTTCAGAGAGCTCAACTTGATGAAGGACAAAACACTCAGTCTTTCAAAACTTCTTCATGTCTTTTTCCCTGAAACAAAAGAAATGGAAATATCCAGTGATGAATATAAAGTGTTGTTCATCTTTGATGGTCTGGATGAGTGCCGTCTGTCTCTGAACTTTAAGACCGAAGTGAAACTGTGTAATATATCTGAATCAGCCTCAGTGGACGAGCTGCTGATGAACCTCATTAAGGGGAATCTGCTTCCCTCGTCTCTCATCTGGATCACCTCCAGACCAGCAGCAGCGGATCTCGTCCCCTCTGAGTGTGTCCATCGAGTGACAGAGGTTCGAGGCTTCAATGAGCCACAGAAGGAGGAATACTTCAGGAAGAGAATCAGTGATCAGAGTCTGGCCAATACAATCATCACACACCTGAAGTCATCAAGGAGCCTCCACATCATGTGCCACATCCCAGTGTTCTGCTGGATCTCAGCCACTGTTCTAGAGGAGATGTTGAGTGAAGCAGAGAGAGGAGAGATTCCCATGACTCTCACTCAGATGTACACACACTTCCTGATCATTCAGGCCAACATCAAACATGAGAAGGACTATGAGAAGAGAGTGAAAGATGAAGACATGATTCTCAAACTGGGGAAACTGGCTTTCCAGCAGCTTGTGAAAGGCAACCTTATCTTCTATGAGGAAGACCTGAGAGAGTGTGGCATTGATGTGACAGAAGCATCAGTGTACTCAGGATTGTGCACAGAGATCTTCAGAGAGGAGTTGGGATTGTATCAGGGGAAAGTCTTCTGCTTTGTTCATCTGAGCATCCAGGAACATCTAGCAGCTCTATATGCGCACGTCTCCCTTATAAAAAAGAGAAATGTGTTTGACAAAACCAAACACAGTGTCTTTTCTAAAATCTTAATCAAGAAGAAATATCATTCATTATCTGAGCTGCATCAGAGAGCTGTAAATAAGTCCTTTAAGAGTAAGAATGGACATCTGGACCTTTTCCTGCGTTTCCTTCTGGGTCTCTCATTGGAGTCCAATCAGACTCTCTTACGAGAACTACTGACACAGACTGGAAGCTGCTCCTACAACAAAGAGGAAACAGTTCAGTACATCAAACAGAAGATCAGGGAGAATCGCTCTCCAGAGAGATCCATCAATCTGTTCCACTGTCTGAATGAACTGGGTGAGGATTCTCTGATGCAGGAGATCCAAGAATATATGACATCTGGAGAAATAGGAAAAACCAAACTCTCCTCTTCACAGTGGTCCGCTCTGGTTTATGTGTTGCTGACATCAGAGCAGAAGATGGATGTTTTTAATCTAAAACAGTTTATTGGAGCACAAAATACAGTAGATGAAGTTCTTCAGAAGCTGCTGCCTGTGGTTAAAGAATCCAGTTCAGTTCAGTAAGTCACACTGACAACAATCATTACACTGATAAAACATGATCATATTTATGAGTTTAGCATGTGCTTTTGTACTAAAGCAATACTGTAAAAGGAGAAATTTGTGTATATCTTATCATGTATATCAGTGTTTCCTGAACTGAGAGACTGAAGAGTATCATTGTTCTCTACAGGTTGAGGGATTGTGGTGTTACAGATGAAGGTTGTGCTGCTCTGACTTCAGCTCTGAGATTAAACCCCTCACACCTGAGAGAACTGAATCTGTCATTGAATAAAGTAGGAGATTCAGGAATCAATCAGCTTTCTCATCTACTGAAGGATCCTCACTGTAAACTGGAGATACTGAGGTAAGATTTTATAAAAGTCTCAACGTCGTCTGTTTTTCTCCTGTGGTGAATAATGAATGATATACAAAAATAAAATATACAAATAAAGTTTACCATCAAGTAACTGAAAAGGATGTTTAATCTTCATTAGATTATTTTCAAAGCTTCTGAGGTCATTTTACTTTTGATAGTTTTTTGATAGTTACAAACATGATTGGATGATGTGAAGAGGTGACAACTGCTTTCACATACAAATATGTTGAGGAGAAATTCATTAGAGATGAGTCAAGATTTCCGAATATTTGATTAGTTGATTTTATTATAGAATATCAAATAGGTTTTACAATTATTGTCTAAAGAAATCCCCATGTTTTCGGTGCTGGTGCAGTGGTAACACATTCATGTAATCAGAGGGTGACTCAGCCAATAACGCACTGAAAATCTGTCAGTCAACTCTGCCCCTGACTAAAGTTTTTTTCTAGTCGACTAGTAGTTGTTCACCAGATGTTGTTCATATAAGCCATTGGTCGACTTATTTATATTGAATTACTGTTAAGCTTCACCAGTGCGCCGACGCGTTCTTTGTTACTATTAGATTAGTTACTATTAGTCAAGTCAAGTCAAGTCAACTTTATTTATATAGCGCTTTTCACAATACAGATTGTATCAAAGCAGCTTCACAGGATTAAATAAAATAGTACATCAGTGTTTGTTTCTAGTTTAAAACATCCATGTTTGATAATGCTGATCAATAGTATTGTTGATTGATTAATTAAATTAAGTATCCCCAACTGAGCAAGCCAAAGGCAACAGTGGCAAGGAACCGAAAAACTCCATCAGGTGACCTAATGGAGAAAAAAAAAAACCTTGGGAGAACCCAGGCTCAGTCGGGGGCCAGTTCTCCTCTGGCGTTTATGAAGTAAAGACCGGATTTTACTGTAAGATTAAAAATATTATATAAATGCCTGGCTGAAGAGATGCGTCTTTAATCTAGTTTTAAACTGGGAGAGCGAGTCTGAGCAACGAACAGTATCAGGAAGACTATTCCAGAGTTTTGGTGCTAAATGTGAAAATGCTCTCCCTCCTTTAGTTGATCTAGATATCCTAGGTATGACCAAAAGCCTCGAATTTAGTGATCTTAAAGAGCGTGATGGATTATAGGGCGATAGAAGATCCGTTAAATAGACTGGAGCTAAGCCGTTTAGGGCTTTATAAGTCAGTAGCAATACCTTGTAATTAATACGGAACTTTATAGGTAACCAATGCAGTGATGATAAAATTGGTGTTAAATGGTCAAATTTTCTTGATCTAGTAAGAACTCTAGCGGCGGCATTTTGGACTAACTGTAGCTTGTTTATTGAGGATGCAGGACAACCAGCCAATAAAGCATTACAGTAATCTAATCTCGAGGTCATGAACGCATGAACTAACTTTTCTGCATCAGAAACAGAGAGCATATTACGTAGCTTAGCAATGTTTCTGAGGTGGAAAAAGGCTGTTTTTGTAACATATGAAATATGATTTTCAAAAGACAGGTTACAATCTAATATAACACCCAGGTCTTTTACAGTAGAGGATAAAGTAACGGGACATCCTACTATGTTAAAGTTGTATTGTAAGAGGTTTTGTGGGCGTTTTTTTTGAACCGATAAGTAGTACCTCTGTCTTGTCCGGATTTAATAAAAGAAAATTGCGCGTCATCCAATCTTTTATATCTTTAACACACTCTGTCAATTTGGATAATTTAGCGTTTTCATCCGGCCGTGATGAAATATATATTTGAGTGTCATCAGCATAACAATGGAAACTAATTCCATGTTTCCTTATAATATTTCCAAGTGGCAGCATATATATTGAGAATAATAGAGGGCCTAACACAGATCCTTGTGGCACTCCATAGTTTATTGGAGTTATGATCGATTTTTCTCCATTTAAATAGACAAAATGGTATCGGTCAGATAGGTATGATCTGAACCAGCTTAGTGCTTGTCCTTGAACACCTTGTCCTTGACTACTTTGTAGTCGATCTAAGAGTATTGTATGATCTATAGTATCGAACGCAGCACTAAGATCTAGTAAAACTAATATTGAGATACAGCCTCGGTCAGAAGCTAAGAGTAAATCATTTGTGATTTTAACGAGCGCAGTTTCAGTGCTATGATGCTGCCTGAACCCAGACTGAAACTTTTCATAGACGTCATTTGCTTGTAAGAAAGAGCCTAGTTGGGTGGACACAACTTTTTCTAGTATTTTGGACATAAAAGGAAGATTTGAAATGGGTCTATAATTTGCTAGATTATTTGGGTCTAATTGTGGTTTCTTAATGAGAGGTTTTATAACTGCCAGTTTAAATGTTTTTGGAACATGACCTAAAATTAAAGATGAGTTAATAATATTGAGGAGAGGCTCTTCCACTACAGGTAACACTTTTCAGTAGTTTAGTTGGTATAGGATCTAATAAACATGTTGTTGTTTTAGAAGAAGTGATAAGTTTATTTAACTCTATTTGTTCTATAGTTGTAAAGCACTGTAATTGTTCTTGCGGGGTGATAATCGAGGCTGAATTATAAGGCGCGATTGAGGATTGAACGTTTACAATTGTGGTTCTGATGTTTTCTATTTTCTCAGTGAAAAATTTCATGAAATCATTACTACTAAACTGTAACGGAATATTTTGTTCAGGTGACGCTTGTTTATTTGTTAGTCTAGCCACAGTGTTAAATAAAAACCTAGGATTGTTTTGGTTATTTTCTATTAGTTTGCGGAGGTGCTCAGCCCTGGCCGCTTTTAGGGCCTTTTTATAACGTGACATACTGTCTTTCCAAGCGATTCTAAAAACCTCTAAATTAGTTTGTTTCCATTTACGCTCTAAATTACGAGTTTCTCTCTTTAGAACACGCGTAGTATTGTTGTACCATGGTACTTTAATTTTCTCTCTGACCTTTTTTAGTCTCATAGGTGCAACAATATTCAATTTTCCAGAGAGAATGGTGCTCATAGTGCTGGTTAGTTCCTCTAGTTCATCTGTTTGTTTAGGTTCAGACAGCAGCTGAGACAGATCCGATAAGCAATTTGAAAAATTATCTATGGTGGATGGAAGGATTGTTCTGCCTAATCGATAACGCGGCGCAGCATGATATATTACAGGGGTACGTAATATGCAAGTTACCATGTAATGGTCAGTGACATCATCACTTTGTGGAATGATATCTATATCGGTTGGATCGGTTCCAAGTGATATAATTAAATCGAGTGTATGATTAAAACGATGAGTTGGTCCGGTAACGTTTTGCTTAGCCCCAAAGGAGTTTAATAAATCGATAAACGCAGCCCCTAACGCATCATTTTGATTATCTACGTGTATGTTAAAATCTCCAACAATTAATGCATTATCGACATTGACCAATAGGTCTGAGAGAAAATCTGCAAATTCTTTTAGGAAATCAGCGTAAGGCCCTGGCGGTCTATATACGGTAGCCAAGGCTAAAGATAATAGGGATGTTTTTCTAGCGTCTAAGAGCGTAACATTTAGTACAAGTACTTCAAATGAAATAAACTTATAACCCGTTTTCTGAGTAACACTAAGAAAATCTCTATAGATTGTTGCAATACTGCCGCCACGACCAATCAGACGGGGCTCATGTTTGTAGGAGTATCCTGATGGAGTAGACTCATTTAGACCGAAATAATCATTTGGTTTAAGCCAGGTTTCAGTAAGGCAAAGTACATCGAAGCTATTATCTGTGACTATTTCATTTACAATAACTGCCTTAGGTGTGAGTGATCTAATGTTTAAAAGACCTAGCTTTAGAAATTGTTTTTGTTTACTAATAGCAACATTTTCTGTTTTAATAACAATTAGATTTTTCCTAGATCCTGCAGTAGATTTATTATTTGATCTCACTAAACGAGGAATAGACACAATTTCTATGCAATGTTCTACACTAGTATTTATATCAGTTAATTTGGTGCAGCAGAGACTATGATTTGGACTTTTGGTTACTAGTCAAAAGGTATTTAACATTTTGGAGATGTTATCTGACAGAAGATCCGATCCGAATCTGTTTGGGTGTAAGCCATCAGCACGGTAAAGCCTAGGACGCTCCCAAAACAGATTCCAATTATTTACAAAGAGCAGTTTCTGCTCATTGCACCATGATATTAACCATTCATTTAGCGCGAATAATCTGCTAAACTTTTCATTGCCTAGTCGGTACGTGGGAAGCGGTCCTGACACAATAATCGTTATATCAGGCGATGTGCTGCGTACCGTATCGATCAGATTCCTGAAGTCTTTCTTCAGAACCTCCGTCTTGCGCAGCCTGATGTCTGCCCCTCCCGCGTGCAGGACCACGGTTCCGACGCGCTCGTTCAGAATCTCGGGGACGCGAGCAGCGATTTCAGAAACACGAGCACCAGGAAAGCAGTGACTGTGCACCTTATTTTTACCTAATGTAGCGTGTACGTGTCGAACGATGGAATCACCGATGATCACAGCATCGCGTTCTGTTTCGCGAAGAGGGGAGAAGCGGTTTTGTGTAGATAACTCGAAAACCGGGAGGGTCGGAGAGGGTCTTGGTCTAGACCTGACTCGTGTCTTCCGCTGCGGAAATATCCAGGCTTCGTGATGGCGTGTTGGAGCCGGAGTGAACGAGATCATGGCTGGTCGTGACCTCGACGCTCGGGACTGATGCTGAGTAACGCACGGAGTAGACGAGGTCATAGTCAGCGGGTTAGTAACATTAATCTCTGATTTGTGAGCATCGGCGGCGGCGCGAGATGTTTCAAGAGCTAATCGCCGGTCTATTAGCTCGGCTTGTCTTGCTAAAAGGTCGTGGATCTGTTTCTCAACAGCTTCCAGCTCAGACTGCACCGCGTGCAGCTCAAATGTGTCCTCACCTGCACCAAAAGGTAGACTACTTACATCTGATATATTCGCCATTTTAACAGGTGGACAGTAAGTTAGCAACGACGCTACCAGTGATGCTATCAATATTAATACTAATTTCTGACTAACGTCTTAGATATAATCCGTCTTTTAGCGGTACGGGTGTAGAGTAGACGCACGATAGGCGAAAAAATAAATAAATAAATGTTTGTAAGTGTGTGTTGAGAAGACGCGTTCAGCCGTGATCCACGGACGTAACCTATAAGAGTATCCAGCGTTGGATCACTAATAGGCTTGAGACGCGTCTGCTCAACAGTCCGTGTTGTAACTATGAGGTTTGAGCAGTAGTGCTTCTCGGTGAGGAAAAGTAGAAGATGTTTGTTGTAAGTAAGTTTAAAGAGTAAAATCAAGAATTATAAATCAAATCGATGGAGCTCCAAAGACAACAACGCGTTCAGACGCGACCTTTTATTAGTTACTATTAGATTTAATGCTATTACCTTGACAAACTATACATCATTAAAAAGATATAAGATTCAAATTTCAGTATTTGACCACTATTTCATTCTGAGAAACTTATAGTGATAGTTATGTCTTAATTTATGTCAGGAGTAATGTAATGAAAAAATGAGTCGATAACTTTAATATGAATAATGAGCATCAGCCGCTCCCATTCAGAAAAAAATTGTATGGGCGGTTTGGAAGACGACACACATGCATTATATAATTGCACTGCATATAATGTGTGCTGGTCAACTAGTCTAAAATTAAGAATCCCCTAGAACACAGTAAAAAAAATATATAAAAACATAGGAACATTGTGTATAATTAAGATAGGCTAATTAATTTATTTTCCAATAGCCAAATATGATACTAAATACCACAGGACACGCATTAAACAGGACACGCATTAGCTGAATAAATGTTAGCCAATACAAACATTGTTATAGAAAACAGTTGACAATGAATAGACAGGAGTCCAATAATAGCATAACGAATCACTTATTCTAAAAATAATATAAAGTATAAGTTCCGATTCCGACATATAATGAGGGAGGTGTTAACAGTAAAATGTCCGTCATTTAACGAATTTTAAAAGCAGGGATGGATAATACAAAATGCTTTTTGACAGAAAAAAATTTAAACCTAGCCCGTCAATTTTCATTTTACAATGATCTTCTCTCTCTTTGTGCGCGTGTCCGTGTTTGTGAGAGAGCTCGCGCAGCACTGATACAACGGTACTTTTTAATCCATAAGTAACTAATGCGCTAATTTTCATACAAAATAAATATGTAACAATTAGGTACTTCAGTTATAATTAACTCAATAACGTAACACATACGTTTCTCAACACTGAGAATGAATGAATAAATAAACGCCTGTTTCTCCAGACTCGCGCTTATCAGTAGGCTAATCCACAAATCACAACACTTTCATAACCACTAAGCCATAGCGATTTCAAGATTTATAATCCAGCATTAGTCAAGTCAAGTCAAGTCATCTTCATTTATATAGCGCTTTTAACAATGTAGATCGTTTCAAAGCAGCTTTACAGAGATAAGCGTATAATTTAAGATAACAGAGATTGTTTTGGCTTTATAGCAGTTCTTTAATTAAGTTATTTTCCATCTAAAGTTAGTTTTGATTGATTTGCTTCCGTCGCAACGATCATCTGTTATTAAATTAGGGGCCGCTAAGACGACACCATTCTCTCTACACAGACTTTAAACGTGAACCTCTGAGAAACGCTGATGGCATTCACATGCGCATTTAGAATGGGTTCTATAGTTATGTGCGTTTGAATATATGCAGGTTAAGAACGCAGTCTCCGAGTTGGGGTATAGGAAGTTAACAATTCAGATAAATAATAAGGAGCCAAGCCATGCAATGCTTTATATGCCAGCATCATAATTTTAAAATCGACTCTGAATCGGACTGGGAGCCAGTGTAAGGACTCCAAAACTGGAGTGATGTGATTGCATACCCTGGACCCAGTCAATATCCTGGCGGCCGAGTTTTGTACATATTGTAGTTTGTTAAGTGTGGATTTAGAGACTCCGGCTAGAAGGGCGTTACAGTAATCTATCCTAGAGATGACAAAGGAATTCATCAGTTTTTCAGCTACTGAGAAATTTAGAATAGGACGTAATCTTGCTATATTTCTGAGGTGAAAAAAGGATGATTTAACTGTACTCTGAACAAAAGAATCAAATGAAAGCTTAGTATCAAAAATAACTCCAAGATTCCTCACTTTAGCTTGAGTAGCCAAGACAGAGCCATCAATAGTCAAAGATAAGGAACCAGCTTTGGAAATTTGATGACGGGAACCAATAAGCATAATTTCAGTTTTACCACTATTCAGACACAAAAAATTTGTACTCATCTATTCCTTTATCTCAGAAACACAGCCTGTCACAGTGTCTGGTTTGTGTTCCCTGGTTACCACTAGATGTCCTCCTTCCCCACGGTGTCTGTCACATTCTGAACTACATTCCCCACGATCCTTGTTTCCTCATTGCACTCATCTGTCCCTTGTCACTAATCGTTGCACTCAGCCTATTCCCCATTAGCATTGTCATTTCCCTGTGTATATAAGCCTGTCTGTTTTAGTGATTGTCACAGAGTTGTTATAATATGTCACAACACTTCTGTTCTGCGTTTCTGGTCTGTTCTTGTTTGTTTCTTTTGTATTTGGACTGCTATGATGGATTTTGACCCTTGCATGGATGACTATGAGTTGGATTGCCCTGATATTAAAAATACTGTTCATGGATCTCTCTGTTTCCCAAGTGTGTTCCGTGACAGAACAACTCCGTCAAGACAGAGATCCAGCGGTATAGATTTTCGTGGCGCTTCCCCAACCACGAGGACAGAGAGGAGGCAGCAGAGATCGAATTCCCCAGTGGAAGAGGTCCCTTCCTGCATGAACATCTTTCAATGCCTGGCATTATGGACCTGTCAGACCGAGGAGGCTATGGCGGTCAACAGACCAGAGTTCCATTCGCCGCAGGTCCCGTTCAGCTCAGAGCCTGTACATCTCCACCCAAAACAGAGGAGGAGAAGGAAGACCTCCTCCGTGATTGTTCCGGTGGTCCCAGTTCTGGTGGTTCCAGTTCCGGTGGTCCCAGTTCCGGTGGTTCTGAAACGGAGGAGGAGAAGGAAGACTCCCTCCGTGACTGTCCCAGTGAACCTTATTCTGGTGGACCTTGTTCCGGTGGTCCCAGTTCCGGTGGTCCCGAGTCCGGTGGTCCCGAGTCCGGTGGTCTCTGTTCTGGTGGTCCCTGTTCCGGTGGTCCCTGTTCCGGTGGTCCCAGTTCCGGTGGTCCCGAGTCCGGTGGTCCCATTTCCGGTGGTCCCAGTTCCGGTGGTCCCAAGTCCGGTGGTCCCAGTTCCGGTGGTCCCGAGTCCGGTGGTCCCGAGTTCGGTGGTCCCGAGTCCGGTGATCCCCAGTCCGGTGGCTCCTAACACAGAGACCATCCCAGAGGTGACTGCCGTCCCTGACGCACCGCCCAGGCGCCTTGTTCTGCCCGCACCGCCCAGGCGTCTTGCTCTGCCTGCACCGCCCAGGTGTCTTGCTCTGCCCGCGCCGCCCAGGCGTCTTGATCTGCCCGCACCGCCCAGGCGTCTTGCTCTGCCCGCACCGCCCAGGCGTCTTGCTCTGCCCGCATGCCCAGGCGTCCTGCTCTGCCGGCCCCGCCCGAGCTGCTTGCACTGCCTGAGCCTGTGTCTTCGGACAAGATGGCCGCCACAGAGACTGTTCACGTCACGACTGCCGAGCCTGTGTCTTCGGACAAGATGGCCACCGCCGAAGCAGTGTCTTTGGACAAGATGGCCACCGCCGAGCCAGTGTCTGTTCCTGAGCCGGTGGCGTCTGTTCCTGAGCCGGTGGCGTCTGTTCCTGTTCCTGAGCTGGTGGCGTCTGTTCCAGTTCCTGAGCCGGTGGCGTCTGTTCCAGTTCCTGAGCCGGTGGCGTCTGTTCCTGTTCCTGAGCCGGTGGCGTCTGTTCCAGTTCCTGAGCCGGTGGCGTCTGTTCCAGTTCCTGAGCCGGTGGCATCTGTTCCAGTTCCTGAGCCGGTGTCTGTTCCTGTTCCTGAGCCGGTGGCGTCTGTTCCAGTTCCTGAGCCGGTGGCGTCTGTTCCAGTTCCTGAGCCGGTGGCGTCTGTTCCAGTTCCTGAGCCGGTGTCGGTTCCTGTGCCATGGCCGCCTGAAGGGTCGTCTCCTCCCTGGCCGCCTGAAGGGTCGTCTCCTCTCTGGCCACCCGAAGGGTCGTCTCCTCCCTGGCCGCCCGAGGGGTCGTCTTCGCCCTGGCCGCCCGAGGGGTAGTCTTCGCTGTGGCCGCCTGAGGGAAAGTCTCCGCCCTGGCCGCCCGAGGGAAAGTCTCCGCCCTGGCCGCCCAATGAACTGTCGTTTCAGCCCTGGCCGCTTGCACGACCTACTCCGCCCTGGCCGCCCGATGGGTCATCTGCTTCACCCTGGTCGCCCGATGGACTGTCGTCTCCGCCCTGGCCGCCAGATGGACTGTCGTCTCCGCCCTGGTCGCCAGATGAACTGTCACCCCTTGTCCACGTTTCCCTCCATGGACCTGGCCCCC
Source organism: Scardinius erythrophthalmus (assembly GCF_964197995.2). Lineage (NCBI taxonomy): Eukaryota > Metazoa > Chordata > Actinopteri > Cypriniformes > Leuciscidae > Scardinius > Scardinius erythrophthalmus. The sequence continues at coordinate 2,458,668 of NC_138230.1, read as the reverse complement.
CATCCCTCCCCCTGATCCTACACCAGTCCACCTCCCGCTTGGACTTTTGTTTTGTCTGTCACGTCTTGGAGCGTCTGGTAGCCGCTCCGTAGAGGGGGGGTTATGTCACAGTGTCTGGTTTGTGTTCCCTGGTTACCACTAGATGTCCTCCTTCCCCACAGTGTCTGTCACATTCTGAACTACATTCCCCACAATCCTTGTTTCCTCATTGCACTCATCTGTCCCTTATCACTAATCATTGCACTCAGCCTATTCCCCATTAGCATTGTCATTTCCCTGTGTATATAAGCCTGTCTGTTTTAGTGTTTGTCACGGAGTTGTTATTATATGTCACAACACTTCTGTTCTGCGTTTCTGGTCTGTTCTTGTTTGTTTCTTTTGTATTTGGACTGCTATGATGGATTTTGACCCTTGCATGGATGACTATGAGTTGGATTGCCCTGATATTAAAAATACTGTTCATGGATCTCTCTGTTTCCCAAGTGTGTTCCGTGACACAGCCGGACAGAAAATCAACATCAAGATGTTCACCAGATTTTGATTGTATATAAATCTGCGTATCATCAGCATAAAAGTGATAATGGAGGCCAAGCGATCGCAACAACTGTCCAAGTGGTGCCAGATAAATATTAAAAAGCAGAGGGCCCAAGACTGAGCCCTGAGGAACCCCAGTGAAAACAGAGCTAATCTCAGACCTGAAACCGCCCATGGAAACGAACTGAGAACGGTCAGTAAAATAGGATTTAAACCACTTCAAAGCTGTCCCCGACACACCAAAATCTTGTTCAAGGCGGATGAGTAATATACTATGATCCACAGTATCAAAAGCTGCTCTTAAATCAAGAAGGATGAGAATGGAAATTACACCAGAGTCAGAAGCCATCAACAAATCATTGGTAACTTTGACCAAAGCCGTTTCAGTACTGTGGAATTTACGAAAACCTGACTGAAGAGGATCAAATAGGTTATTAATTGCAAGATGGTTACGTAGATGAAAGGCAACAACACGCTCAAGTATTTTTGCCATGAACGGAAGGTTGGAGATAGGTCGAAAATTATTAAAATCCTCCAGAGTACTATTTTCTTTTTTTGGTACTGGGGTTACAGCAGCAATCTTTAATGCTGCTGGAACCTCCCCCGCCTCCAATGAGTCATTCATAATACTGAGGACAGTAGGGCTCAAAACATCGGGAAGTGTTCCCGGTTCCGGCTGACCTAATCTATGCAGCCTAACATTGAACTATAGAAGTCTATAATGTATTATGTGAATGCTAGGTCAAAGAGATGTGTCTTTAATCTGGCTTTGAACTGACAGAGTGTGTCTGCTTCCCGGACAATGGTAGGAAGACTGTTCCAGAGTTTTGGTGCTAAATAGGAAAAGGATCTACCGCCAGCAGTCGATTTTGATATTCTAGGTATTATTAACTGGCCGGAATTTTGAGATCGCAATAGACGTGAAGGACTATAATGCGTTAAGAGCTCGCTCAAGTACTGCGGAGCTAAACCATTTAGTGCTTTGTAAGTAATCAGCAATATTTAAAAATTTATGCAATGTTTAATAGGGAGCCAATGCAGTTTTGACAGAACTGGGCTAATATGGTCATACTTCCTGGTTCTGGTGAGAACTCGAGCTGCTGCGTTTTGAACTAGCTGAACTAGCATTACTAGCATTACTTGAGCATTTTATTATTTGCATGACTGAATGATGTCTTCCTCTTTTCTGAGTGACCATGAATAACTTAACGGAGTATTTTAAGATAATCCATGCGATCTGTGTGATCATCGAATCCATAAGATTAAGTTAACTCAACAATCAAATTTCCACATCGACCCCAGGCCGTTTACCTTCAGGAGTCAGAAGTAGGCCTACCGTACTGTACTGTCCTTGCTTATGAAATCAGTCAGACGGCGGCCGCGGGAGTGGAAGGGGGATCGAGCGGGAATCTTTATTGGTGTCGATTTTCAGTCTCTTTTTAATGATAGGCCTTACGCATCTGTCAATCATCCCCGATTGCTATTTGGGGAATGAACCCAGCGCTATGATTGGCCGAACTCCGCTTATTTTGCTGTTGCTTGATTTGAGGACAGCGCGTGCACAGAGGCGTCACCAGGTTTTTGCGTATTTTAGAGTGACATATCATACCAGCGTACTTTGAAGTCAAAATGCATATTTGCTACGCAAAATGCGTACAGGTTGGCAGGTCTGGGTGTGCTAAGCTAACATGCTACCTAGCCCAAGGTTCACCTGCCACCTAGCTGTTATTTTTATGAAAAATTTTAAATAGGAATGCTTACTGAAATGTTTCTTTTTTCAAGAAGGGCATTTGGTACAGTTTCAAATGTGAAGTGAGAACTTTGATAAAAGAAATTAGGGATTGAAACAATGTGAATAGCCAGTCGTTAGTAATTATAATGCAGACAAAAGAAAAGCATATTTAGAACCATAACCAGGCCGGAGAGGTGTGAATGTGTGCAGGGGAGACTGAGACTGAATGGGGCAGTTTGCGTCACAAAACAATAGTGACAATAGACTCTAAAATGCAAACTGATGATAATTGTCATCTTCTAAGCATCTATTCACTCTAATCAAAATAAAGTCATATGACACGATCTTTAGAAACATTTAATTAAATACAGTTTTAGACTTATCATCTTCAGATTTTAAACTTAACATGGTCAGACATGTGGCTTTAGCTGCAGTGCATTTCTAGATTGATACAATGCCAACTTCAATATTATTTTCATTATGATATTTCATAAAAATAAATTTCTAATAACTTTACAAACTTTAGAAGCTATTTATAACAATTTTGTTCATTATGACAATAATTAATTCTACATTTACAATAAACTGCCAGGTGTCAGCTTTCAAATGAGACCATACTTGTGCTTTTAGTGCAAAGGGTTCATGAACTGAATGTAACGTAAACGCATTAGCTCAAATGATATACAGGGAATTTTAATAATTAATCAGGAATATGATTAATATATATTGCATATTACAGTTACATTAAAATTATGAAAAATAGATAAATTGAATATATCAATATATCATTCTTCAGATCAATTATCCTGATATCTTTTACTGGAAATTAATGTAATTATCGAACAGTTGTTTGTCCAGCAAAGACTGTAAGATTAACTTATCAACTTTCAATAAAGTTATCACCTCTTATAATTCCAGGAAAAATTGTTTCTGGCCATGGAAACCATTCTTCTGTCCTTATAAAATTTAGGTTACTTAAACCATAATCAAATTGTAAAGCTTGTAGCTAGGATCAAAAACATTTCAGGGACCCATAATGTGAGAAATATAGACAGAATCAATCTAGGATATAATGGATTTTTAATCATTGAACTAATAATACATACTACAGTTATACACGTAATATATGTATATACAGAAACATTAAGACAAAACTAGACAAAACACATTACAAGAAGATGAATATCAAATCAAATCAAATCAAGTATATTTGTATAGCGCTTTTCACAATACAGATTGTATCAAAGCAGCTTCACAGTATTAAAATAAAATAATACAACAAAGTTTGTTTCTAGTGGAATTTATTGATTGATAGAATAAAATTAAATATCCCCAAAATATCCCCAACTGAGCAAGCCAAAGGCAACAGTGGCAAGGAACCGAAAAACTCCATCAAGTGACCTAATGGTGTCCTAAAACTCCATCAGGTGACCTAATGGAGAAAAAAAAACCTTGGGAGAACCCAGGCTCAGTCGGGGGCCAGTTCTCCTCTGGCGTTTATGAACTAGAGGCCGGATTGTAGTTTGAAACTGTGAGATTAACAATATTATATGAATCCCTGGCTGAAAAGATGCGTCTTTAATCTAGTTTTAAACTGGGAGAGTGAGTCCGAGCAACGAACAGTATCAGGAAGGCTATTCCAGAGTTTTGGAGCCAAATGTGAAAATGCTCTCCCTCCTTTGGTGGATCTGGATATCCTAGGTATGACCAAAAGCCTTGAATTTATTGATCTTAAAGAGCGCGATGGATTATAGGGTGATAGAAGATCCGTTAAATAGACTGGAGCTAAGCCGTTTAGGGCTTTATAAGTCAGTAGCAATACCTTATAATTAATACGGAACTTTATAGGTAGCCAATGTAGTGATGATAAAATCGGTGTTATATGATCATATTTTCTTGATCTAGTAAGAACTCTAGCGGCTGCATTTTGGACTAACTGTAGCTTGTTTATTGAGGATGCAGGACAACCGGCTAATAAAGCATTACAGTAATCTAGTCTCGAGGTCATGAATGCATGAACTAACTTTTCTGCATCAGAAACTGATAGCATATTACGTAGCTTAGCAATGTTTCTAAGGTGGAAAAAGGCTGTTTTTGTAACATACGAAATATGATTTTCAAAAGACAGGTTACAATCGAGTATAACACCCAGGTCTTTTACTGTAGAGGATAAAGTAACAGGACATCCTACGATGTCAAAGTTGTATTGTGAGAGGTTTTGTGGGCGTTTTTTTGAACCGATAAGTATTACCTCTGTCTTGTCTGGATTTTATAAAAGAAAATTACGCGTCATCCAATCTTTTATATCTTTAACACACTCTGTCAATTTGGATAATTTAGCGTTTTCATCCGGCCGTGATGAAATATATATTTGAGTGTCATCAGCATAACAATGGAAACTAATTCCATGTTTCCTTATAATATTTCCAAGTGGTATCATATATATTGAGAATAACAGAGGGCCCAACACAGATCCCTGCGGCACTCCATAGTTTACTGGAATTATGATCGATTTGAGAGAATTGAAGAAGAGCCTGGCAACTTATTACAAACAAATAACCCTTTTGAGAGACACCTAGATTCAGCTTTAAAATATGTCAGATACTTGCAGTTTGAGGCACTCTTTTGTGGAGCTGAGAAAAAGGGATCGGTGTGTCCCTTTTAAAGCCGAACTGCGTGTCCTGGTTTCTTCCGGAGTTGCGTAGCGGGATGATTTGAAGGTTCACTTGAATGTAACGTTACCAAGAATGATTCAGGATAAGTTCATTCAGATCGTGAATGAACAGAGGCGAACAGGAAAATGAAACTAGACTATAGAAAACATACAAAGAAATAAAAGAGAGGAGAAGCAGGCCGAAGCCGGTCCGGACTTGGGTTTCCAAAGTTTTCGGAGGAGTCGAAGGAGGGAGAAGAAAGGAGAAGAGGGGAAGTTCCGTCTTTTGAGGGAATCCTGTCCCCGCCCCGTTTTGCGGGAAGGGCAAATCATCTGCCGAGATTTGCGAGTGCGAAGATTCCTTTGTTTGTTTGGAACATCCTCCTGGCTTGAGTTACAGAAGTGTTTGACTTAAACCTTTCGGCTTCAGAAATATGAAATGTGTAAAACAATGTACATTACTTCATTCTGCTATCGGAATTCGACTCCGTTAGATTTAGAGAATTACAGAGATATCAAACATGTCTTATTAAGATTATAGGAAAACAAAGTTACATAAGATAGGCATATTATAGGCATTTTAAGTTTGTTCCTTCAAATAAACATCATAAACGAAGTGAATATAAACTGGAAAACACACAGGAGTATATTAAATATGACATGCTTATATTCTAAGTTTAATGTGTAAAGTTCGTGTATGTGTGTGTGTGTATGTGTGTGTGTGTGTGTGGTGTAAAGTCACGAGATTGAAAATCAGGGGACTTGGTCGACATCTGTTGCATCCCGTGGTGCGCGTACCACGTGAGGGGTTGGGGGTTTAATTTGAAAATGGCAATCTCAGAGACAAAAGTAGTTTTGTATGCAGATTCACTTATGGCCTGAGGAGTCGTAAAAATTGCTGAGGGAAGCAGTTAGTCCTAGACCCTGAATGGAGCCAGTCTTTGTAATTTGCCTTTGGTTCACAAAGAACAAACGTTAGACACAGTATGGAGTTGTTCTCGTGCAGCACGGGGATAGTTAGATAACAACAGGGGCCTGTTTGTTGATTAATTGATGCGTCGTAAAAAAATGTTAGCAAGCAGCCTGCTTGCAGACACCGCGGCACCAAGCATATGCATTTGAACATATATGTGTTCATATTTGTTCAGCATGAGAAAAACAGTCAGGATTCGGTCAGTCGCTACATGAATCTGTTTTAGTTTGGGTATTCCATTTCTGGGTATTTTTCAAAAGTGGGGGTGCATGCTAACAGGTTAAATATGTACTGGAGAGAATACTAAACCATAATGAGTGATTACGTGATTTATTTAGCCTATTCCGCACTCAAGGGCATGCATAAAGCTTGCCAAAAGAACCGGAAATAGAAGATAGAATTTACGAAAACGAAATTCACTTTAAAGAAAGGTTTTCTACAAAACAAAACTTAGTGAAGTAGTCAAGTCAAGTCAAGTCATCTTCATTTATATAGCGCTTTTAACAATGTAGATTGTTTCAAAGCAGCTTTACAGAGATAAACGTATAATTTATGGTAACAGATTGTTTTGGCTTTATAGCGGTTCTTTAGTAAAGTTATTTTCCAGCTAAGGTTAGTTATGATTGATTTGCTTCCGTCGCAACAATCATTTGTTATTAAATTAGGGGCCGCTAAGACGACACAATTCTCTCTACATAGACTTTAAACGCGAACCTGTGAGAAACGCTGATGGCGTTCACATGCGCATTAAGAATTGGTTCTATAGTTATGTGCGTTTGAATATACTGTATGTGCGCAGGTTTGTAATTCCCCACAAACCAAGCCTAAACAAAGTACTGGTGTTTCCTTATAATTTTTGATACAGAATTTTATTTTATTTTATCAATTCGGGGTAGATACGCGAATTGAGTTTCCCGACAACGCTTTATCTGTAGAGTGGTAAAGGGATCCTCCATAGGGAGAGACTAGTTGGCACTTCAGCACTGTGTTGTCATCGGGTCCAGGCGAAGGTCCTTCATCAGATCTGGATACGGCCTGGATCCGGCAGGCTGCGGGAAAACCTCGGGATAAACAAAGACACTAAAATTAGCGTAGATGCCATTCTTCTTATGATGTAACGAGTACATCAGGATTTATGGGAAGTGTTCCCGGTTCCAGCTGACCTAATCTATGCAGCCTAACATTGAATTATAGTCTAATAAGTCTATAAGTCTATAATGTATTATGTGAAAGCTAGGTCAAAGAGATGTGTTTTTAGTCTAGCTTTGAACTGACAGAGTGTGTCTGCTTCCCGGACAATGGTAGGAAGGCTGTTCCAAAGTTTTGGTGCTAAATAGGAGAAGGATCTACCGCCAGCAGTCGATTTTGATATTCTAGATATTATCAACTGGCCGGAATTTTGAGATCGCAATAGACGTGAAGGACTATAATGCGTTAAGAGCTCGCTCAAGTACTGCGGAGCTAAACCATTTAGTTCTTTGTAAGTGATCAGCAATATTTTAAAATTGATGTGATGTTTAATAGGGAGCCAGTTCAGTTTTGACAGAACCGGGCTAATATGGTCATACTTCCTGGTTCTGGTAAGAACTCGAGCTGCTGCGTTTTGAACTAGCTGTAGTTTGTTTATTAAGCGTTCAGGGCAACCACCCAGTAGAGCATTACAATAATCTAGCCTTGAGGTCATGAACGCATGAACTAATTGTTCCGCATTTGTCAATGAGAGCATATGACCTCATTTAGATATATTTTTAAGATGGAAAAATGCAGTTTTACAGATACTGGACACGTGACTTTCAAATGAAAGATTGGTATCAAAGAGCACACCCAGGTTCCTAACCGACGACGAAGACTTAACAGAGCAGCCATCAAGTGTTAGACAGTATTCTAGGTTATTACGTGAGGAAGTTTTTTGTCCAATAATTAGAAACTCTGTTTTTTCAGAATTTAGAAGTAGGAAATTACGAGTCATCCAATTTTTTATATCTGCTATGCATTCCGTTAATTTTGTAAATTGGTAAGTTTCATTGGGTTTTGAAGAAATATAGAGCGAGTATCGTCGGCATAACAGTGAAAGCTAATGCCATGTTTCCTAATGATATCTCCTAATGGTAGCATGTACAGAGTGAACAGCAGCGGTCCTAGTACTGAGACTTGTGGGACGCCATACTGAACTTGTGATCGATGAGACATCTCTTCATTTACTGCTACAAACTGATGACGGTCAGATAAGTATGATTTAAACCATGCTAGTGCAATTCCACTAATGCCAACATAATTTTCGAGTCTATTTAAAAGAATGTTGTGGTCGATAGTATCAAATGCAGCACTAAGATCGAGTAACACTAATAGAGAGACACAACCACGATCGGATGATGAGAGCAAATCATTTGTGACTCTAACGAGAGCAGTATCAGTACTATGGTACGGTCTAAATCCTGACTGGAAATCCTCGCAGATATCATTTCTTTCAAGAAAGGAACACAGTTGTGAAGATACTGCTTTTTCTAATATCTTTGACAGAAAAGGTAGATTCGAGATCGGCCTGTAATTGACTAATTCTGTAGGATCAAGTTGCGGTTTTTTAACAAGCGGTTTAATCATAGCCAGCTTAAAGGTTTTTGGTACGTATCCTAGAGACAAAGATGAATTAATGATATTAAGAAGAGGATCTATGACCTCTGGAAGTATTTCTTTCAGTAGCTTAGTCGGTATAGGGTCTAACATACATGTTGTAGATTTAGATGATTTAACGAGTTTAGTAAATTCTTCCTCTTCTATAGCAACGAACGAATCATATTTTTGCTCCGGGAGACTACAATGCACTGCCTGATGCGATACTGTAGTAGACGGTTGCATAGTTATAATTTTGTCCCTGATATTATCAATCTTATAAGTGAAGAAGTTCATAAAGTCATTACTGCTGTGTTGCTTGGAAACTTCGGTGCTTGAAGCTTTCTTTTTCGTTAGTTTAGCCACCGTTTCAAATAAATACCTAGGATTATGTTTATTTTCTTCTAATAGGTTTGAAAAATAAGCAGATCTAGCAGCTTTTAAGGCCTCTCTGTAAGCAATCGAGCTCTCTTTCCATGAAATGCGAAATACCTCTAGTTTTGTTTTCTTCCAGTTGCGCTCCATTTTTCTGGCTGTTCTCTTGGTGGTACAACGAGCCTGAGTGTGCTCGTTGTACCACGGCGTTGGACTATTTTCTTTAATCTTCTTTAAGCGCAATGGAGCAACTGTGTCTGAAGTGCTGGAAACTTTAAAAGTAGTCAAAATCATGTCTCCAAATATATTGCGCATCTTCTGATCCTATCTTACTCATGCTGTTTACTTTTCATATAATCAGCATAGATGAAATAAAAAAAAAAACATTATATAATTTTTTTGTATATGATTTATTTATTGAATTTTTGACAACAACGGAGACAAACACTCAATAATAATAATAATAAAAAAAAAATCAGACATCAAAAATGAACTCGGTGAGCATGTGGGGGAGGGGTGCGATTTTCGAATAATAATCAAATAATTCCCAGCTATCATCGAATATTATTTTTGCTTGAAATGCCCATCCCTAAAATTCATACATATCTTATTTATATCAGTGTTTCCTGAACTGAGAGACTGAAGAGTGTCATTGTTCTCTACAGGTTGAGTGATTGTGGTGTTACAGATGAAGGTTGTGCTGCTCTGACTTCAGCTCTGAGATCAAACCCCTCACACCTGAGGGAACTGGATCTTACTGGAAATAAAGTAGGAGATTTTGGAGTCAAGCAGCTTTCTGATCAACTGCAGGATCCTCACTGTAAACTGGAGATACTGTGGTAAGTTTGTATAAAATGTATCATATGGTAAATAATGATTGTCATACAAAAGATCTACTGTGAAATTACTAATGGGACTGTTACTTTTATTAGGGGCCAAGCACCGAAGGTGCGGAGGCACCCATTGTATCTGTTCCCGTTCTTATTATTATTCTTCCTACTTCTTTTTCCGCTCTGTGAGTCTATGGCAGCCCATAGAACCGCTTGCAGGAAAGTTATGAAATTTGGCACACTGACAGAAGACAGTCCAAACTTTTACCATAGCAAATTTGGTGTCTTAAAACCAATCCCTCTGCCACCAACTGTCCAAAGTTGCACTCATGTTTATGCTAATAACTTTTGAACCGTAAGGCCTATCAACAAAATTCTGTTTTTTCCTCTGATTCTATAGCTCAAGACGATTCGATTGCACCCTATGTCGTAATTTTCCGTCATAAAAATATGGCCGCCATTTTGAATTTTCCAAAAAAGCTACTTTTTCGAACTCCTCCTAGGCCGTTGCTCCGATTTTCACGAAAATTGAACCAGATCATCTACAGACAATGCTGACAAAAAGTTATGGAATTCAAGTTGATTCGTCAAACCATTTTTGATAAACCCCTGAACAAATTTTACGTAGCGCTTGCGAAAACAGATGTAAGGCTGTATCTCCGCAACGCTTTATCATATGCAGACCAAACTTGGTACATATCATCACAAGCATGACCTAAGGCTACGTGCTGCGTTTTGGCGCAGCGCCACCTACTGGTCCGGAGATATGAAAAATAGTTATTTTTGCTCATAACTTCTGAACAGTTTGTCCAAAAATCATAAAATTAGAATCATAAAAATAAAAATCATAAAAATCTCGTTAGATTCAGGCCAAAATGCTGAGTCGACTGATATCCAATTTTACCATATCGGCCATTTTGACTGTCGGCTATTTAGAATTTTGTGCTAAAATGCTGTATTTTAAGAACGCATGAATGGTGTAACGATCACCAGCTGGAGCTGCCCTTGTGAGCAACCAGAGGGCAGTCCACATCAGACTATCATATTCACTCACTACTACATTTCCCATAACTCACTGCCCGGACTCATCATCACTTATCACAGATCACATTCACCTGTACCTCATTCACTGATTGCATTCACCTGTCTCATCATCCTGTTAGTCTGTCTATATATACCTTGTTCATTCATTCACTCACCGCGAAGTCTTGTTAAGTGTTACACTGCTATTCTGAGCGTTTCCCTGGTTGTCTTGTTTCTTGTTTTTGGATATCTTGCCCTGTTTCCTGGATTACTCTCTTGCCTCTGGTCCCTGGATTACTCTCTTGCCTCTGGTCCCTGCCTGTTTTGTTTGTTTGTTTGTTTCTTTGTTTTGGACTGCTTTCCTGTGTATGACCCTAGCCTGTATATTGGATTACGCCTCTGGATTTCCCCACAAAATAAAGCTGCATTTGGATCTCCTACTTCGTGTCTCTGAGCAGTACGTGACAGAAGACTTCGCCACACTTCAGATCCAGCAGCTATGACCTCCTGTAATACAGCAGTACGGATCTCACCTGATCTTCCCAGCATGAGCCGGGAGTTCGCTGGACAGATCGCGGCCTTAGCCCTGGATAGCCTCGATCTATTCCAGTACACCTGGGGTTTTTTTCCTCTCGCTGCCTCTTGCTCTCTGGGTGACGAGGCTATTAAGTTATGTTACCGGCTGGGGGCTAAGGAGGTCGACCCGAGGGAGCTCCCCGATCTCTCTGGTCTGGATTGGAGAGAGGCACTCTCCAGATGTCTGGAGAGCTTCCTTCCGTGGCACCCCCGTCCAGCCGAGCCTGCACTTCACGCCAGTCCAGCCGAGCCTGCACTTCACGCCAGATCTGCCGAAGCCAAGACAGCAAGCGACATGCCCGCCAAGCTTGAGTCTTCACCGCTGGTCCCGTCCAGCACAGAGCCCAGACAGCAAGCGACATGCCCGCCAAGCTTGAGTCTTCACCGCTGGTCCCGTCCAGCACAGAGCCCTCTTCACCGCTGGTCCCGTCCAGCACAGAGCCCTCTTCACCGCTGGTCCCGTCCAGCACAGAGCCCTCTTCACCGCTGGTCCCGTCCAGCTCAGAGCCCTCTTCACCGCTGGTCCCGTCCAGCACAGAGCCTTCACTGCTGGTCCCGTCCAGCACAGAGCCTTCACTGCTGGTCCCGTCCAGCTCAGAGCCCTCTTCGCCGCTGGTCCCGCCCAGCTCAGAGCCCTCTTCGCCGCTGGTTCTGTCCAGCTCACAGCCGCCTTCATCGCTGGTCCTAACCAGCTCAGAGTCCTCTTCGCCGCTGGTCCTACCCAGCTCAAAGCCCTCGCCGCCGCTGGTCCCTTCAAGCTCAGAGTGCGCTTCTGCTGATCCAGAGACTGTTCAGGTCGCTTCTGCTGATCCAGAGACTGTTCACGTCGCTTCTGCTGATGCAGAGACTGTTCATGTCGCTTCTGCTGATGCAGACTGTTCACGTCACTTCTGCTGATCCAGAGACTGTTCACGTCGCTTCTGCTGATCCAGAGACTGTTCACGTCGCTTCTGCTGATGCAGAGACTGTTCATGTCGCTTCTGCTGATGCAGAGACTGTTCATGTCGCTTCTGCTGATGCAGAGACTGTTCACGTCGCTTCTGCTGATCCAGAGACTGTTCACGTCGCTTCTGCTGATGCAGAGACTGTTCATGTCGCTTCTGCTGATGCAGAGACTGTTCACGTCACTTCTGCTGATCCAGAGACTGTTCACGTCGCTTCTGCTGATCCAGAGACTGTTCACGTCGCTTCTGCTGATGCAGAGACTGTTCATGTCGCTTCTGCTGATGCAGAGACTGTTCACGTCGCTTCTGCTGATCCAGAGACTGTTCACGTCGCTTCTGCTGATCCAGAGACTGTTCACGTCACTTCTGCCGATCCAGAGAGTGAGCTTCACGTCACTTCTGCTGATCCAGAGACTGTTCACGTCACTTCTGCCGATCCAGAGACTGAGCTTCACGTCACTTCTGCCGATCCAGAGACTGAGCTTCACGTCACGTCCGGCCGTCAAGTGTCTCGTCCCGCCGAGACTGAATCTGTTCCTGAGCCTGAAACTGATCCGGATACTGAGCTTGAATCTGTTCTTCTTCCTCTTTCTGCGCCTGTGTCTACAGACAAGATGGCCGACTCCACGCCTGTGTCTTCGGACAAGATGGCCGACTCCACGCCTGTGTCTTCGGACAAGATGGCCGACTCCACGCCTGTGTCTTCAGACAAGATGGCCGACTCCACGCCTGTGTCTCCAGACACGATGACCTCCGCCACGGAGCCAGTGTCTGTTCCTGAGCCGGAGCCAGTGTCTGTTCCTGAGCCGGAGCCAGTGTCTGTTCCAGTCCCTGAGCCGATGTCTGATGTCCGATGTCTTGCCGCCCGAGGGGTCGTCTCCGCCCTGGCCGCCCGAGGGGTCGTCTCCGCCCTGGCCGCCCGAGGGGTCGTCTCCGCCCTGGCCGCCCGAGGGGTCGTCTCCGCCCTGGCCGCCCGATGGACGGTCGTCTCCACCCTGGCCGCCCGATGGACGGTCGTCTTATCACTTATCACTGATCACATTCACTTGTACCTCATTCACTGATTGCATTCACCTGTCTCATCATCCTGTTAGTCTGTCTATATATACCTTGTTCATTCATTCACTCACCGCAAAGTCTTGTTAAGTGTTACACTGCTATTCTGAGCGTTTCCCTGGTTGTCTTGTTTCTTGTTTTTGGATATCTTGCCCTGTTTCCTGGATTACTCTCTTGCCTCTGGTCCCTGGATTACTCTCTTGCCTCTGGTCCCTGCCTGTTTTGTTTGTTTGTTTGTTTCTTTGTTTTGGACTGCTTTCCTGTGTATGACCCTAGCCTGTATGTTGGATTACGCCTCTGGATTGCCCCACAAAATAAAGCTGCATTTGGATCTCCTACTTCGTGTCTCTGAGCAGTACGTGACAAATGGATTGATACGAAACTTGGTATGGGTCATCAGCACAATGCCCTGAAGGAGCCTGAGAAGTTTCGAAACAGCGCAACCTAGTGGATAATTTATTTTTTCAAATGCTTATAACTTTGGGTGTTGTCAACTTATTTTCACGAGACTCATCTCATTACACTCCTGAATCCTTGCTGAGTCCTACAATACCAAACATGCTAGTTTTCGCCTTACGGTTTGTGTAGCGTTGTGATTTAGCACTTAAAAAACATTTGGCTATATCTTCGAAACCGCTTGTCCAATCGAGACGAAACCACCGTCAGATAGTAAGGGGTAGTAAAATCCAATCAAAGTCATGTGTCAGTCATTTTTTACGTGTTTTTTCATATAAATGTCGAAAAGCGAATTGAGATATCTTCACCAAAATTGACACATATATGTATGGGCTCACTCCGAGGACACGTAAAAAAAAATGGTGGGACTGAGCCTCTTGTTGGCGCTATAGTAGAACAAAACATGAAATTCCCATTGACTTCAATACAGTTTTGTGAAATAAAATGCTATACTAAACAAATGCATTGGTGTAATATTACGAAACTCAGAATGTGCCATCAGCACCATCCCCTGAAGGTACCCAAAATATTTCGAGACAGCGCCACCTAGTGGTCAAAAGTTATAACAAAATTTCCAAAAAGGCTAATAACTTTTGAATACATCTGGCTATTGAAATGCCACTGGTCTTAATAGATTCCTCGGGTCAAGCCGAGAACACAAATACCAAGTTTTCCTTATTTGGCCGAACTTCCTGTCCGCCATCTTGATTTTCATTCAAAACCTACTTTTTTTCGAACTCCTCCTAGACCGTTTGTCCGATTTTCACCAAAATCTAACTGCATCATCTCCAGACAGTGCCGACTAAAAGTTAGGATTTCATGTCGATAGATGAAACCGTTTTTCGTATAGCGCAGCAGCAAAGTTGAGGCATGATGACAAAAGCACTATTCAGGCTTTATCTCTGCAATGCCTTGACATATTGACACCAAACTTTGTATGTGTCATTGTCACTTCACTCTGACCATATCACATCAGTTTTGTAACTGCGCCACCTATTGGTCGAAAGTGATAATCAATTAAATCATATTTTTAATTACTGTTTCTATGATTTTTCAGCCATTTCGCCTAAAATCCTCTTTAAATGTCTTTAATTGCTCATTGTTGCAGTTGATCTGACACTTTCAGCCATGTCTTGTCGTCTTATTCTGCTTGGCCCCAGTAATTGCTGCTTGCAGCTATATTTTTCATTAGATTCTTTACAATGTGTCTGACATAATTTTACAATATTAATGATAGTATAAACATGACTGGATGATGTAAAGATGTGACAACCGTGTTCATATACAAATATGTTGATGATTTTTGGGTACTTGCATAAAAAAAAAATTGGTTACACTTTATTATAAGGTGTCATTGTTACAGTGTAATTATATATTTAAGTACTGAGTAATCTTAAGCAACAACATTTACTTACTATAGGGTTAGGGTAGGATTAGGATTTGTTTGAGGGTTAGTTGCATGTAATTATGCATAATTTACTGTTATTACTATGGTACATATGTGGTCATTAATAATGCACGTTTTTTTCCCACGGAATACCGATCAAGCCTGTCAACAGATTTTTTAGAATTGAAATAAATCTGTTGTGTTTCCAGAATATCCACCAGATGGCGCATGGAAGAACATACTATATCTACAGGCCAGACCAAATTGCTCGTAAACACTTTGGAATTATTAGTCTTCGTCCAATTGTTAAATATGCTTATAGATTATTTGAGTACACTACATTTTAAAAATATAATTAACATAATTATCAGTGTCTGATAAATTAACTGCATGTAATGTTGTGATTGTGAGAAAACCACAATAAAATATAAATAAAATCGTATAAGACCCAAATATTTGATATGGTAAAATCTATTTACACATGAGTGCAAAGCGGATCATTATTGATGTGCTTTGTAAACACAGTGTTTTTGCTGTTGTTCAAATTTAAAGATGCCTGTGCATACGTTCAAAAAGACGAAGTGCAACAGAGAATTAAGTGTAGGCGTAGGCTATAATAAGTTAGCCTAAAAACATATCATTATCCAATGATGAAGCAAACATTAATGTATTTTACAATAGATCTTTCATGATGAATTTTGGTAAAAGCATTTTAAAATTATGTTCATAATAATGAGATTAATGAGATTTCTTAAATTCAGTCATAGACGTAATTTGCGAGTTGGAAATGTGGGACATGTCCCCACCAGTCTTTGCCAGGGTCGATATTGACCCCACCACTCTTTGAAACATCTCGTGTCACAGATGTACGGTGTCATTGTTACAGTGTACAGTGTGTTAAGAAATACACTTAAATAATCACAAGGGCAGCAGTCAAAAACAACAAAACTTAATCAGACAACAGGACTGAGTGTGGCCAGCAGGGGGAGACTCAATAGGCACCACAACACTCAAATAAGTAGCACACTTAAACAACAAAAACAAAACAAAACACTCCCCTTGTAAATACACACACACACACACACACACACACTAAAATAGCAGGGCAGCGATCTTCCTCCAGTCAACCTGCATGTAATAACACTAACAGTTTCTTGTATATTTGGCCGCACCCAGAGTGAAATAATGAAAATACCGCCAATCCTTTGTACAATATCAAGCCTGCATTGAGACGGCAGCAAAACAGCAGCACTCTGAAGTCAACGAGCGAACCTCGGGTAATCCCGGCAACAGAATCCTCCCCGCTACTCTATGGAATACACCGCAAACCTGAAATGACAATCGTAATTAAAACAAATATAGTATCAGGCCATAATGCATGTATACAAATAATCTGCATACTTGGGGTGCGAGGAAACCCAGTTACGACAGTCCAAAGTCAAAATCAATGCGCACGCTGTAAAAAGAACACAAGGCATATTAATTTACCCACTGCCCTATGAGGGAAGGATAGACGCCACAAACAACCACGTTCCTACCTGTGAAGAGGCTGCAGACACATAAACCGTGGGAAACAGTACACTTGTTCTCCTACACACCGTAAGAGGGACCAAACAAACAATTTTCCCACACGCCACTTGGCATGCGGAACCGGAAAGGCAAGGAAGTAGCTCCGTGATGTGATTCACCACAAAGCAGTTATGGCTCTGCCTCTAGCCATGATAGGCTTACTAAATAGACCCCAACCAACCAATAGTAGCCTGAAGCTAAACATCCATACTGCCACACAAATAAATAAAACATCTCCAGTTTACTAGCAGAGCATTCATTTTGTTTGTTTGTTAAAAAGAGGCGATCTAGCACTGAAATGTGTTGTTTTAAATCAAGTGCTTAACCCCCTGAGGTCGGCTATCGCGCCGGCGCGATAGGCTCGTTTTTTTCCTTATCTGTGCAAAAAAAAATCTAAATACTAATATTAATTTTTATCTTATATGCTTGTGTTATACATCAATCGATCCGGTTTAGTGTGTATTTTTTTTGTGTATACTCATAATAAAAACAAAGTGTTGTGCTTTTCGCCAAATAAAGAAAAATAAACATGATGCGAGTTCTGCCTACTCTCCGTCAGTGAAGTCAATTCTGAAACGCGCCCGAAAATGAACTGTAACTCAGCGAATACTCAGTCAAACAGGCATACAGACACACAGGCATGAAGCTTGAATTCTCTTCTTTTAAATGAAGTAATTTTTATAAAAAACAAATATTCACAGTTTATGTAATATGTATGTAAAGAGAGAGATGTCAGTCGTTCTCATCTCAGCTAATTAAGTTTTAATGTGACTCCGCCCACGGAGAGCGCGCGCTATTCAAACGCAAATGTGAGGCGATCCATACAAACCTGTGAAACGCCCACATCAGCTGGATAAGGCCGGTGACACACTGGATGCGTGGTGTAACCCCTCATTTACACTGAACACGTCTGCGGCACATTACGGCTGCGACGGCTACCGGAGCTGATCGCGCCCATTCTAGTCAATGCTTGTGTTTACACCGGCCGCGACGCGGCGCGTTTCAGAAGCTTCCCAGAAGCTTCTCCACGCTGCTTCGCTAAATATAGGCGCCTAGTCTATTTTTGACGGACGCGCGTCCAAGTCGCACCGGGAATACAAAATAAAAGTAAAAAAAACATTGTCAATTTCAAAATAAACACCCTGTGCAGACTCCCAAACGCATTGCACGTATATTGGCCAACTTACCCATGGTACTAGAAACCCCAAAATCAGAAAAACACGTCAGACAGGCAAATCACGTGGTCTCACGCATCCAGTCGCTCCGCTTCTGATATGCTCCCGGTGTGAGTTGGCACCGCGTGGAGGACGGAATAAAACCTCTTCGCAGCTGTAATGCACCGCAGATGTGTGCAGTGTAAATGAGGGGTAAGCGTCTCAGCTGCGTGGCGTGTCCGTTTTTATTTCGGCTCCCATGTTAACAGTTTAGAGCTTGCACACTGCCTGCGTGAGATGCGCGTCTCAGGCGCGGCATGAGCCGCGCGGAAAACACATACATGCTAGAAATAGAACCGACGCCTATTTTTCACGCGACACGCAAGCGTCTTAGAAGCGTTTCCATGCAAAATTGAATAGGAAAATCTCATTTTGACACGAATACATATTAATAAATGTCATTTTGATGTTTAAAAGTGTCTAGGTTTTGACATAAATGCAAATATAAATGTAATTTTACAAAATATTATCGATTTTCAAATACTGCTGTATTGAATGAACAGCTTTTAGCAAACTATATTGCTATACTGAGTATATTTTTAAGTTCAATAATTTCTATATATATATATATATATATATATATATATATATATATATTGCTCTTGTATTCTTTCTTGTGGCTATAGGTGACACACCTGAATGAATGGCTCATTAAGTATGCAGGGGCATTGTCTCATCAGGTGTGAACTACTAAATATGCATGATGCTGTTGGAGCGTTTACGCCCCATCCGCATATTGGCTTTCCAAACTAAAAGTGTTTCACAAAACTTAAATCAATGTATCGTTTTATGTAAATGATTAGGCAGGATGAAACTCTAGGCGACGACATCCATTAGTCAAAAGTCTTATTGACACATATTTAGTATGTGTTTTGTGGCCTTATTTCAGAAACTTTCATTTTTATTTTTTTCAATTACCATGCATAAACATTATTCTCTCAAAAATGAAAACATGTACATACATGTGGCTCACATATTATGGTAGTCCTGTTTGTGCTAAATAGAGTGTAATTACACCTTTGCCATTGATATGTTTATAAGCAACTGAAAAAAGCACAAATGTCAGGGCATGTCAGAACATCTCAAGGACCCAAAAAACACCTCAGACCCCAGAGGGTTAAAGTGCTCGTTGCCGCTGCTATCAGTGTGTTCTCTTGTGACGCACACTGTCTCTCTTCACATGAACGCGCGCTTCTATCTATCACTTTATACCGTTGCGGAGACTCTCTATTCGTTCCGGTGAAATCACAAAACAAATTGCACTCAAACGTGTCCCTGCTTGACATACAACTACTGATTAACATATTCTGTTTTAATGAGAAGAAGAAAAAAAACTTCTCGGGTTACGACTGTAACCCTTGCACCCTGAGAAAGGGAACGAGAACTGCGTCGACTACGACACTTTGGGTTGGTTTCATCCCGAATGAAACTAATCCAATCCTGATTGGTGCTGCGTCATGACGTAACATTTGACGGCATACACGGAAGCTACAAATAGACGCCGGCACACAACAGAGTTAGCTTCTGCGATTAAGCAAGTTGCTCCCAGGCAGGGGAAGGCACGGCGGAGGGACGCAGTTCTCGTTCCCTTTCTCAGGGAACAAGGGTTACAGTCGTAACCCGAGACGTTCCCTTTCGAGGAAACTCGAACTGCGTCGACTATGACACTTTGGGTAACGAGTACCCACTATGCCACAACGAGCCCTGCCTGTCCCAGTGTGAAGCTGCGCACAGGCACACTTCAGACGAGAGCACTAGAGTGCCTGGCGTAGAAGGAAAGTCCAGGCTATAGAATCTGATGAAAGTATGAGGGGTGGCCCATCCTGCTGCATCGCACACTTGCTTGGCTCCTGAAAGGAGGGCTCTAGAGGTCGCCATGTCTCTGGTTGAATGAGCCTTCGCGGCCAAAGGTGAAGGCAAGCTGCGCACCTGATTGGCCATAGAGATAGCCTGAACGACCCAGTTACTGATGGTGTGTTTGGATGCGGGAAGCCCCTTCTTGGGCGACCCAAAGCACACCAGCAACTGGTCTGACTTCCGCCATGAAGAAGACCTCTGGACATAAATCTTGAGAGCTCTGACAAAGCAGAGCAAATTAAGTCTTTCTTCATCCGCCATCACGTGAGGTAGAGGATGAAAAGCCTGCAGAACCGTAGGGCCGTGCCACATTAGATGGCACTTTAGGCACATTGCCCGGCCGGGGATGCAAGATAGTCTTAATGTCGCATGGAGCAAACTCCAGGCACCCATGAGATATAGAGAGCACCTGAAAATCTCCTACTCTTCTCAGAGAAGTGATGGCTAAAAAAAAGCTACCTTGAAGGAAGGTTCTTGGCCTTAGCTGACTCCAGAGGTTCGAAGGGGGCTTCGACCAGCCCTTCGAGAACCACTGCCAGGTCCCCTGTGAGAACTCTGGTACGAGCCGCAGGTCTCATCCTCTGAGTCCCACAGAGGAAACGTACGACCAGCTCATGTCTCCCCTGAGGCCCATCACCCAGAGGAGCGTGAAAAGCCACAATGGCAGCCACATACACCTTGATTGTGGATGGGGTAAGACCAGTCGAGAGGCAATCTTTGGAGGAGCTCCAGCACAGAAGCCAACCGGGCAGTTAACTGGGTCCACTTCATGCTCTCTACACCAAGTGGAAACACTTTCCACTTTAGGCAGTACAATCTCCTCGTGGAAGAAGATCTGGAACTGAGTATGGTCTCAACCACTCCAGTCGACAGGCCAGACTCTATGTACTGAACCCCTCAGGGGCCAGGGCCAAAGTTTCCACAGATCTGGTCGAGGGTGATTTATTGAGCCCCTGGCCTGAGGAAGCAGATCCCTCCTCAGAAGGATCTGCCAAGGCTGGTCTGCCAGGAGTGCTATGATGTTTGAAAACCATACCTGGGACTGCCAGTACGGGGACTACTAGAACTACTGATCCCGTCTCGACAGACCCTCTCCAGAACTCCTGGGAGCAGTACAAGGGGATCAGGGGAAAGGCATACAGGCATAGCCTCGGCCACGTCTGTACCATGTCATCCAATGTTGTGTGTATGTCTGTTTTCCTCCTGTTGTCGCTCTGGCACTGCACTGATGCCCTTAGGACTTATGATCGCTCCACACTGTTATATATCCAAAACTCTTTTGACCTACAATCCACTGGGCACCTTGGCCCACACTCCACATGTCACCCGACGTTCTTAAACCCCCTGAGGTCGACAATCACGCCGGCGTGATCTGCTCGTTTTTTTTTTATATCAGTGCAAAATACTCTGTTGATTTTGATTTTACATACTTGTGTTGTACATCATTCAAAACTGTTAAATGTCTTATTTTATTTGTGTACACTCATAATAAAAACAAAATGTTGTGTTTTTCGTAAAACAAAGAAAATAAACATGATGCGCGTTCTGCCGTCTCTCTCAATGAGAAACTCATTCTGAAACGCGACAGAAAATGACCTGCAACTCAGCGAATGTTTGTCACACAGACTAAAAACGCATGTCTATACAACGCTTGGAGTCTCTATTTTTAAGGTATGTAAATTATATAAAAAACAAATATTCTCTGTTTAAGTAATCCGTAAGAAAGCAGCGGCATGTACAGTTTCTCAAACACGTCCTAATTAACTATAATGTGACCACACCCACGAGCGCACATGCGATTGACATGCAAATGATCCACGCGGCAGAACGCAGACCTGTAAACTCCCTCATCACCTCAAAACAAAGAATAAGAGACTTCGGAACTTACTCCTCTCTACTTTTCCTCGAGTTTGGAAGACTGTGCTGTGCTGTGCTGTTTACCTTGGATTTAGCCTACCTCAGAAGAACGCGATTTGAAGATGAGAAGATTTTTAAGGTAATTCTTGTCTTACTTGTCGTGTGCCAGATTAAAATGTATGTTATGAAATGATTTTGGAGTAAAAACATGAACTAAGCCTAATATCGTACATGCATCTATAAATATACAGAAACATGTTGAAATATGAACTAGACTGGTAGGCAACCTTTCTGTGCTAAATGTATATACTTCGTATATATTTCACTCAGTTTTGATTAGCTTATGACACTGATTATAATGCTAAAATACTTCTTTATGTGTAATGTAGCTTGTTTGCGAATATCTGCTTAGGTTATATAATGTGATTTAGTGCAAATATGTTTCAGCCTCCGGTAAAATATGTGATAGCCTACTGTCTACATTATATTTTTATATAAATGCTCGATTTTGGTTAGCCTATGACACGCTTCAATACTGCCTTATGCACAGATGTTTGTGAATACAGGTGTAAATGTTTGAAATGTAGTGATGTGTGTCGTTCGCGAACGATCCGTTCATTGCGTGTGTCACTAAATGCGTGCGGATACCCATCAACAGATACTCGCGGTGACGCGGTCTATGGCCCATAAATAGATATTTCTCCGTTCTATGGCCCATCAACTATACATTGTTCGTCCATAACCATCACTTGCTCATCAGTTTACTTTACATTTACATTTACATTTAGTCATTTAGCAGACGCTTTTATCCAAAGCGACTTACGGATTAGGACTAAGTTAAGCGAGTCATCATGAAGAGGCAAAAACAACGCAAGAAGTGCTCAAAATACGAAGTTCAGGCATTATTCAGAGTAGCATAAGCCCGGTAAGCGAGGTTTTTAAAGGGAAAGGGAAGTTTTTTTTTTTTTTTTTTAAGAGGTTAAGTGCTCACGGAAGAGATGGGTTTTCAGTTGTCTTTTGAATGTTGTCAAGGATTCTGCATTCCGGATGAGGGTGGGGAGAGTGTTCCACCAGCATGGAACTGTGTATGAGAATGTTCTGGAAAGAGATTTTGTGGCTTTCTGTGATGGAACCACGAGACGTCGCTCGTTGGCCGATCGTAGGCTTCTGGTAGGGATGTAGGCTCGTAGGAATGAGTGAAAGTAGGAGGGAGCTGAGCCTGTGATAGATCTGTAAGCAAGCGTCAATGTCTTTGAATAATGTATGCTAAAAGTTTTATTTTGATGGGTTTTTTTAGGAATGTGAACCTTCAGTTCTCAGTGCGATCGAGAAATCATACCAAGTAAGTGCATAGACGTAATATTTTACAGATGAAATGTAGCCTAATTGTGTTTACATCGTCATAATATAAAAGTAGCCTACCTATTCTTGTGTGAAATGACAAAAAACATCCATTCTGCTTATACAGGAGACACTGCGCAGATGAGGGTGAAAACACAAGATACATGGAGGACAAAGACATTTCCATGTCCTGCACCTGTGACTGCCTACAACAAACACATGAGGGGTGTTGACCTGTCTGATCAGCTGTTACAGTACTACACAACACAGCACATAACCATGAAGTGGTACAGTAAGATTTTTCTACACTTCTTGGACATTGCTTCCACCAAATCTTTCATTGTGCACAAAGAGCTACATGGTAACTTGTCCCATAAAGAGTTTATGGAGCAACTTATAACAGAGCTCTGTGGTGTGTCACAGAAAACGGCAATGAGTTTTAAATCAGTGTTGGAAACCGTTGTGCTGCTTAATATATATTTTTTATAACCTGTAATAGTTTTTTCAGGATTCTTTGAATAAAAATATTTTTTTATAAAAAACAAAAGTTTGGTCTTTTTTTCTTTCTTTTTTGGAAAGGATGTATTAAGTGATAGTAATAACTTTAAGTCTTTCCATTGTTAGAAAAGATTTATATTTTGAATAATTGCTGTTCTTTTTAACTTTTTATTCATCAGTGAATCATTCTTAGTTCATCATTCTTTGTTCAGGCTGCCTCACAGCACCTTGATGGCCCATTAGCCATGGGGGGAGTGTCTTTAGTCACACCCCTGGTGTGAATCACATTAATATTCATGGCCCACACATACAGCAGTGCTGACACAAAAACTGACATGCAAAATTAAAATCGTTATATTGTTGTTTGTGAAAGAGTGGTCAGAATGATTTTCACCTCATTTTGTAGAAAAAATTCTAGCCTACAAGAATAGTAATTCTTAAAGTCTTATGGAAAACTATTCAGTATGTGTTAAATGGCCTTATTGCAGTGACAATGTTTTTCCCAAAACATACTAACCACGCATAATATTTTTTTCTATAAAATGCAAACATGTACATCCATTTTGCTCACATATTATTGTAGCAGAGTTTGTGCTGAATACAACAAAATTACATGTTGGCCAATAGTATGTTGTAAGTAGCTGAAATAAGCACAAATGTCAGGTCATGTCAAAACATCTCAAGGGCCCCAAAAACACCTCAGACCCCAGAGGGTTAATTCTCCCGTGGACTGCGTTCGCCGGCTTTCCTGCTGCATTTCCCATCGCAAGAAGCGGCGCAAGAAGCGCAGGAAGTGAGGAAATCGCGGCGGTGTTCGAGTGCGGATCAGGGGATATGCGACTGTTTCCCATGTGCAACTTTTATCTCGCCGCCCCTCCATCGACATTGCAGGAAGCAGAGGCCTCTACCTGGCTCGCCGATCATGGGACCTGAGATACACCTGTCATCTTGCCATTTCTCCAGCTCGGTCACCGACGCTCGCTTGCCCTGCAGCTCCACCAAGACTGCGCATCCAAAGCAGCGGGGTGAACTTCCTGAACATTCGCCCTCTGCAACGCTCTCAATCTCTACAGCCGTTGGATTACTTTGCGGCTAAAGCAGCGCTACTGAACTGCAGGTCTGTGTCAAACAAGACTTTTATTTTAAACGACTTTTTTACCAAACGTTATCTGGATATGTTTTTTTTTAACGGAGACATGGTTTGGCTCCGGTGCTGGTGAAACATCTGTTTTTGGTGAACTTTGCCCCACAAACTGTTCATTCATAAGCACTCCAAGGAGGTCGGAAAGAGGTGGAGGAGTGGCTTTGATTTTTAAAAATCGGCTTAAGGTACACTCTCTGCTGAAAGTTTTTTTCCTTTGAAGTACAATGTGTAAATGTAGAATCTGCTACTACACCATTGATGTGTGCACTTGTTTACAGGCCTCCCAAATCAGATAAACATTTCATAAAAGAATTTTCTGACTTTCTGTCTCATTATGTAACATCATATGACCGTTTGTTGATTTTGGGTGATTTTAATATTCATGTCTGTTGCCCAGGTAAACCCTTGGTTAGTGAGTTTTGTCATGTAATAGAGTCATTCGGCCTCATCCAGCACATAAATCAGGCGACCCATGTTCAGGGGCACAGTCTTGATCTGATTCTATCCCATGGGTTTTCTATTGATAACATAAGCATTGAGGATGCATCCTTCTCTGATCATATGCCTATTATGTTCAATGTTAAACTATTTAACTCACTGTGTACAGCCAGATCTTCTGGCCACTACTTTCGTCATGTTAACTCTTCTACTGCAAATGAGTTCTCTGAATGTTATTTGGGGAATGCCCATGATCACCTCTTGAGCCCTGATGAACTAATATCCTCCTTCAACGCATCTTGTTCAGCTATCCTTGATACTGTGGCCCCTCTTAAACTTAAACGCCCTACTTTTAAATCTCAACAGTGGCTTGATGATTCCACCTGCCATCTCATGCAGGTTTGTCGAAGAATGGAGCGTAAATGGAAAAAAGATCACATCCTAGTCTCTTCAGAAATATTTAGAAATTCCCTGGCCAATTTCCAAGATGCAGCAAAAAAAGCCAGGGCTAAGCATTTCTCAGACATTTGTTTTATGGTGCTTAATTTAACCCCTTGTTTGGGTCTTAAATATAGACACCTTCTACCTTATTTTGTTTATTCTCAGGTTAGGGAAAGTCAGTCAAATTCGTTCTAAACAATAAGTATATAAATTTCCATACTTACAATTTAGTCGAAAGACTGCTCCGTGGTTTAGTTCAGCTCAATCTTTTGTAAAACAGAGACTTAAGGCAGGCGAGCGTCTTAATTTCAATTATATGTATTTTTTATTAAATACAGGTTAACTAGTTTACATAAACGGTATTAATATACAAAATAAAAATAAAAGTAAATCAAAACCAAATAATTTGCAAGCTTTCATCTTCATGAGGCGCAATGGCAAGGCATCTAACACCGGAGAGGCCGTCCTTGGTGAATCAGCGTCTGACTTTGACATTCCTTACAATACTTTTTATAGTCCACACGCCCTCCGCACAGATTCAGTCCTTTACAGACAATCTGTCCAATCCGAAGTCTTGAATTGTCCTCAGTTCTGGAAACCCCCTTCAAAACTCCATATACAAAGCTCTTTCCTTTGTTCTCCTTTGCTTGCTGTTCTGGACCCTCTGCCCTTCATCAAACGGGTAATGCTTGCCATTTCTACTTTGCTAAGATACATGCTTTCTACTACTTAGTGTTATTACTACCTACTGTAGTTTATTCTTTCATTTGATTAAATGCTTAAACATCGAATATAGTATAGTCATTTCTTTCATGCATTATCATAATAAAAAACTTTTACAATACAAGTTGCAGTGTTTTTCTCAATAAACCAGATTCATAATAAAACTTTTACAATACAAGTTGCAGTGTTTTTCTTAATAAACCAGATTCATAATAAAACTTTTACAATACAAGTTTCAGTGTTTTTCTTAATAAACACTCTCTCTTACAATTAACTCTCTCTTAAGTTACAATTGTGGTTATATCATATATAAGCCTATATATATGATGCATTATAAAATAATAAATTGCATGTTTACTTAACACATTATAACCAAACATTCCCACCGCCCTACAATTTTATTTAATACCATAAACTCAGTAGTTAACCCCCAAGTCTCCCCAGAGATCGAGGCATCCATCAATAGCTGTGAAGAGTTCTTGAAGTTTTTTACTGTGAAGAATCATATCAGAGCACAGTTCACTCCTGTTGTATCTGACACCACACCACATTTTCCCATACCTATAGTTACGTTTGACCAATTCCAAGCAGTGTCCTACATTGAACTATGGGACATTGTAAAGCACATGAAACCTTCAACAACCCCACATGATCCCATCCCCTCACAGATTATCAAAGATGCTTTTGATGCTTTTGGTCCCTCTATTCAATTTATTCTTAATTCCTGCCTTGCCACCGGCACCGTTCCTACATGTTTCAAGCATGCGGTTGTCCAGCCTATGCTAAAGAAACATAACCTAGATGCAAAATGTCATAATAATTTCGGCCCATATCTAAACTGCCATTTATCTCAAATATTTTGGAGTAGGTGGTGTTAACACAGCTGCTTTTACACCTCAATTCCACAGAGATCTTAGAGCCATTTCAATCTGGGTTCAGAACTCACCACAGCACTGAGACAGCCCTGTTAAAGGTGACAAATGACCTCTTGCGCACTCTTGATTCCGGTGATAATGCCATTCTGGTCCTGTTGGATCTTAGCGCTGCATTTGACACTGTAGACCATGGCACACTACTAGAGCGTCTTGAACAGTGGGTTGGCATCAAGGGTACAGCTCTAAACTGGTTTCGCTCCTACCTACATCAAAGATCTTTTTCAGTTTCCATAGGCCAGTATTCTTCATCCCCTGCCCCTGTGCCTTATTGTGTCCCCCAGGGATCCATTCTGGGTCCAGTACTCTTCTGCCTTTACATGCTCCCCCTAGGTAACATCATCAGAAAATGTAATATCTCATTCCATTTCTATGCAGATGACTCCCAACTGTACATCCCACTTAAATCCAGCAACTCCATGCAACCTCTTTTAGACTGTTTGAAGGAAATTAAAATCTGGATGGCTAACAATTTTCTTAAGTTAAATGATAACAAAACTGAAGTTATTGTTTTTGGCCCTTCAAATCCAAAACTGCCATCCCTGCTGACCTTGGTCCCCTTGCCCCCTATGTTAAATCCCATGCACGTAACTTGGGTGTTATTTTTGACTCCCATCTTAACCTGGAGAAACAAATATCATCTGTTGTAAGGACCAGTTTTTACCAATTAAGAATAATTTCCAAACTCAAGTCTGTTCTCTCATACAATGATCTGGAAAAAGTCATCCATGCCTTCATAACCTCACGCCTAGACTATTGTAACTCTCTCTACTTTGGTCTCCCTCTGACTTTGGTGGCATGGCTTCAGATGGTTCAAAATGCAGCGGCTAGGCTGCTCACGAACACAAAAAAGCGCGAACACATTACACCTGTCCTATCCTCCTTGCACTGGCTTCCAGTCCAGTCTAGGATACAATTTAAAATACTGTTGATGGTTTTTCAAATCTCTTCATGCCCTGGCCCCCAGCTACATAGCAGATATCATTCATCCCCACATAGCTCCCAGATCCGTCAGATCCTCCAGCCAAGGCCTCCTCCATGTCCCACGGTCCCGGCTTAAGCAAAAAGGTGACAGAGCCTTTTCTGTTGATGGCCCTAAGCTGTGGAACCAACTGCCATCTGACATCAGAAGTGCCCCTTCAATTGTGATATTCAAAGCCAAGCTCAAAACTCACCTTTTTACATTGGCTTTTCCGGCATCTTAATTGTCTTATCCTGCTATGTTTGTAATTAAGTGTTTATCTTTTGATGTCGTTTTAGTCTAAATCACTGATTTGTAAGTGTATTTTTATTTTATTACCCTGTGGCTAATGTGCTATGTACAGCACTTTGGCCAGCGCGAGCTGTTTTAAATGTGTTATAGAAATAAACTTTACTTACTTACTTACCCAGCACAGGGCCTTGGGACAGAAGATAGACATAGATAGATAGGGACATAGACACATAGATAGGGAATGAAGGCATCTGCGCGTAACCCTGATCATGCGGAACGGGTTCCCCCTCAGGAAAACCCCTTTGGTTTTCAACCAACACTGCAGGGCCCTCATGTACAGCAGGCCGAATGGAATGACGCTGGACACTGCTGTCATGAGTCCTAACACTTTCTGAAAATGTTTCACAGTGATGGTTTGGCCTAGCTTTATCCTGGTCACCGTGGTCAGGATGGACTCGATCCGTGCAGGAGACAATTGTGCATTGTGCGCATCGTGACCGAGTCCCACACCACTCCCAGGAACATGGTTCTCTGGGCTGGTGCCAACTTGCTCTTTTTCGTGTTGAGTCTCAACCCCAGGCTCTGGATGTGGGCAAGGACGGCATCTCGATGCTGAACTGCCAGCTCTTGTGACTGGGCCAAAATCAGCCAGTCGTCAATATAGTTGAGCACCCTGATACCCAGAAGCCTCAGCGGCGCTAGAGCTGCATCCATGCATTTGGTTAAAGTGCGAGGGGAGAGAGCTAGGCCGAATGGAAGAACCTGATATTGGTACGCTTCGCCCCTGAAAGCGAACCTCAGGAACTTCCTGTGAGATGGAAGGATGGATACATGGAAGTATGCGTCCTTTAGATCTATCGTGACAAACCAATCCTTGGATTTAATTTGAACCTCCTCAGGGACCGAAGTGCCTGAGATCTATTATTGGACGCAACCCCCCATCATTCTTGGGAACTATGAAGTAGCGGCTGTAAAACCCGAAGTCCCTGTCTGGCGGAGGAATACGTTCTATAGCCTCCTTTACCAGCAGGGAGTTTACTTCTTGTTCCAATACCCGACCCTGCTTTGGGTCGACTACAGTCCAGACCACCCCGTTGAATTTTGGTGGGCGGAAACCGAACTGCAGTCTGTATCCCAAGGGAACCAGCCTCTCAAGGCTGGCTTCGGGTATCGTTCGAGATCCCCTGAAGTGGGTCTCTGGCAGGGTTTGGTCGAAAACGATTCTCGCAAACACGAGATCCAAGCCACTAGATTCTATATTGCAATGCAGACCTTTATTTGGGACAATTCTTATGGGACAAACAACACCAAATAGGACAGACAGTTTGACACAGAGCGCTTGCTGAAGAGCAAAAAGCTAACTCTGTTGTGTGTCGGCGTCTATTTGTAGCTTCCGTGTATGCCTTCACATGTTACGTCATGACGCAGGACGAATCAGGATTGGATTAGTTTCATTCATACTTCAGATGCGTTATGCTAAGGGCGTTCCCCAAAGTGTCTAGTCGACGCAGTTCAAGTTCCCTCAAAAGGGAACTATACGTGTGCGGATTAGAACCCAGAACCTCTGACACGCTTGGCAAAAGTTTTACCACTAGACCAAGAAACTTACACATGTAGCACTCGCAGATCGATGGATTTATTCACGTGGAAATTCTCAGCACTAGGAGTATACATTGGAAGATCTTTTTAAACGACAAATTAAACCCAGTGTACTATTGTATTGAGATTTCCGGACAGGGCTGGACTGGGACAAAAAAAAAATCGGCCCTGGCATTTTACATAAACCCCGTCCTGGGTTAGTGATATCACAAACCCTAAAATTTACATAAACCCTGCCCCCAGGAACATGCAGTCTATGTTGAGAAGAGGAAGATATGTTGTAGTCGAGCACATTTGTGAGTCTGCTCAAACTGTAGCATCCGTATTTTCACATGCAATAGAATGTCACTCTGTATGCATCTTACAACAGTTCATATACGAGCGATTTTTTAGATTATCATTACAGAATATGCTAATTGAAGATAGTTAACTCCACATCAGCAACATCAATTCATCAGCTAACCATTCAGAGATGTCCTGTTGCTTCTACATGTCACTTCTTCTTAAGTCTCTCCATCTTTGTCTAACTCCAGTTTAAACATAAAAGGCAGAACAGTTTCTGACATTTGATTGTGTGTCTGCATGAGGTAATCAGAGCTGTTAACACACACGAGCTCTTGAAGCTCCGCCCTCTGCGCCAGGAGCAGCAGCTCATTTGCATTTAAAGGGACAGACACAAAAACGGTGCGTTTTTTTCTCCCCCTCAAAAAGTGACAACTTTAAAATGTTATATAAAAATATATGTGGGGTATTTTGAGCTAAAACTTCACATACCATTATACCACCCCTTTTCACAAGATGTAAAATAAATCTCTGATGTCCCCAGAGATTTATTTTACATCTTGTGAAAAGGGCATTATACCACCCCTTTAAAACCACTAATGCCATGTAATGAGTGAGAGTTAACAGATGAAATAACTCATAACTCAATAACTCAATAACTCAAACTTGTCATTTATTAATACAATTAAACTATTTTCCACAGTATGGTATAGCAATACCAGTGTTTCCAACATGAATTTTTGTTAAAACTGTGGTGGGTGGACCTCTGTCCCTCTACGGGGGTTCGGGGGCATGTTAGGCATGTTACATTACTTTTTATTTTGACAGATTTTTATTTATCCTTTCCTGGTCATCACGTCACCCGCCCGTGACGCTCATTCTTTCCATTGGACTAGTTGACATGTGCTTCAGACATAATCACACGGAGGCGTTCCCAAGGCATCGTCGACGCAGCGTCTCGTTTCTTTCTCAGGAAACTAGGGTTATAGTCAGGGTTTGAATTTTGATTTCATCTTTGTGGGGGTCTCTTTAAAAAAAGAAAAAAAAAGTTGCCTATGAGCAGGTCGTAACATATGTAACAAGGACACTGTTAAGTAAAGTGTTATTGATTATTCTTGCAATTTTTATGATATGGAAACTAACCCGCTCAAGTAGTTTGTAGAACCGGGTCTGAACCTTAGATTGGACCTGTTAATGGTGCTTTTGATTAAGTGTCTGATTGTGAAGTTCCTGCTTATCTGAGCTGTAGATCTTGAACTAAGAGACTGAAGAGTGTCATTGTTCTCTACAGGTTGAGGGATTGTGGTGTCACAGATGAAGGTTTTGTTGCTCTGGCTTCAGCTCTGAGATCAAACCCCTCACACTTGAGAAAACTGGATCTGTCTGTGAATAAAGTAGGATATTCTGGAGTCAAGAAGCTTTCTGATCTACTGCAGGATCCTCACTGTAAACTGGAAATACTCGGGTAAGTTTGTATAAAATGTCTCATATGGTAAATAATGATTGTCATACAAAAAATCTACTATGAAATTACTAATGGGACTGTTGCTTTTATTTTCATTAGATTCTTTCCAATGTGTCTGACATAATTTTACAATATTAATGATAGTATAAACATGACTGGACAATGTAAAGATGTGACAACCGTGTTCATATACAAATATGTTGATGATTTTTGGGTACTTGCCAAAAAAAATAATATTCGGTTACACTTTATTATAAGGTGTCATTGTTACAGTGTAATTATATATTTAAGTACTGGGTAATATTAAGCAACTACTTGTACTTACTATAGGGCTAGGGTAGGATTAGGATTTGGTTAAAGGGTGAGTTGCATGTAATTATGCATAATTTACTGTAATTACTATGGTACAGATGTGGTAATTAAGAATACACGTTTTTTCCCCATGGAATGCCGATCAAGCCTGTCAGCAGATTTTTTTAGAATTGAAATAAATCTGTTGTTTTTCCCAGAATGTCCACCAGATGGTGCATTGAAGAACATACTATATCTACAGGCCAGACCAAATTGCTCGTAAACACTTTGGAATTATTAGTCTTCATCCGGTTGTTAAATATGCTTATAGATTATTTGAGTATGTTACATTTTAAAAATAGAATTAACATAATTATCAGTGTCTGATAAATTAACTGCATGTAATGTTGTGATTGTGAGAAAACCACAATAAATTATAAATAAAATCGTATAAGACCCAAATATTTGATATGGTAAAATCTATTTACACATGAGTGCAAAGCGGATCATTATTGATGTGCTTTGTAAACACAGTGTTTTTGCTGTTGTTCAAATTTAAAGATGCCTGTGCATACGTTCAAAAAGACGAAGTGCAACAGAGAATTAAGTGTAGGCCTAGGCTATAATAAGTTAGCCTAAAAACATATCATTATCCAATGATGAAGCAAACATCAATCATGTATTTTACAATAGATCTTTCATGATGAATTTTGGTAAAAGCGTTTTAAAATTATGTTCATAATAATGAGATAAGATGTCTTAAATTCAGTCATAGGCGTAATTTGCGAGTTGGACACGTGGGACATGTCCCCACCACTCTTTGAAACATCTCACAGCACGGATGTACCTAATAAAAATAAATAAAACATCTCCAGTTAACTAGCAGAGCATTCTTTTGTTAAAGAAGAGGCGATTAATTGCTGAAATCTGTTGTTTTTAAAACAAGCTGAGTGCTCGTTGCCGCTGCTATCAGTGGCACGGATACAGTGTGTTCTCTTGTAGCGTGCGCACACTGTCTCTCTTCACATGGACGCATGCTTCAATCTATCACTTTATGCCATTGCGGAGAGTCTCTATTCGTTCCGGTCAAATCACAAAACAAATTGCACACAAACGTGTCCCTAATATTGTTAAATGTTATGACAATTTAAAATAACTGTTTCTATTTTCCGTTTTACTCAAAATTACTTATTTTAAAATGTAATTTATTCCTGTGATCAAAGCTACATTTTCCGCATTCAAGACAAAGCTACATGAATCATGACAAAGCACCATGATCAAGATGGCGCTGCTCTGCAGGCGACATGGAGGAGGGTTCTTGCTGCGAGTTACCTGTTTGTTTCTGTCGAGTTTGTTTCTGTCGGGTTTGTTTGCCCTTAGTTTTATGATCGTACAATGGCCATTTAAATTACTATATGCGAGCGCTGGCCGGAATAGGGGACCACGAAGACTGATAAATATGAAACTGTTCACCGTAATGTGGCTAATTTTGACTAGCTGCATGGTGCAAGGAATTACAAACAGGATTGTGGATACCGGACAGCCGATATACAGCAGATCGGAGCTGTGGTCTGATGGTCCTTACAGAAATGTGGCTGTGTGATAATGTACCAGACAGTTTAATACAAATTGATGGGTTTTCCCACTTACGCTTGGACAGAGATGCGAACTCTGGAAAGAAAAGAGGAGGGGTTATTTGTATTTATATTAATGAAAGCTGGTGCCATAATTTTGCGGTCAGGGAAAGCATTTGCAGTCCTACTATTGTGTATTACTTTGCGTCCGTATTATTTGCCAAGGGAGTTCACCAATATATTTGTCTGTGCAGTGTACATTCTACCTAGTGGGAACGTTCATAGGGCAGCTAGCCAAATTGCTGATTGTGTTCATAAGCACTTACAAATTAAGCCTGATGCACCTGTATTGATTCTTGGTAATTTTAATCAGTGTGGTTTGGAGAGATCCTTACCAGGGTTTTTTCAATACGTGAAGTGTGGAACGATGAAAAATAATATCCTTGACAAGTGTTATGGCAACATTAAGGATGCTTATGTAGCTAAAGCCAGACCCCCCCTCTGTAATTCTGACCACAATGTTATTCATTTGCTCCTCACCTATCGGTCAGTTTTTAAAACAAGTAAACCAGTTACAAAGGTGGTTAAGGTGTGGTCAAGTGATAGTATAGAGGAGCTAAAGGGATGTTTTCTCTGTACGGACTGGGACATTTTTTATCAAGATGCAAATATAGATATGGTCACTGAAACAATTGCGGCATAAATCTCCTTTTGTGTGGATCTAGTTACCCCTCAAAGAGCTATTAAAGGAGTCATAACCTAGTATTACCTTGGATACCCACGCTCTATTATAGTCTTTCAGGCCCTTCTAAAAAAGAAAAGTTGAAAAAAAATAAACACAGAGCTCCTATGACCCTTATTTCTGAAGGCATTATTGTCTCGTGCGATCTGATGCGATATTTTGGCTGTCGTGGACGGTCATTGTAATAATGCAAATGAGGGGCGCGTTGATTGGTGGCAGGAAGGAGGGGGGTTGACACCGCAGGTAACGCTTCAGCATAGGTCTGCGGTGTCCATATATGGTATAAATTAACATCACGTATTTGAGTACGCGTGCACGTGGGCTGGTTGACGAACCCAGGGGTAAACAAACGCTTCACTTTTAAATATCGGCTTCCCGGCCAGTGTATAATCGTTAGGCAATCATAACATACATTTTTTCTCGTGGAAAAGTGAAAATTACAGGTCATGACTCCTTTAAGAGGTATCCGAATAACAAACCATATGTTACAGGGGGAATTAAAGATTGCATTAAAAAGAAAAAAAATGGCCTACAGGGGATACAATGGGACTTAAAGCAGCACAAAAGGACCTTAACCAGCAACTAAGGGTAGCACAAATACAATATAAGGAACAGGCTGAACAGTTGGCAAAATGTAATACTAATGAACTGTGGAATTCAATTCGAGGAATGACCAACATGACCCCGAAAAATAAGCCATTATTCGCTGTCAATGAAATTGATAAAGCAAACGAACTGAATAATTTTTATATGAGATTTAAGACTGACACTTTTAAGGAATGTCATGATATTTTAGGTAATGTAAACTGTAATATCAGTGATGATAGAATATTAATATATTCAGGGGATGTTACAAGGGATTTTAAAAATGTATGTTCTAGTAAAGCAACGGGACCAGATGGGATGTCATGTTTTCTTTTAAAGACATTTGCTGAGGAGCTCACATCAGTTTGGCATCGCCTTTTCCAGCCCTCAATTGATACGCATACAGTACCAGAGCTTTGGAGAAAATCTATTGTAATCCCAATTCCAAAAAATTCATGCCCTCTGAACACTAATGATTATAGGCCAGTGGCCTTAACATCCAATGTTATGAAATCATTTGAGAAGATTATAATAGGAGAGCTGCGTAAGGAAGTCATCCTTAGATCAGTATCAATTAGCATATAAAAGCAATCGTGGTACTAATGATGCGGTTTCTACATTAACGCACCTTGTTTTAAAGCATCTGGAGAGTCCAGCTGCATATGCTAGGCTGCTTTTTATTGATTTTAGTTCTGCGTTCAACTCCATTCAACCACACAAACTGTTAGAGAAATTAATTAATCTACAAGTTAATCATTTTATAATTAATTGGTATTATTCCTTTTTAACAAATAGGACACAACAGGTGAAATTTAACTCAGTGTTGTCGGATGTTGCAGTAAATAGTACAGGGGCCCCGCAAGGGTGCGTAAGTTCGCCACTTCTGTTTACTTTGTATACAAACGACTGCATTAGTCAGCAATCAAATCAATTTATTATAAAATTTTCGGATGACACAGTAGTATTGCAATTGTTGACAAGAGACTGCAGTATTGACGACTACAAAGCTGCTATAGAAGCGTTTGTGGGCTGGTGTGACGATCATTATCTACAGATCAATGAAAAAACTGAAGAGGTCATCATAGACCCCAGATCAGTGGGGTATAGGAGCTCTGTTGTGGTTCATGGTGAAGCTATTGAGCAGGTTACTTCGTATAAATATTTGAGGGTTTACATTGATAGTGAGTTTAAGTGGCACACACATGTATCATGGGTGTGCACAAGGGTCCACCAGCGTTTACATTTTTTACGGAGATTGCGATTGTTTGGAGTGAGCAGTAATATCATGTTAATTTATTATAAAGCAACGATTGAGTCTGTTTTAAGGTATGGAATTATTATTTGGTTCGGAAGTTTAACAGTAAAATTGAGAGCCCAAATAAATAATGTGTTGAGAGTGGCAGGAAAAATCATGGGGACACAGACAATTAACTCTTTACAGGATATTTTTGAGCTTTGCACCTTCCAGCAGGCCAACAAGATTTTATTAGACTCTTCGCATGTGTTGTATCCTGAGTATACGCTGATGAACTCTGGTCGGAGATTACATTATGCAAGTATAACCGATATAAATATCCATTTTTACTGTTGTCTATTAAATTAATTAATGAGCAACTGCAGGAGGATAAATAATGGTAATAGAGGGTACAAGAGGCAGGAACTGAGGGCTGTGTTGTGTTTTGATATATGATATATGTACTGTTTTTATGATGTAGGATTTTGGGATTGAAATGTGTTTTACTTTTATTTTCATTTTATATGTTGTATGTTATATGTGTTATATCTTGATGTGGCAGCAGTTTCCCTAATCTAAAACAAATTTCTCCTAAGGGAGACAATAAATGCTACCTTGACCTTGACATGATAAGGAAACTAACCCCCTCAAGCAGTTTGTAGAAGCGGGTCTGAACCTTAGACTGGACCTCTTAATGGAGCTTTGGATTAAGTGTCTGATTGTGAAGTTCCTGCTTATCTGAGGTGTAGATCCTGAACTGAGAGACTGAAGAGTGTCATTGTTCTCTACAGGTTTAGTGATTGTGGTGTTAATGATGAAGGTTGTGCTGCTCTGGCTTCAGCTCTGAGATCAAACCCCTCACACCTGAGAGAACTGGATCTGTCATTAAATAAAGTAGGAGATTTTGGACTCAAGCAGCTTTCTGATCTACTGCAGGATCCTCAGTGTAAACTGGAAATACTCGGGTAAGATTTTATAAAAGTCTCAACGTCGTCTGTTTTTCTCCTGTGGTGAATAATGAATGATATACAAAAATAAAATATATAAAAAAAGTTTACCATCAAGAAACTGAAAAGGTTGTTTAATCTTCAGTAGATTCTTTCCAAAGCTTCTGAGGTCATTTTACTTATAGTTTTTGATAGTTATAAACATGATTGGATGATGTGAAGAGGTGACAACTTCTTTCATATACAATTCTAATTCATATATATCTTATTTATATCAGTGTTTCCTGAACTGAGAGACTGAAGAGTGTAATTGTTCTCTACAGGTTGAAGGATTGTGGTGTTACAGATGAAGGTTGTGTTGCTCTGACTTCAGCTCTGAGATCAAACCCCTCACACCTGAGAAAACTGGATCTGTCATGGAATAAAGTAGGAGATTCTGGAGTCAAGCAGCTTTCTGATCTACTGCAGGATCCTCATTGTAAACTAGAAATACTCAGGTAAGTTTGTATAAAATGTCTCGTATGGTAAATAATGATTGTCTTACAAAAATATCTACTGTGAAATTATTAATGGGTCTGTTGCTTTTATTTTCATTAGATTCTTTAAGACATCATCTTACAATATAAGGATAGTATAAACATGACTGAATGATGTAAAGATGAGACAACTGTGTTCATATACAGATATGTTGATGATTTTTGAGTACTTGCATAAAAAATGAATATTCTGTCACACTTTATTTTAAGATGATATTGTTACAGTGTAATTATATATTTAAGTACTGAGTAATATTAAGCAATTGCATGTACTTACTATAGGGTTAGGAGAGGATTAGGATTTGGTTAAGGGTTAGTTGCATGTAATTATGCATAATCTACTGTTATTACTATGGTAGGTACATGAAATATGTAACAAGGACACTGCTAACCCTCTGAGGTCTGAGCTGTTTTCTGGGCCTTGGAGGTGTTCTGACATGCTCTGACATTTCTGGTTATTTCTGTTACTTGTGACATTTTCATGGCTAAAGTGTAATTACACTGTATTCAGCACAAACTCTGCTACAATAATATATCAGCAGCATGTATGTAAAAGTTTGTAGTTTTGAGATAATGTCATTTATGCGTGGTTTGTGAAAATACAAAAAAAAAAAAAATCTCACTGAAATAAGGCCATGAAACCCATACTGATTATTTCTTCACAAGACTTTTGAAAATTGTATCACGTAGCCTAGAATATTTGCTCTAAAACTATGTCAAAATCACCCCGACTGCTCATTCAGATAAGACAATATATTGATTTAAAAAATTTACGACGTGTTTTGTGTGAGAAAGCTTTATGCGGAGGTCATTAATATGTAAGCTTTTCACACCTGAGAAAGACAAAGACCCTCTCCTAACGGCCCTATTAGGAGCTATCAGGCCCTGTCATTCTGAGCAACCTTGCACAATACTGTAAATGAGGAGATTAAAAAAAGAATGGCTTTTAAATTGTTTGGATTTATTTACAACACAACATAGTCCAAAGATACACAACAAATGCCAAAAAAGCACTTATTGAAAACAATGATCCAAAGACAGAGACCTTTGTGCCATTCCTAAAAACATTGTACATACCTTTCATTTCCAAGGTGTTTGATTTTCACTTTACCATGTTCATCTACAGAGACTCATGTGAATGTTGAAGTCCTCAGTGGCATCTGGGCCCTGAAAAAAAAAAATGAACATACTGATATCAAGAGAAAGGCCTGCACGATTTTGGGAATAAATTTAAATTTTTTTCTGGTTAAAATTGCTTTTTAAAATTCACAGAACACACACACACACAAATGTTTCCAACAATATATAATATAATGAACACCAGGTTTGTTGTGCCTTGTAGGCATAAGCTATGCGCAGTACTAGATAAAATAATAATAACAATAGCAGTATAAATCTTCCAAAAGATTTCAGTAGCAACTAAGCTAGAGAAAAATATATTGATTATCATGTTACTTCAAATGTTTCCATTCGTTATGATGATATGAAATGAGATAATAGTGAATCCGTTTACTTTTCAAACGCGAACACGATCCAAAATATGATACATTCAAACACGATTGCGCTGCAAAATATGATACATTCAAACGCAATCGCGCTGCAAAATATGATACATTTAAACGCGATCGCGCTGCAAAATATGATACATTCAAATACATTCAAACGCGATCGCGCTCAAATATAAAACATTATTGTTACCATATACATATCTACGTTTGAGCAGATATCCACAAACACAGTATAAGTAAACACGGGTCTAAATATTATAATATTCACCATATATCTAGCAACAGTTCAACTGCAATGTGAAATTTATGCAACAACAGCAAACTAATATGTAAGTAATTATTTCTTACCTTACATCTTTCTTGTCTTCAAATCGCGTTCTTCTTCTTCTGATGTAAATCCAATGTAAGCTCAGGCGCGTCTAAAAGCAGAGACATGTGAAGTGTTTTGGTGTTTTGTTTTTGAGGTAGGTCTAATGAGCGCGATCGCGTTCCATGTGGAGATTTGCATGTGAATCTCTTTTGCGCGAGTGGGTGTGGTAAATTTAAAAATTAATTAGGAAGCGTTTAAGAAGCTGGACATCTTGTTGGTTTTATACAAATTACTTAAACAGAGAATATTTGTTTTCAGTTTGAATCCGACCATTTAAAAGTACACACTTAAATGTTTATAAAGCTATATGGCTCATAAATGTGTGACAAGTATTCGCTGAGTTTTGTTTCAGTTTATAGACGTGCTCAAGAAAAAAAAGTTCACCGCGACGGAGAGGCAGAACGCACACCCTGTTTATTTTCTTTATTT
Organism: Scardinius erythrophthalmus; assembly: GCF_964197995.2. NCBI lineage: Eukaryota > Metazoa > Chordata > Actinopteri > Cypriniformes > Leuciscidae > Scardinius > Scardinius erythrophthalmus. The sequence continues at coordinate 2,418,730 of NC_138230.1, read as the reverse complement.
TACAAAAGCACAATGTTTTGATTTGATTGTAAGTGGACACATACAAAAGTAGAAATATCACAGATTCTTTTTTTATATTTCTTTTTTCTGTATGACCATAAAGGACGGAGTAATTTAAGTTTATAGTGCTACAATGTGGAGAAAATCCAGCAAAATGCACGGGCGCGTTTGCCGACCTCAGAGGGTTAAATAAAGTGTTATCGAATATTCTTGCAATATTTATCAATTGGGAACCAACCCCCCTCAAGCAGTTTGTAGAAGCGGGTCTGAACCTTAGACTGGACCTGTTAATGTTGACGTGGATTAAGTGTCTGATTGTGAAGTTCCTGCTGATCTGAGCTGTAGATCCTGGACTGAGAGACTGAAGAGTGTCATTGTTCTCTACAGGTTGAGTGATTGTGGTGTTACAGATGAAGGTTGTGCTGCTCTGACTTCAGCTCTGAGATCAAACCCCTCACACCTGAGAGAACTGTATCTGACTGTAAATAATCTAAGAGACTCAGGGATGAAGCTGCTCTCTTATCTGAAGGAGGATCCACATTATAAACTGGAGACGCTTCTGTGAGTAGTGATGATTAAAACTGTTCATATTTTAATTATAGTGTGTAATTCACCACACAAGGAAAGTAAATGAAGAAGAAACAAAATTAACTTTCAAACATGTTTAATACAATACAATTGTATTTATAAAGCACGTTTATAAACAACTGGTGTTGACCAAAGTGCTTTTCAAAAGCCAAGAAAACAAACAATGAGATAGAAAACACATAAAACAGTAAAGCGAAAAATTAATAAGAGAAATAAGTTTAATAAGAGTTTGATTCATTAACTTCTTTACAATAGTTTATAGCAGCAATTAAATATCTTCAAGTTTCTTTTCATTTCAAACAATTAAATATTTTGCTTTTAACATTGTCTTTTTATCCGTAAATAATGTATTTTGGGAGAATGTCAATTGCAATAGAAGATAATGGTAAATATTTATCACTTGTTTCTTCATCATAAATAAAACTGAGCCAATGACATAGAAAGAGGACAGTCATACTGGGTTTTAGATAAGGGTCAAGGGTCATCATTCATGTTGCAAAATAAAAATCTGAATGTTTAAAAACAGCTTTAGCAATGATGTATCGCAGTATTATAATCTCTCACTTAATCATCTAAGTAGTTTCTTTTAGTTGTTCTAATGTGGATAACACAATAATGTCACACACATTTGACTGTCTGTGTTTTACTTCTAGGTTTTAGATGTTAGTCTGACCTTCTCTGGATCAGCTGATGGTGAATAAAGAGACACTACAGACACAATCACATTCAACAGAATCAACAGACACAAACCCACAGTGATCATCACACACACGTGTTTGTGTAACTTTACAGAATGATCCAATCCTTCATCCAAAGTCAAACAAGGAAACCTTCAACCAGATGGTACTGGATAAATATTCTGAATGTTCAGATCCAATCTGACTTCGGACCTGTAATGCCTGAATCATAATCAAACACTGTTCGTTCTTTGTTTAGAGGAGAACTGAGCGACTGAGTCTGGTTTCTGCCAAGGTTTTCTTCTCCATTCTGTCACTGATGGAGTTTGAGTTCCTGCCACTGTCACCTCTGGCTTGCTTAGTTGGAGACACTTAATATTCTACAATATTATTGATCTCCTGCATTGACACCATAATATGAGAACTGAGCTGAGCTGGACGATGACATCACTGTTTTCTCCAGAGCAGCTGTATAAATAAATTAACTAAATTAACCCTGTGGGGTGTAAGGTGTTTTGGGGGTCCTTGAGATGTTCTGACATGCTCTTACATTTGTGCTTTTTTCAGTTGCTTATAAACATATTAATGGCAAAGGTGTAATTACACTCTATTTAGCACAAACAGGGCTACCATAATATGTGAGCAACATGTATGTACATGTTTGTATTTTTTAGAAAATAATGTTTATGCATGGTTATTGAAAAAACAAAAAATGAAAATGTCTGAAATAAGGCCACAAAACACATACTAAATATGTGTCAATAAGACTTCTGAATAATCCATTTTGTCGCCTAGAGTTTTTTCTTCAAAATGATGTGAAAATCATCCTTCCTAATCATTCACATAAAACAATACATTGATTTAAATTTTGTACTACACTTTTTGTTTGGAAAGGCAATATGCGGATGGGCGTGATTCGCACCTGAGGAGACAATGGGCCCCCGCATAATGAGGCTGCATACTTAATGAGCCTTTCATTCAGGTGTGTGACTGAGCCACAAGAAAGAATGCAAGGACAATATATATATATATATATATATATGGTAACACTTTAAAATAATGGTTCATTAGTTAACATTAGTTAACTACCTTAGTTAACATGAACTAAGAATGAACAATACTTATTCAGCATTTATTAATCTAAGTTAATATTAATTTCAACATTTACTAATACGTTATTAAAATCAAAGGTTGTATGTGTTAGCATTAGTTAATGCACTGTGAAATAACATGAACAAACAATGAACAGCTGTATTTCTATTAACTAACATTAACAAAGATTAATAAATACTGCTATAAATGTATTGCTCATTGTTAGTTCATGTTAGTTAATATGTTATCTAATGTTAACTAATGAACCATTATTTTAAAGTGTTACCATATATATATATATATATATATATATATATATATATATATATATATAATTGGTTCACAGTTGTTGTTGTTTTTCCACAAATTGTGCTTGCAAATTGTATAATATCCAAGGTAAACATTTCTAGTAATTGTGCAGTTAATTGTTCTCATACTGTATTTTCAGATTTGGAATAAATTCTCTACCCAAATGTGTCACTAATAAAGCATAATAAAATTATTTAAAGAGAAGGCTTATATTGACCTTTTAAGATTTTGTTTACATCTATCCTTGTATATATATATATATATATATATATATATATATATATATATATATATATATATATATATATATATATATATATATATATATATATTATTTTTTTATTTTTTTTATCATACGTAATTCAACTCATATGAGCAGAAATTGGCAACATTATAAGCTTATTTAATGTGGCAGTATTTTGCAGTAAAAACTTTATAATCTATCCGATTTTTACTCATCTCAGTATAGCAATAGAGTTTGATAAAAGCTGTTAATTCATTCACACACAGAAACGCGATTCATTTTTAAACAGTATTTTTGCAAGCTGTAGCTACATAACAGCGCGCAACTGTGCGTTCATTCACTCAGCGTGTACAGACACTTGTGATTATAACAAAGCAGATATAGAACTGACCTATTCCTCAGCCGGATCCCTTTGCTCCTCGAAATGAAACTTCCAGCACTTCTGAGGTAAATTTTCCAGGATTATTATCAAGATAGTTTTATTCCTCACAGCGTCGTAAACTACATGAGTCTGAAAGTGAACTCGCTGTGTGTGTTATCCAGCTGATGTGGCTGTTCACGGGTTTGCCTGGATCACCTCAGATTATTTGCGTTTGAATAGCGCGCGCTCTCCGTGGGCGGAGTCACATTAAAACTTAATGAGCTGACATGAGAATGACTGACATCTCTCTCTTTTCATACATATTACATAAATTGAGAATATATTTTTTATATAAAAATTACTTCATTTAAAAGAAGAGAATTCAAGCTTCATGCCTGTGTGTCTGTATGTCTGTTTGACTGAGAAATGGCTAAGTTATAGTTCATTTTCGGACGCGTTTCAGAATGGACTACACTGACAGAGAGAAAGCAGAACTCGCATCATGTTTATTTTTCTTTATTTGGAAAAAAGCACAACACTTTGTTTTTATTGTGAGTATACACAAAAATAATACAAACTTAACAGGATCGAGTGATGTAAAACACAAGTATGTAAGATCAAAATCAACAGAGTATTTTTCGTCTCTGTTGCACTGATAAGGAAAAAAACGAGCCTATCGCGCCGGCGCGACAGCCGACCTCAGGGGGTTAATAACTTTTTTAGAACAGAAATTAATCAACACTGAACTTACTTGACTGGACTATGACAGTATATTCTTCTAGATCTGATGTACAGCAGGAACAAACTTTGTTGCATTATTAAGTTGGCTTGAGAAAGCCAACTTACTGAAATCCTATTTAAACTTATTAAGTTGGCTTGGGAAAGCCAACTTACTGAAATCCTATTTAAACTTATTATTATTAGTGGTGCTTGCTGAAAGCAAGGCATCACTATTGTTATTGCTCATACTTATTATTCTTCTTCTTATTATTATTATTAGTGGTGCTTGCTGAAAGCAAGGCATCACTATTGTTATTGCTCATACTTATTATTCTTCTTCTTATTATTAGTGGTGCTTGCTGAAAGCAAGGCATCACTATTGTTATTGCTCATACTTATTATTCTTATTATTATTATTAGTGGTGCTTGCTGAAAGCAAGGCATCACTATTGTTATTGCTCATACTTATTATTCTTCTTATTAGTGGTGCTTGCTGAAAGCAAGGCATCACTATTGTTATTGCTCATACTTATTAGTGGTGCTTGCTGAAAGCAAGGCATCACTATTGTTATTGCTCATACTTATTAGTGGTGCTTGCTGAAAGCAAGGCATCACTATTGTTATTGCTCATACTTATTATTCTTCTTCTTCTTCTTCTTATTATTATTATTCTGGACAAAGTTTGGCGCGTAACTCGTCCCGCACCGTTTGTCACAGACCCATGAATGAGGTGTCAAATCGACCGGCTCATTGAGGAGAGGTGTGCTATGACTTTTATAAGCGATCGGGGGTACGGTGTTCGCCCCAGGGGCAAAAAACGGGCCAAAAAAAACGCATAGACTTAACATTGCAAAAAACTTTGACAAGTCATAGCTTTGAGCAAGGATTTCGCAGAAACGTGTGATTTGCCACATTTGAAGAGGCTGACAGGCTCTGAAAGAACATACCTCACAATGGGGTAAAAGTTGCACCCCTGGGGGGCAGGAGATGCCCAAAGTTGCCCCATTGACTTACTATGGGGAAGGAACGTCCCGTGAAACACACATGCTTTTCCTACTATGGTAAATTGCATAGGGACTTTGTATTGAACGTAGCTCTGGATCACAGTGTCATAGAGACAAGGGGGAGGGCTCATTTTACTCAGATGACCAATCAGTGTCTCAGGATCATTGTGAAGCTATCAAGCCACGCCCTAGCAACCATTTAGAGCCCCCTAGCAACAAGTTCCATAGACTTCCATTGAAAGAGTTCAAAGACATATCTCCGGACTGAATTGTCATAGAAACATGGGGGTGGTCTCATTTGACTCGGGGCAGCAAACAGCCAATCATGAATCACCTCAACACTTCCAAGCCCCTCCCTAGCAACCACTGTCGAGCACCTTAGCAACCAAAATCCAAAGAGGGATATCTTCCATTCTGAATGTCACAGAGGCATGGGAGTTGGTTTATATCATTCATAGTGACAAGAAGCCTTTGGAGTTTCATCATTGGCAGCTGCCAAGCAACTCCATAGCAACCAAAGAGAGTATCCTAGCAACCGTTTAGCAAAACGTATATCTCTGCATCAAAACATAGTATAGAGATGGGACTTGGCTCTTTTGACTAAATCATGGTAAACTATGGTAAATCAACCTTGAATCATAGTAAATCATACTAAAACATGGTAAATCATGGTATACTATAGTAAATCATAGTAAACTATGGTAAATCGTGGTAAATCATGGTAAACTATGGTAAATCATGCTAGAATCATAGTAAATCATACTTGAACATGGTAAATCATGGTATACTATAGTAAATCATGGTAAACTATGGTAAATCATGGTAAACTATGGTAAATCATGGTAAACTATGATAAATCATGCTAGAATCAGTAAATCATACTTGAACATGGTATATCATGGTATACTATAGTAAATCATGGTATACTATAGTAAATCATGGTAAACTATGGTAAATCGTGGTAAATAGTGGTAAATCGTGGTAAACTACGGTAAATCATGGTAAACTATGGTAAATCATGCTAGAATCAGTAAATCATACTTGAACATGGTAAATCATGGTATACTATAGTAAATCATGGTAAACTATAGTAAATCGTGGTAAATCATGGTAAACTATGGTAAATCATGCTAGAATCATAGTAAATCATACTTGAACATGGTAAATCATGGTATTCTATAGTAAATCATGGTAAACTATGATAAATCATGCTAAAATCAGTAAATCAGACTTGAACATGGTAAATCATGGTATACTATAGTAAATCATGGTAAACTATGCTAAATCGTGGTAAATCATGGTAAACTATAGTAAATCATGGTAAACTATGGTAAATTATGCTAGAATCAGTAAATCATACTTGAACATGGTAAATCATAGTATACTATAGTAAATCATGGTAAACTATGGTAAATGATCCTAGAATCATAGTAAATCATACTAAAACATGGTAAATCATGGTATACTATAGTAAATCATAGTTAACTATGGTAAATCGTGGTAAATCATGGTATACTATAGTAAATCATGGTAAACTATGGTAAATCATGGTAAACTATGATAAATCATGCTAGAATCAGTAAATCATACTGGAACATGGTAAATCATGGTATACTATAGTAAATCATGGTAAAGTATGGTAAATCGTGGTAAATCATGGTAAACTATGGTAAATTATGCTAGAATCAGTAAATCATACTTGAACATGGTAAATCATGGTATACTATAGTAAATCATGGTAAAGTATGGTAAATCGTGGTAAATCATGGTAAAATATGGTAAATCATGCTAGAATCAGTAAATCATACTTGAACATGGTAAATCATGGTATACTATAGTAAATCATGGTAAACTATGGTAAATCATGGTAAACTATGGTAAATCATGCTAGAATCAGTAAATCATACTTGAACATGGTAAATCATGGTAAACTATGGTAAATCGTGGTAAACTATGGTAAATCATGGTAAACTATGGTAAATCATGGTAAACTATGATAAATCATGCTAGAATCATAGTAAATCATACTTGAACATGGTAAATCATGGTATACTATGGTAAATCATGCTAGAATCAGTAAATCATACTTGAACATGGTAAATCATGGTATACTATAGTAAATCATGGTAAACTATGGTAAATCGTGGTAAATCATGGTAAACTATGATAAATCATGCTAGAATCAGTAAATCATACTTGAACATGGTAAATCCTGGTATACCATAGTAAATTATGGTAAACTATGGTAAATCGTGGTAAATCATGGTAAACTATGGTAAATCATGCTTGAATCAGTAAATCATACTTGAACATGGTAAATCATGGCATACCATAGTAAATCATGGTAAACTATAGTAAATCGTGGTGAATCATGGTAAACTATGGTAAACACCTTAGCAACTGCCTAGCAACCACACTGAATACCCTAGCAACCACTTAGCAACGCCCTAGCAACCACCCAGAATACCTTGGAAACCTCCCAGAACACCATAGCAACCACCTAGTAAAACCCTAGCAACCGTGCTGAATTTTGCCACTGCAAGCACCACTTCACATTTTCTTCAGGAAATGTACATTCTAGTTATTATTATTATTCTGGACAAAGTTTGGCGCGTAACTCGCCCCACACCGTTTGTCTCAGAGCCATGAATGAGGTGTCAAATCGACCGGCTCATTAAGGAGAGGTGTGCTATGACTTTTATAAGCGATCGGGGGTGCGGTGTTCGCCCCAGGGGCGAAAAAGCGGCCAAAAAAGTCCCATTGACTTAACATTGCGACGAACTTTGACCACACGTAGCTCTGAGCGAGGATTTCGCAGAAATGTGTGATTTGCCACATTTGAAGAGGCTGACAGGCTCTGTAAGAACATACCTCACAATGGGGTAAAAGTTGCACCCCTGGGGGGCAGGAGATGCCCAAAGTTGCCCCATTGACTTACTATGGGGAAGGAACGTCCCGTGAAACACACATGCTTTTCCTACTATGGTAAATTGCATAGGGACTTTGTATTGAACGTAGCTCTGGATCACAGTGTCATAGAGACAAGGGGGAGGGCTCATTTTACTCAGACGACCAATCAGTCTATCAGGATCATTGTGAAGCTATCAAGCCACGCCCTAGCAACCATTTAGAGCCCCTTAGCAACAAGTTATATAGACTTCCATTGAAAGAGTTCAAAGAGATATCTCCAGACTGAATTGTCATAGAAACATGGGGGTGGTCTCATTTGACTCGGGGCAGTAAACAGCCAATCATGAATCACCTCAACACTTCCAAGCCCCTCCCTAGCAACCATTGTCGAGCACCTTAGCAACCAAAATCCAAAGAGGGATATCTTCCAATCTGAATGTCACAGATAAATGAGAGTTGGTTTATATCATTCATAGTGACAAGAAGCCTTTGCAGTTTCATCATTGGCAACTGCCAAGCCACTCCCTAGCAACCAAACAGAGTACCCTAGCAACCGTTTAGCAAAATGAATATCTCTGTATCAGAACATCGTATAGAGATGGGAGTTGGTTTATATCATTCATATTGACAAGCAGCCTTTGGAGTTTCATGATTGGTAGCTGCCAAGCCACTCCCTAGCAACCAACAGAGTACCCTAGCAACCAAAATACAAAGAGGCATATCTTCCATTCTGAATGTCACAGAGGCATGGGAGTTGGTTTATATCATTCATACTGACAAAAACAGTTTGCAGTTTCATCATTGGCAGCTGCAAAGCAACTCCATAGCAACCAAACAGATTACCCTAGCAACCAAAATCCAAAGAGGGATATCTTCCATTCTGAATGTCACACAGGTATGGGAGTTGGTTTATATCATTCATACTGACAAGCAGCCTTTGGAGTTTCATGATTCGCAGCTGCCAAGCCACTCCATAGCAACCAAATAGAGTACCCTAGTAACCAAAATCCAAAGAGGGATATCTTCCATTCTGAATGTCGCAGAGGCATGGGAGTTGGTTTATATCATTCATACTGACAAGCAGCCTTTGGAGTTTCATGATTGGCAGCTGACAAGCCACTCCCTAGCAACCAAACAGAGTACCCTAGCAACCAAAATCCAAAGAGGGATATCTTCCATTCTGAATGTCACAGTGGCATGGGAGTTGGTTTATATTTTTCATATTGACAAGCAGCCTTTGGGTTTCATCATTGACAGCTGCCAAGACACTCCCTAGCAACCAAACAGAGTACCCTAGCAACCAAAATACAAAGAGGGATATCTTCCATTCTGAATGTCACAGAGGCATGGGAGTTTGTTTATATCATTCATAGTGACAAGAAGCCTTTGGAATTGCATCATTGGCAGCTGCCAAGTAACTCCATAGCAACCAAACAGAGTACCCTAGCAACCAATATCCAAAGAGGCATATCTTCCATTCTGAATGTCACAGAGGCATGGGAGTTGGATTATATAATTCATACTGACAAGAAGCCTTTGGAATTTCATCATTGACAGCTGACAAGCCACTCCCTAGCAACCAAACAGAGTACCCTAGCAACCAAAATCCAAAGAGGCATATCTTCCATTCTGAATGTCACAGAGGCATGGGATTTGGTTTATATCATTCATAGTGACAAGAAGCCTTTGGAGTTTCATGATTGGCAGCTGATAAGCCACTCGCTAGCAACCAAATAGAGTACCCTAGCAACCGTTTAGCAAAACGTATATCTCTGCATCAGAACATTGTATAGAGATGGGAGTTGGTTTATATCATTCATACTGACAAGAAGCCTTTGCAGTTTCATCATTAGCAGCTGCCAAGCCACTCCCTAGCAACCAAACAGAGTACCCTAGCAACCAAAATCCAAAGAGGGATATCTTCCAGTCTGAATGTCACAGAGGTATGGGAGTTGGTTTATATCATTCATAGTGACAAGCAGCCTTTGCAGTTTCATCATTGGCATCTGCCAAGCCACTCCATAGCAACCAAACAGAGTACCCTAGCAACCAAAATCCAAAGAGGGATATCTGTCATTCTGAATGTCACAGAGAAATGAGAGTTGGTTTATATCATTCATACTGACACGAAGCCTTTGCAGTTTCATCATTGGCATCAGCCAAGCCACTCCCTAGCAACCAAACAGAGTACCCTAGCAACCGTTTAGCAAGACCTATATCTCTGCATCAGAACATCGTATAGAGATGGGAGTTGGTTTATATCATTCATACTGACAAGAAGCCTTTGCAGTTTCATCATTAGCAGCTGCCAAGCAACTCCCTAGCAACCAAACAGAGTACCCTAGCAACCAAAATCCAAAGAGGGATATCTTCCAGTCTGAATGTCACAGAGGCATGGGAGTTGGTTTATATCATTCATAGTGACAAGAAGCCTTTGCAGTTTCACCATTGGCAGCTGACAAGCAACTCCATAGCAACCAAACAGAGTACCCTAGCAACCGTTTATCAAGACCCATGTCTCTGCATCAGAACATCGTATAGAGATGGGGGTTGGCTCTTTTGTTTCGGTTGGGAAACAGTCTGTAAATATCACCATGGTAACTGTGTATTCACACCCTAGCAACCATTTAGAACCACCTAGCAACCATATTGCAACATATAAAAGCCATATTTCAGCTCCACAACATCGTAGAGACATGGTTGTTGGCTCGAATGCAATCATGTACAACACCCTAGCAACCGAGTGGAGAGTTTTGCCACTGCAAGCACCACTTCACATTTTCTTCAGGAAATGTACATTCTAGTTAAGTTGGCTTGGGAAAGCCAACTTACTGAAATCCTATTTAAACTTATTAAGTTGGCTTGAGAAAGCCAACTTACTGAAATCCTATTTAAACTTATTATTCTTCTTCTTCTTCTTCTTCTTCTTCTTATTCTTCTGACCCAAAAATTTTCAACTCTAACTCCTCCTAGACCGTTCAAGCTACATACTCCAAACTCGGGTCAGACCTTCATACTGTTCTGACTTGGTGTGCTATATCTTTTCAGACTGGTTTGAGTTATGGTTTTCTTAAAAATTAATATTAAAAATCATAAAAATCCCATAGACTTTCATTGACCAAAAGTCCATGTCTGTTTGAACTATGTTTAATGTAAACTGCTAGAAGCCATTGATACTCAATTAAGCTTTAAGCTATCTATGTTCTTTCTAACTAATAACTAATCTATCTATCTATCTATCTATCTATCTATCTATCTATCTATCTATCTATCTATCTATCTATCTATCTATCTATCTATCTATCTATCTATCTATCTATCTATCTTCAAACCATATCTATCTATCTATCTATCTATCTATCTATCTATCTATCTTCAAACCGTATCTATCTATCTATCTATCTATCTATCTATCTATCTATCTATCTATCTATCTATCTATCTATCTATCTATCTATCTATCTATCTATCTATCTATCTATCTATCTATCTATCTATCTATCTATCTATCTATCTATCTATCTATCTATCTTCAAACCTTATCTATCTATCTATCTATCTATCTATCTATCTATCTATCTATCTATCTATCTATCTATCTATCTATCTATCTATCTATCTATCTATCTATCTTCAAACCTTATCTATCTATCTATCTATCTATCTATCTATCTATCTATCTATCTATCTATCTATCTATCTATCTATCTATCTATCTATCTATCTATCTATCTATCTATCTATCTATCTATCTATCTATCTATCTATCTATCTATCTATCTATCTATCTTCAAACCTTATCTATCTATCTATCTATCTATCTATCTATCTATCTATCTATCTATCTATCTATCTATCTATCTATCTATCTATCTATCTATCTATCTATCTTCAAACCTTATCTATCTATCTATCTATCTATCTATCTATCTATCTATCTATCTATCTATCTATCTATCTATCTATCTATCTATCTATCTATCTATCTATCTATCTACCTATCTTCAAACCTTATCTATCTATCTATCTATCTATCTATCTATCTATCTATCTATCTATCTATCTATCTATCTATCTATCTATCTATCTTCAAACCGTATCTATCTATCTATCTATCTATCTATCTATCTATCTATCTATCTATCTATCTATCTATCTATCTATCTATCTATCTATCTATCTATCTAACTTATCTATCTTTCTTTATTTCTTACTAATCTATCTATCTTTCTAACTAACTTATCTATCTTTCTTTCTAACTAATCTATCTTTCTAGCTAATCTTTCTTTCTTTTTGACTAATCTATCAATCTTTCTAACTAACTTATCTTTCTTTCTTTCTTTCTTTCTTTCTTTCTTTCTTTCTTTCTTTCTTTCTTTCTTTCTTTCTTTCTTCAAACCTTATCTATCTATCTATGCTAGAATCAGTAAATCATACTTAAACATGGTAAATCATGGTATACTATAGTAAATCATAGTAAACTATGGTAAATCATGGTAAATAATGGTAAACTATGGTAAATCATGGTAAACTATGATAAATCATGCTAGAATCAGTAAATCATACTTGAACATGGTAAATCATGGTATACTATAGTAAATCATAGTAAACTATGGTAAATCGTGGTAAATCATGGTAAACTGGTAAATCATGCTAGAATCAGTAAATCATACTTGAACATGGTAAATCATGATATACTATAGTAAATCATGGTAAACTTTGGTAAATCGTGGTAAATCATGGTAAACTATGGTAAATCATGCTAGAATCAGTAAATTATACTTGAACATGGTAAATTGTGGTATACTATAGTAAATCATGGTAAACTATGGTAAATCATGGTAAATCATAGTAAACTATGCTAAATCATGCTAGAATCAGTAAATCATACTTGAACATGGTAAATCGTGGTATACTATAGTAAATCATGGTAAACTATGGTAAATCGTGGTAAATCATGGTAAACTATGGTAAATCATGGTAATCTATGATAAATCATGCTAGAATCAGTAAATCATACTTGAACATGGTAAATCATGGTATACTATAGTAAATCATGGTAAACTATGGTAAATCGTGGTAAATCGTGGTAAATCATGGTAAACTATGGTAAATCATGGTAATCTATGATAAATCATGCTAGAATCAGTAAATCATACTTGAACATGGTAAATTGTGGTATACTATAGTAAATCATGGTAAACTATGGTAAATCGTGGTAAATCATGGTAAACTATGCTAAATCATGCTAGAATCAGTAAATCATACTTGAACATGGTAAATCATGGTATACTATAGTAAATCATGGTAAACTATGGTAAATCGTGGTAAATCGTGGTAAATCATGGTAAACTATGGTAAACCATGGTAAACTATGAAAAATCATGCTAGAATCAGTAAATCATACTTGAACATGGTAAATCATAGTATACTATAGTAAATCATGGTAAACTATGGTAAATTGTGGTAAATCATGGTAAACTATGTTAAATCATGCTAGAATCAGTAAATTATACTTGAACATGGTAAATTGTGGTATACTATAGTAAATCATGGTAAACTATGGTAAATCATGGTAAATCATGGTAAACTATGCTAAATCATGCTAGAATCAGTAAATCATACTTGAACATGGTAAATCGTGGTATACTATAGTAAATCATGGTAAACTATGGTAAATCGTGGTAAATCATGGTAAACTATGGTAAAATCATGGTAAACTATGATAAATCATGCTAGAATCAGTAAATCATACTTGAACATGGTAAATCATGGTATACTATAGTAAATCATGGTAAACTATGGTAAATCGTGGTAAATCATGGTAAACTATGGTAAATCATGCTAGAATCAGTAAATCATACTTGACCATGGTAAATCATGGTATACTATAGTAAATCATGGTAAACTATGGTATATCGTAGTAAATCATGGTAAACTATGGTAAATCATGCTAGAATCAGTAAATTATACTTGAACATGGTAAATTGTGGTATACTATAGTAAATCATGGTAAACTATGGTATATCGTAGTAAATCATGGTAAACTATGGTAAATCATGCTAGAATCAGTAAATTATACTTGAACATGGTAAATTGTGGTATACTATAGTAAATCATGGTAAACTATGGTAAATCGTGGTAAATCATGGTAAACTATGCTAAATCATGCTAGAATCAGTAAATCATACTTGAACATGGTAAATCATGGTATACTATAGTAAATCATGGTAAACTATGGTAAATCGTGGTAAATCATGGTATACTATAGTAAATCATGGTAAACTATGGTAAATCATGGTAAATCATGGTAAACCATGCTAGCAACATGGTAAAAAAAATTCTAGCATCATGCTAGCAACATGATAATCATGCTAACATGGTAAACTATGGTAAATCATGGTAAACTATGGTAAATCGTGGTAAACTATGGTAAATCATGGTAAACTATGGTAAATCGTGGTAAACTATGGTAAATCATGCTAGAATCATAGTAAATCATACTTGAACATGGTAAATCATGGTATACTATAGTAAATCATGGTAAACTATGGTAAACTATGGTAAATCATGGTAAACTATGGTAAATCATGCTAAACTATGGTAAATCATGCTAGAATCAGTAAATTATACTTGAACATGGCAAATCGTGGTATACTATAGTAAATCATGGTAAACTATAGTAAATCGTGGTAAATCATGGTAAACTATGGTAAATCATGCTAGAATCAATAAATAATACTTGAACATGGTAAATCATGGTATACTATAGTAAATCATGGTAAACTATGGTAAATCGTGGTAAATCATGGTAAACTATGGTAAATCATGCTAGAATCAGTAAATTATACTTGAACATGGTAAATCGTGGTATACTATAGTAAATCATGGTAAACTATGGTAAATCGTGGTAAATCATGGTAAACTATGCTAAATCATGCTAGAATCAGTAAATCATACTTGAACATGGTAAATCACTGTATACTATAGTAAATCATGGTAAACTATGGTAAATCATGGTAAATCATGGTAAACTATGGTAAATCATGGTAATCTATGACAAATCATGCTAGAATCAGTAAATCACACTTGAACATGGTAAATCATGGTATACTATAGTAAATTATGGTAAACTATGGTAAATCGTGGTAAATCATGGTAAACTATGGTAAATCATGGTAAACTATGGTAAATCATGCTTGAATCAGTAAATCATACTTGAACATGGTAAATCATGGTATACTATAGTAAATCATGGTAAACTATGGTAAATCATGGTAAACTATATTTGGCTAAATCTATATTTTGAACTTATCTATATATCTGTCTATCTATCTATCTATCTATCTATCTATCTATCTATCTATCTATCTATCTATCTATCTATCTATCTATCTATCTTTTGAACTTATCTATCTATCTTTTGAACTTATCTATCTATCTATCTATCTATCTATCTATCTATCTATCTATCTATCTATCTATCTATCTATCTATCTATCTATCTTTTGAACTTATCTATGTATCTATCTATCTATCTATCTATCTATCTATCTATCTATCTATCTATCTATCTATCTATCTATCTATCTATCTATCTATCTATCTTATCTATCTATCTATCTATCTATCTACCTTTTCTATCTATCTATCTATCTATCTATCTATCTATCTATCTATCTATCTATCTATCTATCTATCTATCTATCTATCTATCTATCTATCTATCTATCTATCTATCTATCTATCTTTCTTTCTTCCTAATTAATCTATCTATTTCTCTCTTTCTTTCTTTCTTTCTTTCTTTCTTTCTTTCTTTCTTTCTTTCTTTCTTTCTTTCTTTCTTTCTTTCTTTCTTTCTTTCTTTCTTTCTTTCTTTCAATCTTAACTCATTTTCTAACGAATCTTACTTTCTTTCTAGCTGATCTGTCTTTCTATCTTTCTTTCTTTCTTACTAATCAATCTTTCTTTCTTTCTTTCTTTCTTTCTTTCTTTCTTTCTTTCTTTCTTTCTTTCTTTCTTTCTTTCTTTCTTTCTTTCAACTAATCAATCTTTCTTTTTCTTTCTTTCTTTCTTTCTTTCTTACTAATTAATCTTTCTTCTTTCTTTCTTTCTTTCTTTCTTTCTTTCTTTCTTTAAACCTTTTCTATCTATCTATCTATCTATCTATCTATCTATCTATCTATCTATCTATCTATCTATCTATCTATCTATCTATCTATCTATCTATCTATCTATCTATCTATCTATCTATCTATCTATCTATCTATCTATCTATCTATCTATCTATCTATCAAACTTTAAACTTCTTCAAACTCCATTGTCCGGCTTTCTCAAGCCAACTTAAAGTTTGTCTCAACAAACTTTTTTTTCTAGTTATTATTCTTCTTCTTCTTCTTCTTCTTATTCTTCTGACCCAAAAATTTTAAACTCTAACTCCTCCTAGACCGTTCAAGCTACATACTCCAAACTCGGGTCAGACCTTCATACTGTTCTGACTTGGTGTGCTATATCTTTTCAGACTGGTTTGAGTTATGGTTTTCTTAAAAATTAATATTCAAAATCATAAAAATCCCATAGACTTTCATTGACCAAAAGTCCCAGTCTGTTTGAACTATGTTTAATGTAAACTGCTAGAAGCCATTGATACTCAATTAAGCTTTAAGCTATCTATGTTCTTTCTTACTAATAACCTTATCTATCTATCTATCTATCTATCTATCTATCTATCTATCTATCTATCTATCTATCTATCTTTTCTATCTTTTCTATCTATCTATCTTTTCTATCTATCTATCTATCTATCTATCTATCTATCTATCTATCTATCTATCTATCTATCTATCTATCTATCTATCTATCTATCTATCTATCTATCTATCTATCTATCTATCTATCTATCTTCAAACCTTTTCTATCTATCTATCTATCTATCTATCTATCTATCTATCTATCTATCTATCTATCTATCTATCTATCTATCTATCTATCTATCTATCTATCATCTTTTTAACTCCTATCTATCTATCTATCTATCTATCTATCTATCTATCTATCTATCTATCTATCTATCTATCATCTTTTTAACTCTATCTATCTATCTATCTATCTATCTATCTATCTATCTATCTATCTATCTATCTATCTATCTATCTATCTTTTTAACTAAATAATCCATCTTTCTTTCTTTTAAACAAACTAATCTATCTTTTTAACTAAATAATCCATCTTTCTTTCTTTTTAATGAACTAATCCATCTTTCTTTCTAACTAATATATCTTTCTTTCTTTCATTCTAACTAATATATCTTTCTTTCTTTCATTCTAACTAATCTATCTTTCTTTCTTTCATTCTAACTAATCTATCTTTCTTTCTTTCATTCTAGCTAATCTATCTTTCTTTCTAAGTAATCTATATTTCTTTCATTCTTACTAATCTATCTATCTTTCTTTCTAACTTATCTATCTTTCATTCTAACTAATCTATCTCTTTCTTTCTAACTAATCTACCTATCTTTCATTCTAACTAATCTTTCTTTCTTTCTTTCTTTCTTTCTTTCTTTCTTTCTTTCTTTCTTTCTTTCTTTCTAACTAATCTTTCTTTTCTTTCTTGCTTGCTTTTCTTTTCTGTCTTTCTAACTAATCTTTCTTTTTTCTTTCTTTCTTTCTTTCTTTCTTTCTTTCTTTCTTTCTTTCTTTCTTTCTTTCTTTCTTTTCTTTCTTTCTTTCTTTCTTTCTTTCTATCTAATCTTTCTTTTTTCTTTCTTCTTTCGTTCTAAATAATTTTTCTTTCTTTTTTCTTCCTTACTTTTCTTTCTTTCTTACTAATTTTGCTTTTTTCTTTCTTTCTACCTAATCTTTCTTTCTTTCTTTCTTTCTTTCTTTCTTTCTTTCTACCTAATCTTTCTTTTTTCTTTTCTTTCTTTCTTTCTTTCTTTCTTTCTTTCTTTCTTTCTGTGGCGAGGGGGGCGTGGTTTTGCTGAGTCTGTAGCGGGAGAGAGAGGACGGAGCAGAGCGGAGCGTAAGTAGGTCAAGTGCAGATGATGAACACCTGTGTCTGATTTCAGTAATTGGCGTGGAGAGAGACGAGCTGGGACCTCGTGCGACGCTGATCCTGCAAGAGACGTCTGAAAAGAGAATTCTGAGTTATTGTGTATATTGCTGTGCATGTGCATGGTGAAGGCGCTTTGTGCGCATATTTCTGTTAATACGAAAAGAGCAAATAAAACGAGCGTCCCAGCTCCAAGCCGACCCCTGTCTTCTTCCTTCCTTACTAGTAACGAACTGAACCGTATCACAGTGGTGCCGAAATCCGGGAAGGAAGAAGATCGCCGCCGCCATGCAGTCCCCGTCAGGTACACCATTTGCGGACATCATCCAGTCGCTCGCCGGTCTTCATCAGGAGCAACACCAACAGCTGCTGGCGATCAAGGAGGAACAGGACAAACGCTTCGAAGCGCTCCTCCGATCCCAGCATGAAGACCGCGAGCTGTTCCGGAGCTGGGTAGACCGGGAGGCTCGGGCCGTCCCCAAGGACAGTACACCTTCTCTGCCGCTCAACAAGATGGGGCCTCATGATGATCCGGAGGCCTTCTTGGGTCTGTTTGAGAAGTCGGCAGAGACCCGGGGATGGCCCACCGGAGACTGGCCAATGCGGCTGATCCCCCTGCTGTCGGGAGAAGCGCAGGTAGCCGCACACCAACTGCCAGTCCAAAACCTCCTGGTCTACCAGGACCTCAAGCGTGCCATCCTGCAGCGGGTCGGTCGGACGCCGGAGCAGCATCGCCAGCGGTTCAGGACCCTGACACTGGAAGAGTCCGGCCGACCCTTCGTGATGGCACAGCAGCTCCGGGACTCCTGCCGCAAATGGTTGATGGCCGACAGTAGCGACGTCGAGGTTATGATCGATCGTGTGGTACTGGAGCAGTTCGTGGCCAGGCTGCCGAGGAAAACTGCGCAGTGGGTCCAGTGCCACCGCCCGACGTCGCTGAAACAGGCCATCCAGCTGGCGGAGGACCAGATGGTGGCGTGCCCAGGGGCCGGCGACCCTCTACCATCTGCCTCTCTCTCTCTCTCTCTCTCTCCCTCTCCCCTCTCTCTCTCCAAACCTGTTCCCCTTCCCAGGACCCGTGGAGGACTCCCGCCAAAACCAGCGCCCCGGTGGAGAGCTGGTTATCCGACGGAGCCATCAACGGTACCCAGAGTTCCTCCCAGGGGAGGGAGTTCGACCACGGGATTCTTCACCCCGGACCCTCCATCACCGCTCTCTCCACGCCAATCGCTTGACCCGCTTCCTGCCGCCAGGGCGGCGGTAAAGTCTGGGCCGGCCTGTTGGCGCTGCGGGGACCCAGGACATTTTATTGATCGATGTCCAGTGATGGAGGTGGGGACATTGATCCGGGTCCCCGACGCGCCACAGGCTGCCCTCGATCAAGCTGGCCTATACCAAATACCAGTGAGTATCAAGGGGGGTACATATCAGGCTCTGGTGGATTCAGGATGTAACCAATCCTCCATACATCAAAGCCTGATTCAACCTATAATAGCCGCGTGGTTAAGGTTCGGTGTGTGCACGGGGAAGTGGTGAGTTATCCTATTTTGCCTGTGGATATTCAATTCAGGGGAGAAAAGCATAGAATAGAGGTGGCAGTTAATCCGCACCTCCGGCATCCGATAATTCTGGGTACTAATTGGCCCTCGTTTAATAGATTATTGGGATATTTATGTTCGGATGCCGCTTGGGAGGAAAGAGAGAAGGGTGGGATAGCGGTTGCACAGTTGGGGGAAGCTGAGCCGGAACCTCCGGAGCCTGTCTCAGGGGAACAGAGCGCTCTGGAGCGAAACATCCTCCCTGAGCGTGATGATTTTCCCCTGGAACAGTCACGGGATGAAACGCTGAAAAATGCCTTTGATCAGGTTCGCTCTATCGACGGGCAGCTTCTTCATCCTGAGCAACCACTCTCCTATCCTTATTTTTCAATTTTAAAAGACAAGTTGTATCGGGTGACCCAAGACGCCCAGACAAAGCAAGATACAACCCAGTTATTGATACCGAAAAGCCGTCGGGAAATGCTTTTCCAGGCGGCTCATTGTAATCCAATGGCCGGGCATTTAGGACAAACGGCTACACTAAACCGTCTCATGGCCCGATTCTTTTGGCCGGGCATTCACGAGAACGTGCGCAGGTGGTGCGCGTCTTGTCGTGAATGTCAGTTGGTGAATCCACCGGCCACCCCAAAAGCACCATTGTGCCCCTTACCATTAATGCAGGTCCCCTTCGAACGGATTGGTATGGACCTCATCGGGCCATTAGAACGGTCAGCACGGGGACACCGCTTTGCATTAGTTCTGGTGGATTATGCAACGCGGTACCCTGAGGCAGTGCCTCTCCGCACTATTTCTGCTAAGAGTGTGGCGAGTGCACTGTTTCAATTAATCTCCCGGGTGGGGATTCCGAAAGAAATCCTCACCGATCAGGGCACGGCGTTTATGTCACGTACTATTCGCGAGCTGTACGAATTACTGGGCATTAAATCGATCCGAACAAGTGTCTATCACCCACAGACAGACGGGCTGGTCGAACGGTTTAATCGCACGTTGAAATCCATGATTCGTAAGTTCGTACAGGAGGACGCCAAAAATTGGGATAAGTGGTTAGAACCCCTCTTGTTCGCTGTACGGGAGGTCCCGCAAGCCTCCACGGGGTTTTCCCCCTTCGAGCTTCTCTATGGACGTCAGCCCCGTGGGGTGTTGGATGTCCTTAGTGAAATTCAATATGTCATGGACCTGCGAACAAAACTCCACACTTTGGGGCGGCTGTCAATGGAGAATTTGTTACAGGCCCAAGACAAGCAGAGTCGGTTGTACAACAGGGGGGCTAGACTACGTCAATTCGCACCGGGAGATAAAGTACTTGTATTACTCCCTACTTCTAGTTCAAAGTTACTCGCAAAGTGGCAAGGACCCTTTGAGGTTACACGGCGAGTTGGTGATCTCAACTATGAGGTAGTTCGTACGGATAGGGGTGGAGCACATCAAATATATCACCTCAACCTGCTTAAAAAATGGTCGGAGGCGGAGTCAGTGATGCTGGCGACGGTAGTGAGTGGGGAGGAGGATCTCGGTCCAGAAGTGAGTTCAAAATCTCAATCCCTCGCTCTGGCCCCTGGAGGAGACCACCTCTCACCCTCGCAGCTCACTGATATAAAATCTATACAAGCAGATTTTGCTGATGTGTTTTCACCCCTGCCTGGCCGAACGAATCTCATTCAGCACCACGTTGAGACTGAGCCGGGCGTGGTTGTTCGCAGCCGGCCGTATAGATTACCAGAACACAAGAAAAAAGTAGTTCAGAGTGAATTAGAAGCGATGTTAGAAATGGGAGTAATAGAAGAATCCAACAGTGACTGGGCGAGCCCGATAGTTTTAGTGCCTAAAACGGACGGCTCGGTACGGTTCTGTGTGGATTACAGAAAGGTGAACGCTGTGTCGAAATTCGACGCATATCCAATGCCTAGGGTTGACGAATTGCTTGATCGACTCGGCACTGCTCGTTTTTATTCGACACTGGACCTAACTAAGGGTTATTGGCAGATCCCCTTGTCTCCCATGACCAAAGAAAAAACCACTTTCACGACGCCGTTCGGATTACACCAATTTGTTACCCTTCCGTTCGGGTTGTTCGGGGCTCCGGCCACCTTTCAGCGTCTGATGGACAGAATTCTCCGGCCGCATGCTGCATATGCCGCTGCATACCTGGATGATATCATCATCTATAGTGGTGACTGGCAGCGACATATGCAGCATTTGCGAGCTGTCCTGAAGACGCTGAGAAGGGCTGGGCTCACGGCCAATCCGAAGAAGTGTGCAATTGGGCGGGTGGAAGTAAAATATCTGGGTTTCCACTTGGGTCATGGACAGGTGCGTCCACAAATTGACAAGACGGCAGCAGTTGCGACCTGTCCGAGGCCCAAGACCAAAAAGGAGGTTAGACAGTTCCTGGGGCTGGCAGGTTATTATAGGAGGTTTGTACCTAATTTTTCGGATACTGCCAGCCCGCTGACTGATTTAACTAAAAAGGAAGCACCAGATAGGGTCCAGTGGACGGAGCAGTGTCAGCAGGCTTTCACCCAGATAAAGGCTGCCCTGTGTGGCGGTCCGCTCTTAAATGCTCCTGACTTTTCTCTCCCCTTTATTCTACAGACGGACGCGTCGGACAGGGGGTTGGGCGCTGTCCTGTCCCAGGAGGTGGAGGGTGAAGAGCGGCCGGTGCTGTACATCAGTCGGAAGCTCTCTAAGAGAGAGACGATGTACAGCACCATAGAGAAAGAGTGTTTGGCCATCAGATGGGCCGTTCTCACCCTTCGCTATTACCTCCTGGGGCGGGAGTTCACCCTCTGTTCGGACCACGCTCCCCTGCAGTGGCTCCACCGCATGAAGGATACCAACGCGCGGATCACTCGTTGGTATCTAGCTTTACAGCCTTTTAAGTTCCAGGTGATCCACAGGCCGGGTGTACAGATGGCTGTGGCTGACTTTCTCTCCAGGAGGAGGGGGGGGGGGGCTGCAGACCGGATGGCTCCCCGGCCTGAGTCGGGCGGTGGGGGTATGTGGCGAGGGGGGCGTGGTTTTGCTGAGTCTGTAGCGGGAGAGAGAGGACGGAGCAGAGCGGAGCGTAAGTAGGTCAAGTGCAGATGATGAACACCTGTGTCTGATTTCAGTAATTGGCGTGGAGAGAGACGAGCTGGGACCTCGTGCGACGCTGATCCTGCAAGAGACGTCTGAAAAGAGAATTCTGAGTTATTGTGTATATTGCTGTGCATGTGCATGGTGAAGGCGCTTTGTGCGCATATTTCTGTTAATACGAAAAGAGCAAATAAAACGAGCGTCCCAGCTCCAAGCCGACCCCTGTCTTCTTCCTTCCTTACTAGTAACGAACTGAACCGTATCACACTTTCTTTCTTTCTTTCTTTCTAACTAATCTTTCTTTTCTTTCTTGCTTACTTTTCTTTTCTTTCTTTCTAACTAATCTTTCTTTTTTCTTCCTTACTTTTCTTTCTTTCTTACTAATTTTGCTTTTTTCTTTCTTTCTACCTAATCTTTCTCTTTCTTTCTTTCTTTCTTTCTTTCTTTCTTTCTTTCTTTCTTACTTACTTTCTTTCTTTCTTTCTTTCTTTCTTTCTTTCTTTCTTTCTTTCTTTCTTTCTTTCTTTCTTTCTTTCTTTCTTTCTTTCCTTCTTTCTTTCTTTTTTCTTTTCTTTCTTTCTTTCTAACTAATCTTTCTTTTCTTTCTTTCTTTCTTTCTTTCTTTCTTTCTTTCTTACTCTTTCTTTCTTACTTTCTCTTTCTTTCTTTCTTTCTTTCTTTCTTTCTTTCTTTCTTTCTTTCTTTCTTTCTTTCTTTCTTTCTTTCTTTATACCTATCTATCTAATCTTTCTTTTTTCTTTCTTCTTTCGTTCTAACTAATTTTCTTTCTTTTTTCTTCCTTACTTTTCTTTCTTTCTTACTAATTTTGCTTTTTTCTTTCTTTCTACCTAATCTTTCTCTCTTTCTTTCTTTCTTTCTTTCTTTCTTTCTTTCTTTCTTTCTTACTCTTTCT
>NC_138230.1:2385228-2390228 GCF_964197995.2 Scardinius erythrophthalmus | reverse complement strand
TACTAATCTATCTTTATTTCTTTTTAACTAATCTATCTATCTTTCTAACTATTTTATCTATCTTTCTTTCTTACTAATCTATCTTTCTAACTAACTTATCTATCTTTCTTTCTTTTTAACTAATCTATCTATCTTTCTAACTAACTTATCTATCTTTTTTTTAACTAATCTATCTCTTTCTAACTAACTTATCTATCTTTCTTTCTTTTTAACTAATCTATCTATCTTTCTAACTAACTTATCTTTCTTTCTTTCTTTTTAACTTATCTATCTTTCTTTCTTTTTAACTAATCTATCTATCTTTCTAACTAACTTATATTTCTTTCTTTCTTTTTAACTAATCTATCTATCTTTCTAACTAACTTATCTATCTTTCTTTCTTTCTTACTAATATATCTATCTTTCTAACTACCTTATCTTTCTTTCTTTTTAACTAATCTATCTATCTTTCTAACTAACTTATTTATCTTTCTAACTTATTTATCTTTCTTTCGTTCGTTTTAACTAGTCAATCTTTCTAACTATCTTTCTTTCTTTCTTACTAATCTATCCATCTTTCTAACTAACATATCTATCTTTCTTTCTTTCTTACTTACTAATCTATCCATATTTCTAACTAACATATCTATCTTTCTTTCTTACTAATCTATCCATCTTTCTAACTAACATATCTATCTTTCTTTTTTTCTTACTAATCTATCCATCTTTCTAACTAACATATCTATCTTTCTTTCTTTCTTTCTTACTAATCTATCTATCTTTCTAACTAACTTATCTATCTTTCTTTCTTTCTTACTAATCTATCCATCCAACTAATTAATCTTTTTTCTTTCTAACTAATATTTTTTCTTTCTTTCTTTTTAACTAATCTTTCTTTCTTTCTTTTTCTTACTTTTCTTTTTTTCTAACTAATCTTTCTTTCTTTCTAACTAATCTTTTTCTTTCTTTCTTTCTTTCTAACTAATCATTTTTCTTTCTTTCTTTCTTTCTTTCTTTCTTTCTTTCTTTCTTTCTTTCTTTCTTTCTAACTAATCTTTCTTTTTCTTTCTTTCTTTCTTTCTTTCTTTCTTTCTTTCTTTCTTTCTTTCTAACTAATTAATCTTTTTTCTTTCTTTCTTTCTTTCTTTCTTACTTTAATTTCTTTCTTTCTTTCTTTCTTTCTTTCTTTCTTTCTTTCTTTCTTTATTTCTTTATTTCTTTCTTTCTAACTTATCTTTCTTTTTTCTTTCTTTTCTTTTCTTTCTTTCTTTCTTTCTTTCTTTCTTTCTTTCTTTCTTTCTTTCTTTCTTTCTTTCAAACTAATCTTTTTTTTCTTTCTTTCTTTCTTTCTTTCTTTCTTTCTTTCTTTCTTTCTAACTAATCTTTCTTTCTTTTTTTCTTACTTTTCTTTCTTTCTTTCTAACTAATCTTTTTTTTTCTTACTTTCTTTCTTTCTTTCTTTCTTTCTTTCTTTCTAACTAATTAATCTTTTTTCTTTCTTTCTTTCTTTCTTTCTTTCTTTCTTTCTTTATTTCTTTCTTTCTAACTAATCTTTCTTTTTTCTTTCTTTTCTTTTCTTTTCTTTTCTTTTCTTTCTTTCTTTCTTTCTTTCTTTCTTTCTTTCTTTCTTTTTTTCTTTCAAACTAATCTTTTTTTTCTTTCTTTCTTTCTTTCTTTCTTTCTTTCTTTCTTTCTTTCTTTCTTTCTTTCTAACTAATCTTTCTTTCTTTTTTTCTTACTTTTCTTTCTTTCTTTCTAACTAATCTTTTTCTTTCTTTCTTTCTTTCTTTCTTTCTTTCTTTCTTTCTAACTAATTAATCTTCTTTCTTTCTTTCTTTCTTTCTTTCTTTCTTTCTTTCTTTCTTTCTTTCTAACTAATCTTTTTACTTTCTTTCTTTCTTTTTCTTACTTTTCTTTCTAACTAATCTTTTTTCTTTCTTTCTCTCTTTCTTTCTTTCTTTCTTTCTTTCTTTCTTTCTTTCTAACTAATTAATCTTCTTTCTTTCTTTCTTTCTTTCTAACTAATTAATCTTTTTTCTTTCTTTCTTTCTTTCTAACTAATCTTTTTTCTTTCTTTCTAAATAATCTTTCTTTTTTCTTTTTCTTACTTTTCTTTCTTTCTTTCTAACTAATCTTTTCTTTCTTTCTTTCTTTCTTTCTAACTAATCTTTCTTTCTAACTAATCTTTCTTTCTTTCTAACTAATCTTTTTTCTTTCTTTCTTTCTTTCTTTCTTTCTTTCTTTCTTTCTTTCTTTCTTTCTTTCTTTCTTTCTAACTAATCTTTTTACTTTCTTTCTTTCTTTCTTTCTTTCTTTTTTTCTTCCCAACTATTATTTCTTTCTAACTAATCTATCAATCTAACTTTAACCTACTTTAAACTTCTAACTTCTTTAAACTTCTTCAAACTCCCTGGTCAGGCTTTCTCAAGCCAACTTAAAGTTTGTCTCAACAAACTTTTTTTTCTAGTTCTTCTTTCTAACTAATCTATCTTTCTTTCTTACTAATCTATCTATCTTTCTAACTAACTTATCTATCTTTCTTACTAATCTATCTATCTTTCTAACTAACTTATCTATCTATCTATCTATCTATCTATCTATCTATCTATCTATCTATCTATCTAACTTATCTTTCTAACTAACTTATCTTTCTATCTATCTTTCTAACTAACTTATCTATCTTTCTTTCTTACTAATCTATCTATCTTTCTAACTAACTTAGCTATCTATCTTTCTTTCTAACTAATCTATCTTTCTTTCTAACTAACTAATCTATCTTTCTTTCTTTCTTACTAATCTATCTATCTTTTTAACTAACTTATCTATCTTTCTTTATAACTTATCTATCTTTCTAACTAACTTATCTATCTTTCTTTCTTACTAATCTATCTTTCTTTCTAACTAACTAATCTATCTATCTTTCTTTCTTTCTTACTAATCTACCTATCTTTTTAACTAACTTATCTATCTTTCTTTCTAACTTATCTATCTTTCTTTCTAACTTATCTATCTTTCTAACTAACTTATCTATCTTTCTTACTTACTAATCTATCTTTCTTTCTAACTAACTAATCTATCTTTCTTTTTTCTTACTAATCGATCTATCTTTCTAACTAACTTATCTATCTATCTATCTATCTATCTATCTATCTATCTATCTATCTATCTATCTATCTAACTTATCTTTCTATCTATCTTTCTATCTATCTTTCTAACTAACTTATCTATCTATCTATCTATCTATCTATCTATCTATCTATCTATCTATCTATCTATCTATCTATCTATCTATCTATCTATCTGTCTGTCTGTCTGTCTGTCTGTCTGTCTGTCTGTCTGTCTGTCTGTCTGTCTGTCTGTCTTATCTTTCTATCTTTTTTTCTAACTAACTTATCTTTCTATCTATCTTTCTATCTTTCTTTCTAACTAATCTATCTTTCTTTCTAACTAACTAATCTATCTTTCTTTCTTTCTTACTAATCGATCTATCTTTCTAACTAACTTATCTATCTATCTATCTATCTATCTATCTATCTATCTATCTATCTATCTATCTATCTATCTATCTATCTATCTATCTATCTATCTATCTATCTATCTATCTAACTTATCTTTCTATCTATCTTTCTATCTATCTTTCTAACTAACTTATCTATCTATCTATCTATCTATCTATCTATCTATCTATCTATCTATCTATCTATCTATCTATCTATCTATCTATCTATCTGTCTGTCTGTCTGTCTGTCTGTCTGTCTGTCTGTCTGTCTGTCTGTCTGTCTGTCTGTCTGTCTGTCTGTCTATCTATCTTATCTTTCTATCTTTTTTTCTAACTAACTTATCTTTCTATCTATCTATCTTTCTATCTTTCTTTCTAACTAATCTATCTTTCTAACTAACTAATCTATCTTTCTTTCTTTCTTACTAATCTATCTATCTTTTTAACTAACTTATCTATCTTTCTTTCTAACTTATCTATCTTTCTTTCTAACTTATCTATCTTTCTAACTAACTTATCTATCTTTCTTACTAATCTATCTATCTATCTATCTATCTATCTATCTATCTATCTATCTATCGAATCTATCTATCTATCTATCTATCTATCTATCTATCTATCTATCTATCTATCTATCTATCTATCTATCTATCTATCTATCTATCTATCTATCTATCTATCTATCTATCTATCTATCTATCTTTCTTTCTTTCTTTTTAACTAATCTATCTTTCTAACTTATCTATCTTTCTTTCTTTTTAACTAATCTATCTATCTTTCTAACTAACTTATCTATCTTTCTTTCTTTCTTTCTTACTAATCTATCTATCTTTCTAACTAACTTATCTATCTTTCTTTCTTTCTTACTAATCTATTTATCTTTCTAACTAACTTATCTATCTTTCTTACTAATCTATCTATCTTTCTAACTAACTTATCTATCTTTCTTTCTTTTTAACTAATCTATCTTTTTCTAACTAACTTATCTATCTTTCTTTCTTTCTAGCTATTCCATCTATCTTTCTAACTAATTTATCTTTCTTTCTTTCTTACTAATCTATCTATCTTTCTAACTAACTAACTTATCATCTTTCTTTTTAACTAATCTATCTTTCTAATTTACTAATCTATCTTTATTTCTTTTTAACTAATCTATCTATCTTTCTAACTAACTTATCTATCTTTCTTTCTTTTTAACTAATCTATCTTTCTAACTAACTTATCTATCTTTCTTTCTTTTTAACTAATCTATCTATCTTTCTAACTAACTTATCTATCTTTCTTTTTAACTAATCTATCTCTTTCTAACTAACTTATCTATCTTTCTTTCTTTTTAACTAATCTATCTATCTTTCTAACTAACTTATCTTTCTTTCTTTCTTTTTAACTTATCTATCTTTCTTTCTTTTTAACTAATCTATCTGTCTTTCTAACTAACTTATCTTTCTTTCTTTCTTTTTAACTAATCTATCTATCTTTCTAACTAACTTATCTATCTTTCTTTCTTTCTTACTAATATATC
>NC_138230.1:2142728-2382728 GCF_964197995.2 Scardinius erythrophthalmus | reverse complement strand
CTTTCTTTCTTTCATTCTAACTAATCTATCTTTCTTTCTTTCATTCTAACTAATCTATCTTTCTTTCTTTCATTCTAGCTAATCTATCTTTCTTTCTAAGTAATCTATCTTTCTTTCATTCTTACTAATCTATCTATCTTTCTTTCTAACTATTCTATCTATCTTTTATTCTAACTAATCTATCTCTTTCTTTCTAACTAATCTATCTTTCTTTCTTTCTAACTAATCTATCTTTCATTCTTACTAATCTATCTATCTATCTTTCTTTCTAACTAATCTATCTATCTTTCATTCTAACTAATCTATCTATCTTTCTTTCTAACTAATCTATCTATCTTTCATTCTAACTAATCTATCTATCTTTCTTTCTAAGTAATCTATCTTTCTTTCATTCTTACTAATCTATCTATCTTTCTTTCTAACTAATCTATCTATCTTTCTTTCTAACTAATCTATCTTTCATTCTAACTAATCTATCTATCTTTCTTTCTAACTAATCTATCTTTCTTTCATTCTTACTAATCTATCTATCTATCTTTCTTTCTAACTAATCGATCTATCTTTCATTCTAACTAATCTATCTATCTTTCTTTCTAACTAATCTATCTATCTTTCATTCTAACTAATCTATCTATCTTTCTTTCTAACTAATCTATCTATCTTTCATTCTAACTAATCTATCTATCTTTCTTTCTAACTAATCTATCTATCTTTCATTCTAACTAATCTATCTATCTTTCTTTCTAACTAATCTATCTTTTTCATTCTAACTAATCTATCTATCTTTCTTTCTTTCTAATATATCTTTCTATCTAATCTATCTTTCTAACTAATCTTTCTTTCTTTCTTTCTTTCTTTCTTTCTTTCTTTCTTTCTTTCTTTCTTTCTTTCTTTCTTTCTGTCTGTCTGTCTGTCTGTCTGTCTGTCTGTCTGTCTGTCTGTCTGTCTGTCTTTCTTTCTTTCTTTCTTTCTTTCTTTCTTTCTTTCTTTCTTTCTTTCTTTCTTTCTAACTAATCTGTATTTCTTTCTAACTAATCTTTCTTTATTTTTTCTTTCTTTCTAGCCAATCTTTTTTCTTTCTTTCTAGCTAATCTTTCTTTTTTCTTTTCTTTTTCTTTCTTTCTTTCTTTCTTTCTTTCTTTCTTTCTTTCTTTCTTTCTTTCTTTCTTTCTTTCTTTCTTTCTAACTAATCTTTCTTTTCTTTCTTGCTTACTTTTCTTATCTTTCTTTCTAACTAATCTTTCTTTTTTCTTTCTTTTCTTTCTTTCTATCTAATCTTTCTTTTTTTCTTTCTTCTTTCATTCTAACAAATTTTTCTTTCTTTTTTCTTCCTTACTTTTCTTTCTTACTAATTTTGCTTTTTTCTTTCTTTCTACTTAATCTTTCTCTTTCTTTCTTACTTACTTTCTTTCTTTATTTCTCTTTCTTTCTTTCTTTCTTTCTTTCTTTCTTTCTTTCTTTCTTTCTTTCTTTCTTTCTTTCTTTCTTTCTAACTAATCTTTCTTTTCTTTCTTGCTTACTTTTCTTTTCTTTCTTTCTACCTAATCTTTCTTTTTTCTTTTCTTTCTTTCTTTCTTTCTTTCTTTCTTTCTTTCTTTCTTTCTTTCTTTCTTTCTTTCTTTCTTTCTTTCTTTCTTTTTCTAACTAATCTTTCTTTTCTTTCTTTCTAACTAATCTTTCTTTTTTCTTCCTTACTTTTCTTTCTTTCTTACTAATTTTGCTTTTTTCTTTCTTTCTACCTAATCTTTCTCTTTCTTTCTTTCTTTCTTTCTTTCTTTCTTTCTTTCTTTCTTTCTACCTAATCTTTCTTTTTTCTTTTCTTTCTTTCTTTCTTTCTTTCTTTCTTTCTTTCTTTCTTTCTTTCTAACTAATCTTTCTTTTCTTTCTTGCTTACTTTTCTTTTCTTTCTTTCTAACTAATCTTTCTTTTTTCTTTCTTTCTTTCTTTCTTTCTTTCTTTCTTTCTTTCTTTCTTTCTTTCTTTCTTTCTTTCTATCTAATCTTTCTTTTTTCTTTCTTCTTTCGTTCTAACTAATTTTTCTTTCTTTTTTCTTCCTTACTTTTCTTTCTTTCTTACTAATTTTGCTTTTTTCTTTCTTTCTACCTAATCTTTCTCTTTCTTTCTTTCTTTCTTTCTTTCTTTCTTTCTTTCTTTCTTTCTTTCTTTCTTTCTAACTAATCTTTCTTTTCTTTCTTGCTTACTTTTCTTTTCTTTCTTTCTAACTAATCTTTCTTTCTTTCTTTCTTTCTTTCTTTCTATCTATCTAATCTTTCTTTTTTCTTTCTTCTTTCGTTCTAACTAATTTCTTTCTTTTTTCTTCCTTACTTTTCTCTCTGTCAGGGTTCTGTCACTTCGGTCTAGTTAATTTCTTGGTTTTGTGACAGAGCTCTGACACTTCCTGTTTTGTCTCGTCTCTGTGTGAGTGTGCGGTTCACTCACTTGTCTATGTGCCTTGTTATATGTGCGGGGCATGGTGTTTGGATCCCGACATGTCTGTCTAGTTAGGTTTCGGTTCTGTGTCGGGATTCGGACATCAATGCTCCGCGTGTTTGTTTTCTTTTGTGAGCGCACGGAATGAGCTTTCGCTCGTTCTCGTGCGCTCTGTCTTGTCACGTGAGCGCGCGCGGTTTCGAGTTCGCTCGAGCCGCGCGCTCTTCTGTCTGCGTGTTTTTTCTTGTCTTGTGCTGTGTAGCACACAGCTAGTTTTTCACTGGCTGTGTGCTTTCATGTTATGTTTTGTGTGAACACGTGGCTTATGAGTTTTCACTAGCTGCGTGTTCATGTCTCGTTTTGTGTTCTAGTCCTGTTTGTTGTGAGCACATGGCTTGTCATGTGTTTCCTTGTGCCATGTGCTCTCCTGTCGATTGTCTAACCCCGCCCACCTTGTTACCTGATTATTGATTCATTTTCCCCACCTGTCCTCCCTCGTTACCTGCTTTGTTTGCTCTCCCTATTTATTCTCCTTGTGTTTGCAGTTCTGTGCTGGTTCGTCGTCGTACACTGTGTGTTTCCCTGCTGTGTGCTTCAGTCAAGTCAAGTCAAGTCCAAGTCCAAGTCCAAGTCGAAGTTCAAGTCCAAGTCCTAGTCCAAGTCTAAGTCTGTCTTGTTTTCCCCCTTGGGGTAGTTTTTGTTTGTGTTTTGTTTTATTTTGTGATATATTGAATAAAAGACCTTTTTCTCGCAATTGAGCCCTCGCTCCCTTACTCTACCTGACACTCTCTTTCTTACTAATTTTGCTTTTTTCTTTCTTTCTACCTAATCTTTTTCTTTCTTTCTTTCTTTCTTTCTTTCTTTCTTTCTTTCTTTCTTTCTTTCTACCTAATCTTTCTTTTTTCTTTTCTTTCTTTCTTTCTTTCTTTCTTTCTTTCTTTCTTTCTAACTAATCTTTCTTTTCTTTCTTGCTTACTTTTCTTTTCTTTCTTTCTAACTAATCTTTCTTTTTTCTTTCTTTCTTTCTTTCTTTCTTTCTTTCTTTCTTTCTTTCTTTCTTTCTTTCTTTCTTTTCTTTTTTCTTTCTTTCTTTCTTTCTTTCTTTCTTTCTTTCTTATCTTTCTTTTTTCTTTCTTCTTTCGTTCTAACTAATTTTTCTTTCTTTTTTCTTCCTTACTTTTTTTTCTTTCTTACTAATTTTGCTTTTTTCTTTCTTTCTACCTAATCTTTCTCTTTCTTTCTTTCTTTCTTTCTTTCTTTCTTTCTTTCTTTCTTTCTTTCTTTCTTTCTTTCTTTCTTTCTTTTTTTCTTTCTTCCCAACTATTATTTCTTTCTAACTAATCTATCAATCTAACTTTAACCTACTTTAAACTTCTAACTTCTTTAAACTTCTTCAAACTCTCTGGTCAGGCTTTCTCAAGCCAACTTAAAGTTTGTCTCAACAAACTTTTTTTTCTAGTTCTTCTTATTCTTCTGACCCAAAATTTATCAACTCTAACTCCTCCTAGAGCTTTAACTCTACAAACTCCAAACTCGGGTCAGACTTTCAGACTGTTCTGACTTGGTGTGCTATATCTTTTCAGACTGATTTGACTTTCAGTTTTCTTAAAAATTAATATTAAAAACCATAAAAATCCCATAGACTTACATGGCAGACTGCTCAAATTGAGCCAAGACTACGGTGGCCCATTAGTGTACAAGCCAAAAACTCAAATCTAAACTCCCTGAAGCCCTAGACTCAATTAAACTACCATTCAATGACCTAATAAACTATCTATCTATCTATCTATCTATCTATCTATCTATCTATCTATCTATCTATCTATCTATCTATCTATCTATCTATCTATCTATCTATCTATCTATCTATCTATCTATCTATCTTCAAACCTTATCTATCTATCTATCTATCTATCTATCTATCTATCTATCTATCTATCTATCTATCTATCTATCTATCTATCTATCTATCTTCAGGCTGTTTTTATCTATCTATCTATCTATCTATCTATCTATCTATCTATCTATCTATCTATCTATCTATCTATCTATCTATCTATCTATCTATCTATCTATCTTTCTTTCTAACTAACTAATCTATCTTTCTTTCTTTCTTACTAATCTATCTATCTTTTTAACTAACTTATCTATCTTTCTTTCTTACTAATCTATCTATCTATCTATCTATCTATCTATCTATCTATCTATCTATCTATCTATCTATCTATCTATCTATCTATCTATCTATCTATCTATCTTTCTTTTTAACTAATCTATCTTTCTAACTTATCTATCTTTCTTTCTTTCTTACTAATCTATCTATCTTTCTAACTAACTTATCTATCTTTCTTTCTTTCTTACTAATCTATCTATCTTTCTAACTAACTTATCTATCTTTCTTTCTTTTTAACTAATCTATCTTTTTCTAACTAACTTATCTATCTTTCTTTCTTTCTTTCTTTTGAACTAATCTATATATCTTTCTAACTAACTTATCTATCTTTCTTTCTTAGCTATTCCATCTATCTTTCTAACTAATTTATCTTTCTTTCTTTCTTACTAATCTATCTATCTTTCTAACTAACTAACTTATCATCTTTCTTTTTAACTAATCTATCTTTCTAATTTACTAATCTATCTTTATTTCTTTTTAACTAATCTATCTATCTTTCTAACTATTTTATCTATCTTTCTTTCTTACTAATCTATCTTTCTAACTAACTTATCTATCTTTCTTTCTTTTTAACTAATCTATCTATCTTTCTAACTAACTTATCTTTCTTTCTTTCTTTCTTTCTTTTTAACTTATCTATCTTTCTTTCTTTTTAACTAATCTATCTATCTTTCTAACTAACTTATCTTTCTTTCTTTCTTTTTAACTAATCTATCTATCTTTCTAACTAACTTATCTATCTTTCTTTCTTTCTTACTAATCTATCCATCTTTCTAACTAACATATCTATCTTTCTTTCTTTCTTACTTACTAATCTATCCATATTTCTAACTAACATATCTATCTTTCTTTCTTACTAATCTATCCATCTTTCTAACTAACATATCTATCTTTCTTTCTTTCTTTCTATCTAATCTTTCTTTTTTCTTTCTTCTTTCGTTCTAACTAATTTTTCTTTCTTTTTTCTTCCTTACTTTTCTTTCTTTCTTACTAATTTTGCTTTTTTCTTTCTTTCTACCTAATCTTTCTCTTTCTTTCTTTCTTTCTTTCTTTCTTTCTTTCTTTCTTTCTTTCTACCTAATCTTTCTTTTTTCTTTTCTTTCTTTCTTTCTTTCTTTCTTTCTTTCTTTCTTTCTTTCTTTCTTTCTTTCTTTTTCTAACTAATCTTTCTTTTCTTTCTTGCTTACTTTTCTTTTCTTTCTTTCTAACTAATCTTTCTTTTTTCTTCCTTACTTTTCTTTCTTTCTTACTAATTTTGCTTTTTTCTTTCTTTCTACCTAATCTTTCTCTTTCTTTCTTTCTTTCTTTCTTTCTTTCTTTCTTTCTTTCTTTCTTTCTACCTAATCTTTCTTTTTTCTTTTCTTTCTTTCTGTCTTTCTTTCTTTCTTTCTTTCTTTCTTTCTTTCTTTCTACCTAATCTTTCTTTTTTCTTTTCTTTCTTTCTTTGTTTCTTTCTTTCTTTCTTTCTTTCTTTCTTTCTTTCTTTCTTTCTTTCTTTCTTTCTAACTAATCTTTCTTTTCTTTCTTGCTTACTTTTCTTTCTTTCTTACTAATTTTGCTTTTTTCTTTCTTTCTACCTAATCTTTCTCTTTCTTTCTTTCTTTCTTTCTTTCTTTCTTTCTTTCTTACTTTCTTTCTTACTTTCTTTCTTTTTTTCTTTTTTTCTTTTTTCTTTTCTTTCTAACTAATCTTTCTTTTCTTTCTTGCTTACTTTTTATTTCTTTCTTTCTAACTAATCTTTCTTTTTTCTTTCTTTCTTTCTTTCTATCTATCTAATCTTTCTTTTTTTCTTTCTTCTTTCGTTCTAACTAATTTTCTTTTTTTTTCTTCCTTACTTTTCTTTCTTTCTTACTAATTTTGCTTTTTTCTTTCTTTCTACCTAATCTTTCTCTTTCTCTCTTTCTTTCTTTCTTTCTTTCTTTCTTTCTTTCTTTCTTACTTTCTCTTTCTTTCTTTCTTTCTTTCTTTCTTTCTTTCTTTCTTTCTTTCTTTCTTTCTTTCTTTCTTTCTACCTAATCTTTCTTTCTTTCTTTTTAACTAATCTTTCTAACTAATCTTTCTTTCCTTTCTAACAAATCTTTCTTTTTTCTTTCTTTCTTTCTAACTAATCTTTCTTTCCTTTCTAACAAATATTTCTTTTCTTTTTTTTTTCTTTTTCTTTCTTTCTAACTAATCTTTCTTTTCTTTCTTGCTTACTTTTCTTTTCTTTCTTTCTAACTAATCTTTCTTTCTTTCTTTCTTTCTTTTCTTTCTAACTAATCTTTATTTTATTTTTCTTCTTTCGTTCTAACTAATTTTTCTTTCTTTTTTCTTCCTTACTTTTCTTTCTTTCTAACTAATCTTTCTTTCTTTCTTTCTTTCTTTCTTTCTTTCTTTCTTTCTTTCTTTCTTTCTAACTAATCTTTCTTTCTTTTTTCTTTCTAACTTTTCTTTCTTTCTAACATATCTTTCTTTCTATCTTTCTAACTAATCTGTCTTTCTCTCATTCTACCTAATATTTCTTTCTTTCTTTCTTTCTTTCTTTCTTTCTTTCTTTCTTTCTAATCTTTTTCTTTCTTTCTTTCTTTCTTTCTTTCTTTCTTTCTTTCTTTCTTTCTTTCTTTCTTTCTTTCTTTCTAACTAATTTATCAATCAAAATTTAAACTACTTTAAACTTTAAACTACTTCAAACTTCTAACTACTTTAAACTTCTAACTACTTTTATCTTCTTCAAACTCTCTGGTCCGGCTTTCTCAAGCCAACTTAAAGTTTGTCTCAACAAACTTTTTTTTCTAGTTCTTCTTATTCTTCTGACCCAAAATTTATCAACTCTAACTCCTCCTAGAGCTTTAACTCTACAAACTCCAAACTCGGGTCAGACTTTCAGACTGTTCTGACTTGGTGTGCTATATCTTTTCAGACTGATTTGACTTTCAGTTTTCTTAAAAATTAATATTAAAAACCATAAAAATCCCATAGATTTACATGGCAGACTGCTCAAATTGAGCCAAGACTACGGTGGCCCATTAGTGTACAAGCCAAAAACTCAAATCTAAACTCCCTGAAGCCCTAGACTCAATTAAACTACCATTCAATGACCTAATAAACTTCTATCTATCTATCTATCTATCTATCTATCTATCTATCTATCTATCTATCTATCTATCTATCTATCTATCTATCTATCTATCTATCTTCAAACTCTATCTATCTATCTTCAAGCTGTTTTTATCTATCTATCTATCTATCTATCTATCTATCTATCTATCTATCTATCTATCTATCTATCTATCTATCTATCTATCTATCTATCTATCTATCTATCTATCTATCTATCTTCAAGCTGTTTTTATCTATCTATCTATCTATCTATCTATCTATCTATCTATCTATCTATCTATCTATCTATCTATCTATCTATCTATCTATCTATCTATCTATCTATCTATCTAACTTATCTTTCTATCTATCTTATCTATCTTTCTTTCTTACTAATCTATCTATCTTTCTAACTAACTTATCTATCTATCTTTCTTTCTAACTAATCTATCTTTCTTTCTAACTAACTAATCTATCTTTCTTTCTTACTAATCTATCTATCTTTCTAACTAACTTATCTATCTATCTATCTATCTATCTATCTATCTATCTATCTATCTATCTATCTATATATCTATCTATCTATCTATCTATCTATCTATCTATCTATCTATCTATCTAACTTATCTTTCTAACTAACTTATCTTTCTATCTATCTTTCTAACTAACTTATCTATCTTTCTTTCTTACTAATCTATCTATCTTTCTAACTAACTTAGCTATCTATCTTTCTTTCTAACTAATCTATCTTTCTTTCTAACTAACTAATCTATCTTTCTTTCTTACTAATCTATCTATCTTTTTAACTAACTTATCTATCTTTCTTTATAACTTATCTATCTTTCTAACTAACTTAGCTATCTATCTTTCTTTCTTACTAATCTATCTTTCTTTCTAACTAACTAATCTATCTATCTTTCTTTCTTTCTTACTAATCTACCTATCTTTTTAACTAACTTATCTATCTTTCTTTCTAACTTATCTATCTTTCTAACTAACTTATCTATCTTTCTTACTTACTAATCTATCTTTCTTTCTAACTAACTAATCTATCTTTCTTTCTTTCTTACTAATCGATCTATCTTTCTAACTTATCTATCTATCTATCTATCTATCTATCTATCTATCTATCTATCTATCTATCTATCTATCTATCTATCTATCTATCTGTCTGTCTGTCTGTCTGTCTGTCTGTCTGTCTGTCTGTCTGTCTGTCTATCTTATCTTTCTATCTTTTTTTCTAACTAACTTATCTTTCTATCTATCTATCTTTCTATCTTTCTTTCTAACTAATCTATCTTTCTTTCTAACTAACTAATCTATCTTTCTTTCTTTCTTACTAATCTATCTATCTTTTTAACTAACTTATCTATCTTTCTTTCTTACTAATCTATCTATCTATCTATCTATCTATCTATCTATCTATCTATCTATCTATCTATCTATCGAATCTATCTATCTATCTATCTATCTATCTATCTATCTATCTATCTATCTATCTATCTATCTATCTATCTATCTATCTATCTATCTTTCTTTTTAACTAATCTATCTTTCTAACTTATCTATCTTTCTTTCTTTCTTACTAATCTATCTATCTTTCTAACTAACTTATCTATCTTTCTTTCTTTCTTACTAATCTATCTATCTTTCTAACTAACTTATCTATCTTTTTTTTAACTAATCTATCTCTTTCTAACTAACTTATCTATCTTTCTTTCTTTTTAACTAATCTATCTATCTTTCTAACTAACTTATCTTTCTTTCTTTCTTTTTAACTTATCTATCTTTCTTTCTTTTTAACTAATCTATCTATCTTTCTAACTAACTTATCTTTCTTTCTTTCTTTTTAACTAATCTATCTATCTTTCTAACTAACTTATCTATCTTTCTTTCTTTCTTACTAATCTATCCATCTTTCTAACTAACATATCTATCTTTCTTTCTTTCTTACTTACTAATCTATCCATATTTCTAACTAACATATCTATCTTTCTTTCTTACTAATCTATCCATCTTTCTAACTAACATATCTATCTTTCTTTCTTTCTTACTAATCTATCCATCTTTCTAACTAACATATCTATCTTTCTTTCTTTCTTTCTTACTAATCTATCTATCTTTCTAACTAACTTATCTATCTTTCTTTCTTTCTTACTAATCTATCCATCAAACTAATTAATCTTTTTTCTTTCTAACTAATATTTTTTCTTTCTTTCTTTTTAACTAATCTTTCTTTCTTTCTTTTTCTTACTTTTCTTTTTTTCTAACTAATCTTTCTTTCTTTCTTTCTAACTAATCTTTTTCTTTCTTTCTTTCTAACTAATCATTTTTCTTTCTTTCTTTCTTTCTTTCTTTCTTTCTTTCTTTCTTTCTTTCTTTCTTTCTTTCTCTTTCTTTCTAACTAATTAATCTTTTTTCTTTCTTTCTTTCTTTCTTTCTTACTTTAATTTCTTTCTTTCTTTCTTTCTTTCTTTCTTTCTTTCTTTCTTTCTTTCTTTTTTTCTTTCTTCCCAACTATTATTTCTTTCTAACTAATCTATCAATCTAACTTTAACCTACTTTAAACTTCTAACTTCTTTAAACTTCTTCAAACTCTCTGGTCAGGCTTTCTCAAGCCAACTTAAAGTTTGTCTCAACAAACTTTTTTTTCTAGTTCTTCTTATTCTTCTGACCCAAAATTTATCAACTCTAACTCCTCCTAGAGCTTTAACTCTACAAACTCCAAACTCGGGTCAGACTTTCAGACTGTTCTGACTTGGTGTGCTATATCTTTTCAGACTGATTTGACTTTCAGTTTTCTTAAAAATTAATATTAAAAACCATAAAAATCCCATAGACTTACATGGCAGACTGCTCAAATTGAGCCAAGACTACGGTGGCCCATTAGTGTACAAGCCAAAAACTCAAATCTAAACTCCCTGAAGCCCTAGACTCAATTAAACTACCATTCAATGACCTATCTATCTTTCTTTCTATCTATCTATCTATCTATCTATCTATCTATCTATCTATCTATCTATCTATCTATCTATCTATCTATCTATCTATCTATCTATCTATCTATCTATCTATCTATCTATCTATCTTCAGGCTGTTTCTATCTATCTATCTATCTATCTATCTATCTATCTATCTATCTATCTATCTATCTATCTATCTATCTTTCTAACTAACTAATCTATCTTTCTTTCTTTCTTACTAATCTATCTATCTTTTTAACTAACTTATCTATCTTTCTTTCTTACTAATCTATCTATCTATCTATCTATCTATCTATCTATCTATCTATCTATCTATCTATCTATCTATCTATCTATCTTTCTTTTTAACTAATCTATCTTTCTAACTTATCTATCTTTCTTTCTTTCTTACTAATCTATCTATCTTTCTAACTAACTTATCTATCTTTCTTTCTTTCTTACTAATCTATCTATCTTTCTAACTAACTTATCTATCTTTCTTTCTTTTTAACTAATCTATCTTTTTCTAACTAACTTATCTATCTTTCTTTCTTTCTTTCTTTTGAACTAATCTATATATCTTTCTAACTAACTTATCTATCTTTCTTTCTTAGCTATTCCATCTATCTTTCTAACTAATTTATCTTTCTTTCTTTCTTACTAATCTATCTATCTTTCTAACTAACTAACTTATCATCTTTCTTTTTAACTAATCTATCTTTCTAATTTACTAATCTATCTTTATTTCTTTTTAGCTAATCTATCTATCTTTCTAACTATTTTATCTATCTTTCTTTCTTACTAATCTATCTTTCTAACTAACTTATCTATCTTTCTTTCTTTTTAACTAATCTATCTATCTTTCTAACTAACTTATCTATCTTTTTTTTAACTAATCTATCTCTTTCTAACTAACTTATCTATCTTTCTTTCTTTTTAACTAATCTATCTATCTTTCTAACTAACTTATCTTTCTTTCTTTCTTTCTTTCTTTTTAACTTATCTATCTTTTTTTCTTTTTAACTAATCTATCTATCTTTCTAACTAACTTATCTTTCTTTCTTTCTTTTTAACTAATCTATCTATCTTTCTAACTAACTTATCTATCTTTCTTTCTTTCTTACTAATATATCTATCTTTCTAACTACCTTATCTTTCTTTCTTTTTAACTAATCTATCTATCTTTCTAACTAACTTATTTATCTTTCTAACTTATTTATCTTTCTTTTGTTCGTTTTAACTAGTCTATCTTTCTAACTAACTTATCTATCTTTCTTTCTTTCTTACTAATCTATCCATCTTTCTAACTAACATATCTATCTTTCTTTCTTTCTTACTTACTAATCTATCCATATTTCTAACTAACATATCTATCTTTCTTTCTTACTAATCTATCCATCTTTCTAACTAACATATCTATCTTTCTTTCTTTCTTACTAATCTATCCATCTTTCTAACTAACATATCTATCTTTCTTTCTTTCTTTCTTACTAATCTATCTATCTTTCTAACTAACTTATCTATCTTTCTTTCTTTCTTACTAATCTATCCATCAAACTAATTAATCTTTTTTCTTTCTAACTAATATTTTTTCTTTCTTTCTTTTTAACTAATCTTTCTTTCTTTCTTTTTCTTACTTTTCTTTTTTTCTAACTAATCTTTCTTTCTTTCTTTCTAACTAATCTTTTTCTTTCTTTCTTTCTAACTAATCATTTTTCTTTCTTTCTTTCTTTCTTTCTTTCTTTCTTTCTTTCTTTCTTTCTTTCTTTCTTTCTTTCTTTCTCTTTCTTTCTAACTAATTAATCTTTTTTCTTTCTTTCTTTCTTTCTTTCTTTCTTTCTTTCTTTCTTTCTTTCTTTCTTACTTTAATTTCTTTCTTTCTTTCTTTCTTTATTTCTTTCTTTCTAACTAATCTTTCTTTTTTCTTTCTTTTCTTTTCTTTTCTTTTCTTTCTTTCTTTCTTTCTTTCTTTCTTTCTTTCTTTCTTTCTTTCTTTCTTTCTTTCTTTCAAACTAATCTTTTTTTTCTTTCTTTCTTTCTTTCTTTCTTTCTTTCTTTCTTTCTCTTTCTTTCTTTCTTTCAAACTAATCTTTTTTTTCTTTCTTTCTTATTTTCTTTCTTTCTTTCTTTCTTTCTTTCTAACTAATCTTTCTTTCTTTTTTTCTTACTTTTCTTTCTTTCTAACTAATCTTTTTTTTCTTTCTTTCTTTCTTTCTTTCTTTCTTTCTTTCTTTCTTTCTTTCTTTCTTTCTAACTAATTAATCTTTTTTCTTTCTTTCTTTCTTTCTTTCTTTCTTTCTTTATTTCTTTCTTTCTAACTAATCTTTCTTTTTTCTTTCTTTTCTTTTCTTTCTTTCTTTCTTTCTTTCTTTCTTTCTTTCTTTCAAACTAATCTTTTTTTTCTTTCTTTCTTTCTTTCTTTCTTTCTTTCTTTCTAACTAATCTTTCTTTCTTTTTTTCTTACTTTTCTTTCTTTCTTTCTAACTAATCTTTTTTTTTCTTTCTTTCTTTCTTTCTTTCTTTCTTTCTTTCTTTCTTTCTTTCTTTCTTTCTAACTAATTAATCTTCTTTCTTTCTTTCTTTCTTTCTTTCTTTCTTTCTTTCTAACGAATTAATCTTTTTTCTTTCTTTCTTTCTTTCTTTCTTTCTTTCTTTCTTTCTTTCTTTCTAACTAATCTTTTTTCTTTCTTTCTTTCTTTCTTTCTTTCTTTCTTTCTTTCTAACTAATCTTTTTTCTTTCTTTCTTTCTCTCTTTCTTTCTTTCTTTCTTTCTTTCTTTCTTTCTTTCTTTCTTTCTTTCTTTCTTTCTTTCTTTCTAACGAATTAACCTTCTTTCTTTCTTTCTTTCTAACTAATTAATCTTTTTTCTTTCTTTCTTTCTAACTAATCATTTTTCTTTCTTTCTAAATAATCTTTCTTTTTTCTTTTTCTTACTTTTCTTTCTTTCTTTCTAACTAATCTTTTCTTTCTTTCTTTCTTTCTTTCTTTCTTTCTTTCTTTCTTTCTTTCTTTCTTTCTAACTAATCTTTCTTTCTTTCTAACTAATCTTTTTTCTTTCTTTCTTTCTTTCTTTCTTTCTTTCTTTCTTTCTTTCTTTCTTTCTTTCTAACTAATCTTTTTACTTTCTTTCTTTCTTTCTTTCTTTCTTTCTTTCTTTCTTTCTTTCTTTCTTTTTTTCTTTCTTCCCAACTATTATTTCTTTCTAACTAATCTATCAATCTAACTTTAACCTACTTTAAACTTCTAACTTCTTTAAACTTCTTCAAACTCTCTGGTCAGGCTTTCTCAAGCCAGCATAAAGTTTGTCTCAACAAACTTTTTTTTCTAGTTCTTCTTATTCTTCTGACCCAAAATTTATCAACTCTAACTCCTCCTAGAGCTTTAACTCTACAAACTCCAAACTCGGGTCAGACTTTCAGACTGTTCTGACTTGGTGTGCTATATCTTTTCAGACTGATTTGACTTTCAGTTTTCTTAAAAATTAATATTAAAAACCATAAAAATCCCATAGACTTACATGGCAGACTGCTCAAATTGAGCCAAGACTACGGTGGCCCATTAGTGTACAAGCCAAAAACTCAAATCTAAACTCCCTGAAGCCCTAGACTCAATTAAACTACCATTCAATGACCTAATAAACTATCTATCTATCTATCTATCTATCTATCTATCTATCTATCTATCTATCTATCTATCTATCTATCTTCAAACCTTATCTATCTATCTATCTATCTATCTATCTATCTATCTATCTATCTATCTATCTATCTATCTATCTATCTATCTATCTATCTATCTATCTGTCTAT
The DNA here is from genome assembly GCF_964197995.2 of Scardinius erythrophthalmus. Classification (NCBI taxonomy): domain Eukaryota; kingdom Metazoa; phylum Chordata; class Actinopteri; order Cypriniformes; family Leuciscidae; genus Scardinius; species Scardinius erythrophthalmus. The sequence continues at coordinate 2,368,276 of NC_138230.1, read as the reverse complement.
CTATCTTCAGGCTGTTTTTATCTATCTATCTATCTATCTATCTATCTATCTATCTATCTATCTATCTATCTATCTATCTATCTATCTATCTATCTATCTATCTATCTATCTATCTATCTATCTATCTATCTATCTATCTAAACTAGTTTTAACTAGTCTATCTTTCTAACTAACTTATCTATCTTTCTTTCTTTCTTACTAATCTATCCATCTTTCTAACTAACATATCTATCTTTCTTTCTTTCTTACTTACTAATCTATCCATATTTCTAACTAACATATCTATCTTTCTTTCTTACTAATCTATCCATCTTTCTAACTAACATATCTATCTTTCTTTCTTTCTTACTAATCTATCCATCTTTCTAACTAACATATCTATCTTTCTTTCTTTCTTTCTTACTAATCTATCTATCTTTCTAACTAACTTATCTATCTTTCTTTCTTTCTTACTAATCTATCCATCAAACTAATTAATCTTTTTTCTTTCTAACTAATATTTTTTCTTTCTTTCTTTTTAACTAATCTTTCTTTCTTTCTTTTTCTTACTTTTCTTTTTTTCTAACTAATCTTTCTTTCTTTCTTTCTAACTAATCTTTTTCTTTCTTTCTTTCTAACTAATCATTTTTCTTTCTTTCTTTCTTTCTTTCTTTCTTTCTTTCTTTCTTTCTCTTTCTTTCTAACTAATTAATCTTTTTTCTTTCTTTCTTTCTTTCTTTCTTTCTTTCTTTCTTTCTTTCTTTCTTTCTTACTTTAATTTCTTTCTTTCTTTCTTTCTTTCTTTATTTCTTTCTTTCTAACTAATCTTTCTTTTTTCTTTCTTTTCTTTTCTTTTCTTTCTTTCTTTCTTTCTTTCTTTCTTTCTTTCTTTCTTTCAAACTAATCTTTTTTTTCTTTCTTTCTTTCTTTCTTTCTTTCTTTCTTTCTTTCTTTCTCTTTCTTTCTTTCTTTCAAACTAATCTTTTTTTTCTTTCTTTCTTATTTTCTTTCTTTCTTTCTTTCTTTCTTTCTAACTAATCTTTCTTTCTTTTTTTCTTACTTTTCTTTCTTTCTAACTAATCTTTTTTTTCTTTCTTTCTTTCTTTCTTTCTTTCTTTCTTTCTTTCTTTCTTTCTTTCTAACTAATTAATCTTTTTTCTTTCTTTCTTTCTTTCTTTCTTTCTTTATTTCTTTATTTCTTTCTTTCTAACTAATCTTTCTTTTTTCTTTCTTTTCTTTTCTTTCTTTCTTTCTTTCTTTCTTTCTTTCTTTCTTTCTTTCTTTCAAACTAATCTTTTTTTTCTTTCTTTCTTTCTTTCTTTCTTTCTTTCTTTCTTTCTTTCTTTCTTTCTTTCTAACTAATCTTTCTTTCTTTTTTTCTTACTTTTCTTTCTTTCTTTCTAACTAATCTTTTTTTTCTTTCTTTCTTTCTTTCTTTCTTTCTTTCTTTCTTTCTTTCTTTCTTTCTTTCTAACTAATTAATCTTCTTTCTTTCTTTCTTTCTTTCTTTCTTTCTTTCTTTCTTTCTTTCTTTCTTTCTAACGAATTAATCTTTTTTCTTTCTTTCTTTCTTTCTTTCTTTCTTTCTTTCTTTCTTTCTTTCTAACTAATCTTTTTTCTTTCTTTCTTTCTTTCTTTCTTTCTTTCTTTCTAACTAATCTTTTTTCTTTCTTTCTTTCTCTCTTTCTTTCTTTCTTTCTTTCTTTCTTTCTTTCTTTCTTTCTTTCTTTCTTTCTTTCTTTCTTTCTAACGAATTAACCTTCTTTCTTTCTTTCTTTCTAACTAATTAATCTTTTTTCTTTCTTTCTTTCTAACTAATCATTTTTCTTTCTTTCTAAATAATCTTTCTTTTTTCTTTTTCTTACTTTTCTTTCTTTCTTTCTAACTAATCTTTTCTTTCTTTCTTTCTTTCTTTCTTTCTTTCTTTCTTTCTTTCTTTCTTTCTAACTAATCTTTCTTTCTTTCTAACTAATCTTTTTTCTTTCTTTCTTTCTTTCTTTCTTTCTTTCTTTCTTTCTTTCTTTCTTTCTAACTAATCTTTTTACTTTCTTTCTTTCTTTCTTTCTTTCTTTCTTTCTTTCTTTTTTTCTTTCTTCCCAACTATTATTTCTTTCTAACTAATCTATCAATCTAACTTTAACCTACTTTAAACTTCTAACTTCTTTAAACTTCTTCAAACTCTCTGGTCAGGCTTTCTCAAGCCAGCATAAAGTTTGTCTCAACAAACTTTTTTTTCTAGTTCTTCTTATTCTTCTGACCCAAAATTTATCAACTCTAACTCCTCCTAGAGCTTTAACTCTACAAACTCCAAACTCGGGTCAGACTTTCAGACTGTTCTGACTTGGTGTGCTATATCTTTTCAGACTGATTTGACTTTCAGTTTTCTTAAAAATTAATATTAAAAACCATAAAAATCCCATAGACTTACATGGCAGACTGCTCAAATTGAGCCAAGACTACGGTGGCCCATTAGTGTACAAGCCAAAAACTCAAATCTAAACTCCCTGAAGCCCTAGACTCAATTAAACTACCATTCAATGACCTAATAAACTATCTATCTATCTATCTATCTATCTATCTATCTATCTATCTATCTATCTATCTATCTATCTATCTATCTATCTATCTATCTATCTATCTATCTTCAAACCTTATCTATCTATCTATCTATCTATCTATCTATCTATCTATCTATCTATCTATCTATCTATCTATCTATCTATCTATCTATCTATCTATCTATCTATCTATCTATCTATCTTCAGGCTGTTTTTATCTATCTATCTATCTATCTATCTATCTATCTATCTATCTATCTATCTATCTATCTATCTATCTATCTATCTATCTATCTATCTTTCTTTCTAACTAACTAATCTATCTTTCTTTCTTTCTTACTAATCTATCTATCTTTTTAACTAACTTATCTATCTTTCTTTCTTACTAATCTATCTATCTATCTATCTATCTATCTATCTATCTATCTATCTATCTATCTATCTATCTATCTATCTATCTATCTATCTATCTATCTATCTATCTTTCTTTTTAACTAATCTATCTTTCTAACTTATCTATCTTTCTTTCTTTCTTACTAATCTATCTATCTTTCTAACTAACTTATCTATCTTTCTTTCTTTCTTACTAATCTATCTATCTTTCTAACTAACTTATCTATCTTTCTTTCTTTTTAACTAATCTATCTTTTTCTAACTAACTTATCTATCTTTCTTTCTTTCTTTCTTTTGAACTAATCTATATATCTTTCTAACTAACTTATCTATCTTTCTTTCTTAGCTATTCCATCTATCTTTCTAACTAATTTATCTTTCTTTCTTTCTTACTAATCTATCTATCTTTCTAACTAACTAACTTATCATCTTTCTTTTTAACTAATCTATCTTTCTAATTTACTAATCTATCTTTATTTCTTTTTAACTAATCTATCTATCTTTCTAACTATTTTATCTATCTTTCTTTCTTACTAATCTATCTTTCTAACTAACTTATCTATCTTTCTTTCTTTTTAACTAATCTATCTATCTTTCTAACTAACTTATCTATCTTTTTTTTAACTAATCTATCTCTTTCTAACTAACTTATCTATCTTTCTTTCTTTTTAACTAATCTATCTATCTAACTAACTTATCTTTCTTTCTTTCTTTCTTTTTAACTTATCTATCTTTCTTTCTTTTTAACTAATCTATCTATCTTTCTAACTAACTTATCTTTCTTTCTTTCTTTTTAACTAATCTATCTATCTTTCTAACTAACTTATCTATCTTTCTTTCTTTCTTACTAATATATCTATCTTTCTAACTACCTTATCTTTCTTTCTTTTTAACTAATCTATCTATCTTTCTAACTAACTTATTTATCTTTCTAACTTATTTATCTTTCTTTCGTTCGTTTTAACTAGTCTATCTTTCTAACTAACTTATCTATCTTTCTTTCTTTCTTACTAATCTATCCATCTTTCTAACTAACATATCTATCTTTCTTTCTTTCTTACTTACTAATCTATCCATATTTCTAACTAACATATCTATCTTTCTTTCTTACTAATCTATCCATCTTTCTAACTAACATATCTATCTTTCTTTCTTTCTTACTAATCTATCCATCTTTCTAACTAACATATCTATCTTTCTTTCTTTCTTTCTTACTAATCTATCTATCTTTCTAACTAACTTATCTATCTTTCTTTCTTTCTTTCTTACTAATCTATCCATCAAACTAATTAATCTTTTTTCTTTCTAACTAATATTTTTTCTTTCTTTCTTTTTAACTAATCTTTCTTTCTTTCTTTTTCTTACTTTTCTTTTTTTCTAACTAATCTTTCTTTCTTTCTTTCTAACTAATCTTTTTCTTTCTTTCTTTCTAACTAATCATTTTTCTTTCTTTCTTTCTTTCTTTCTTTCTTTCTTTCTTTCTTTCTTTCTTTCTTTCTTTCTTTCTAACTAATCTTTCTTTTTCTTTCTTTCTTTCTTTCTTTCTTTCTTTCTTTCTTTCTTTCTTTCTCTTTCTTTCTAACTAATTAATCTTTTTTCTTTCTTTCTTTCTTTCTTTCTTTCTTTCTTTCTTACTTTAATTTCTTTCTTTCTTTCTTTCTTTCTTTCTTTCTAACTAATCTTTCTTTTTTCTTTCTTTTCTTTTTTTTCTTTTCTTTCTTTCTTTCTTTCTTTCTTTCTTTCTTTCTTTCAAACTAATCTTTTTTTTCTTTCTTTCTTTCTTTCTTTCTTTCTTTCTTTCTTTCTTTCTTTCTTTCAAACTAATCTTTTTTTTCTTTCTTTCTTTCTTTCTTTCTTTCTTTCTAACTAATCTTTCTTTCTTTTTTTCTTACTTTTCTTTCTTTCTAACTAATCTTTTTTTTTCTTTCTTTCTTTCTTTCTAACTAATTAATCTTTTTTCTTTCTTTCTTTCTTTCTTTCTTTCTTTCTTTATTTCTTTATTTCTTTCTTTCTAACTAATCTTTCTTTTTTCTTTCTTTTCTTTTCTTTCTTTCTTTCTTTCTTTCTTTCTTTCTTTCTTTCAAACTAATCTTTTTTTTCTTTCTTTCTTTCTTTCTTTCTTTCTTTCTTTCTAACTAATCTTTCTTTCTTTTTTTCTTACTTTTCTTTCTTTCTTTCTAACTAATCTTTTTTTTCTTTCTTTTTAACTAATCTATCTATCTTTCTAACTAACTTATTTATCTTTCTAACTAACTTATCTATCTTTCTTTCTTTCTTACTAATCTATCCATCTTTCTAACTAACATATCTATCTTTCTTTCTTTCTTACTTACTAATCTATCCATATTTCTAACTAACATATCTATCTTTCTTTCTTACTAATCTATCCATCTTTCTAACTAACATATCTATCTTTCTTTCTTTCTTACTAATCTATCCATCTTTCTAACTAACATATCTATCTTTCTTTCTTTCTTTCTTACTAATCTATCTATCTTTCTAACTAACTTATCTATCTTTCTTTCTTTCTTACTAATCTATCCATCAAACTAATTAATCTTTTTTCTTTCTAACTAATATTTTTTCTTTCTTTCTTTTTAACTAATCTTTCTTTCTTTCTTTTTCTTACTTTTCTTTTTTTCTAACTAATCTTTCTTTCTTTCTTTCTAACTAATCTTTTTCTTTCTTTCTTTCTAACTAATCATTTTTCTTTCTTTCTTTCTTTCTTTCTTTCTTTCTTTCTAACTAATCTTTCTTTTTCTTTCTTTCTTTCTTTCTTTCTTTCTTTCTTTCTTTCTTTCTTTCTTTCTTTCTCTTTCTTTCTAACTAATTAATCTTTTTTCTTTCTTTCTTTCTTTCTTTCTTTCTTTCTTTCTTTCTTACTTTAATTTCTTTCTTTCTTTCTTTCTTTCTTTCTTTCTTTCTAACTAATCTTTCTTTTTTCTTTCTTTTCTTTTCTTTCTTTCTTTCTTTCTTTCTTTCTTTCTTTCTATCTTTCTTTCTTTCTTTCAAACTAATCTTTTTTTTCTTTCTTTCTTTCTTTCTTTCTTTCTTTCTTTCTTTCTTTCTTTCTTTCTTTCTTTCTTTCTTTCTTTCAAACTAATCTTTTTTTTCTTTCTTTCTTTCTTTCTTTCTTTCTTTCTAACTAATCTTTCTTTCTTCTTTTCTTACTTTTCTTTCTTTCTAACTAATCTTTTTTTTTCTTTCTTTCTTTCTTTCTAACTAATTAATCTTTTTTCTTTCTTTCTTTCTTTATTTATTTATTTCTTTATTTATTTCTTTCTAACTAATCTTTCTTTTTTCTTTCTTTTCTTTTCTTTCTTTCTTTCTTTCTTTCTTTCTTTCTTTCTTTCTTTCTTTCTTTCTTTCTTTCTTTCTTTCAAACTAATCTTTTTTTTCTTTCTTTCTTTCTTTCTTTCTTTCTTTCTTTCTTTCTTTCTAACTAATCTTTCTTTCTTTTTTTCTTACTTTTCTTTCTTTCTTTCTAACTAATCTTTTTTTTTCTTTCTTTCTTTCTTTCTACCTAATCTTTCTTTTTTCTTTTCTTTCTTTCTTTCTTTCTTTCTTTCTTTCTTTCTTTCTTTCTTTCTTTTTCTAACTAATCTTTCTTTTCTTTCTTGCTTACTTTTCTTTTCTTTCTTTCTAACTAATCTTTCTTTTTTCTTCCTTACTTTTCTTTCTTTCTTACTAATTTTGCTTTTTTCTTTCTTTCTACCTAATCTTTCTCTTTCTTTCTTTCTTTCTTTCTTTCTAACTAATCTTTCTTTTCTTTCTTGCTTACTTTTCTTTCTTTCTTACTAATTTTGCTTTTTTCTTTCTTTCTACCTAATCTTTCTCTTTCTTTCTTTCTTTCTTTCTTTCTTACTTTCTTTCTTACTTTCTTTCTTTTTTTCTTTTTTTCTTTTTTCTTTTCTTTCTTTCTTTCTAACTAATCTTTCTTTTCTTTCTTGCTTACTTTTTATTTCTTTCTAACTAATCTTTCTTTTTTCTTTCTTTCTTTCTTTCTATCTATCTAATCTTTCTTTTTTTCTTTCTTTTTTCGTTCTAACTAATTTTCTTTCTTTTTTCTTCCTTACTTTTCTTTCTTTCTTACTAATTTTGCTTTTTTCTTTCTTTCTACCTAATCTTTCTCTTTCTCTCTTTCTTTCTTTCTTTCTTTCTTTCTTTCTTTCTTTCTTTCTTTCTTTCTTTCTCTTTCTTTCTTTCTTTCTTTCTTTCTACCTAATCTTTCTTTCTTTCTTTTTAACTAATCTTTCTAACTAATCTTTCTTTCCTTTCTAACAAATCTTTCTTTTTTCTTTCTTTCTTTCTAACTAATCTTTCTTTCCTTTCTAACAAATATTTCTTTTCTTTTTTTTCTTTTTTTTTCTTTCTAACTAATCTTTCTTTTCTTTCTTGCTTACTTTTCTTTTCTTTCTTTCTAACTAATCTTTCTTTCTTTCTTTCTTTCTTTTCTTTCTAACTAATCTTTATTTTATTTTTCTTCTTTCGTTCTAACTAATTTTTCTTTCTTTTTTCTTCCTTACTTTTCTTTCTTTCTAACTAATCTTTCTTTCTTTCTTTCTTTCTTTCTTTCTTTCTTTCTTTCTTTCTTTCTTTCTAACTAATCTTTCTTTCTTTTTTCTTTCTAACTTTTCTTTCTTTGTAACATATCTTTCTTTCTATCTTTCTAACTAATCTGTCTTTCTCTCATTCTACCTAATATTTCTTTCTTTCTTTCTTTCTTTCTTTCTTTCTTTCTTTCTTTCTTTCTTTCTTTCTTTCTTTCTTTCTAATCTTTTTCTTTCTTTCTATCTTTCTTTCTTTCTTTCTTTCTTTCTTTCTAACTAATTTATCAATCAAAATTTAAACTACTTTAAACTTTAAACTACTTCAAACTTCTAACTACTTTAAACTTCTAACTACTTTTATCTTCTTCAAACTCTCTGGTCCGGCTTTCTCAAGCCAACTTAAAGTTTGTCTCAACAAACTTTTTTTTCTAGTTCTTCTTATTCTTCTGACCCAAAATTTATCAACTCTAACTCCTCCTAGAGCTTTAACTCTACAAACTCCAAACTCGGGTCAGACTTTCAGACTGTTCTGACTTGGTGTGCTATATCTTTTCAGACTGATTTGACTTTCAGTTTTCTTAAAAATTAATATTAAAAACCATAAAAATCCCATAGATTTACATGGCAGACTGCTCAAATTGAGCCAAGACTACGGTGGCCCATTAGTGTACAAGCCAAAAACTCAAATCTAAACTCCCTGAAGCCCTACACTCAATTAAACTACCATTCAATGACCTAATAAACTTCTATCTATCTATCTATCTATCTATCTATCTATCTATCTATCTATCTATCTATCTATCTATCTATCTATCTATCTATCTATCTATCTATCTATCTATCTATCTATCTATCTATCTTCAAACCCTATCTATCTATCTTCAAGCTGTTTTTATCTATCTATCTATATCTTCAAACCCTATCTATCTATCTTCAAGCTGTTTTTATCTATCTATCTATCTATCTATCTATCTATCTATCTATCTATCTATCTATCTATCTATCTATCTATCTATCTATCTATCTATCTATCTTCAAGCTGTTTTTATCTATCTATCTATCTATCTATCTATCTATCTATCTATCTATCTATCTATCTATCTAACTTATCTTTCTATCTATCTTATCTATCTTTCTTTCTTACTAATCTATCTATCTTTCTAACTAACTTATCTATCTATCTTTCTTTCTAACTAATCTATCTTTCTTTCTAACTAACTAATCTATCTTTCTTTCTTACTAATCTATCTATCTTTCTAACTAACTTATCTATCTATCTATCTATCTATCTATCTATCTATCTATCTATCTATCTAACTTATCTTTCTAACTAACTTATCTTTCTATCTATCTTTCTAACTAACTTATCTATCTTTCTTTCTTACTAATCTATCTATCTTTCTAACTAACTTAGCTATCTATCTTTCTTTCTAACTAATCTATCTTTCTTTCTAACTAACTAATCTATCTTTCTTTCTTTCTTACTAATCTATCTATCTTTTTAACTAACTTATCTATCTTTCTTTATAACTTATCTATCTTTCTAACTAACTTAGCTATCTATCTTTCTTTCTTACTAATCTATCTTTCTTTCTAACTAACTAATCTATCTATCTTTCTTTCTTTCTTACTAATCTACCTATCTTTTTAACTAACTTATCTATCTTTCTTTCTAACTTATCTATCTTTCTAACTAACTTATCTATCTTTCTTACTTACTAATCTATCTTTCTTTCTAACTAACTAATCTATCTTTCTTTCTTTCTTACTAATCGATCTATCTTTCTAACTTATCTATCTATCTATCTATCTATCTATCTATCTATCTATCTATCTATCTATCTATCTATCTATCTATCTATCTGTCTATCTGTCTGTCTGTCTGTCTGTCTGTCTATCTTATCTTTCTATCTTTTTTTCTAACTAACTTATCTTTCTATCTATCTATCTTTCTATCTTTCTTTCTAACTAATCTATCTTTCTTTCTAACTAACTAATCTATCTTTCTTTCTTTCTTACTAATCTATCTATCTTTTTAACTAACTTATCTATCTTTCTTTCTTACTAATCTATCTATCTATCTATCTATCTATCTATCTATCTATCTATCTATCTATCTATCTATCTATCGAATCTATCTATCTATCTATCTATCTATCTATCTATCTATCTATCTATCTATCTATCTATCTATCTATCTATCTATCTATCTATCTATCTATCTTTCTTTTTAACTAATCTATCTTTCTAACTTATCTATCTTTCTTTCTTTCTTACTAATCTATCTATCTTTCTAACTAACTTATCTATCTTTCTTTCTTTCTTACTAATCTATCTATCTTTCTAACTAACTTATCTATCTTTCTTTCTTTTTAACTAATCTATCTTTTTCTAACTAACTAACTTATCTATCTTTCTTTCTTTCTTTCTTTTGAACTAATCTATATATCTTTCTAACTAACTTATCTATCTTTCTTTCTTAGCTATTCCATCTATCTTTCTAACTAATTTATCTTTCTTTCTTTCTTACTAATCTATCTATCTTTCTAACTAACTAACTTATCATCTTTCTTTTTAACTAATCTATCTTTCTAATTTACTAATCTATCTTTATTTCTTTTTAACTAATCTATCTATCTTTCTAACTATTTTATCTATCTTTCTTTCTTACTAATCTATCTTTCTAACTAACTTATCTATCTTTCTTTCTTTTTAACTAATCTATCTATCTTTCTAACTAACTTATCTATCTTTTTTTTAACTAATCTATCTCTTTCTAACTAACTTATCTATCTTTCTTTCTTTTTAACTAATATATCTATCTTTCTAACTAACTTATCTTTCTTTCTTTCTTTCTTTTTAACTTATCTATCTTTCTTTCTTTTTAACTAATCTATCTATCTTTCTAACTAACTTATCTTTCTTTCTTTCTTTTTAACTAATCTATCTATCTTTCTAACTAACTTTCTTTTTAACTAATCTATCTATCTTTCTAACTAACTTATCTATCTTTTTTTTAACTAATCTATCTCTTTCTAACTAACTTATCTATCTTTCTTTCTTTTTAACTAATATATCTATCTTTCTAACTAACTTATCTTTCTTTCTTTCTTTCTTTTTAACTTATCTATCTTTCTTTCTTTTTAACTAATCTATCTATCTTTCTAACTAACTTATCTTTCTTTCTTTCTTTTTAACTAATCTATCTATCTTTCTAACTAACTTATCTATCTTTCTTTCTTTCTTACTAATCTATCCATCTTTCTAACTAACATATCTATCTTTCTTTCTTTCTTACTTACTAATCTATCCATATTTCTAACTAACATATCTATCTTTCTTTCTTACTAATCTATCCATCTTTCTAACTAACATATCTATCTTTCTTTCTTTCTTACTAATCTATCCATCTTTCTAACTAACATATCTATCTTTCTTTCTTTCTTTCTTACTAATCTATCTATCTTTCTAACTAACTTATCTATCTTTCTTTCTTACTTACTAATCTATCCATCAAACTAATTAATCTTTTTTCTTTCTAACTAATATTTTTTCTTTCTTTCTTTTTAACTAATCTTTCTTTCTTTCTTTTTCTTACTTTTCTTTTTTTCTAACTAATCTTTCTTTCTTTCTTTCTAACTAATCTTTTTCTTTCTTTCTTTCTAACTAATAATTTTTCTTTCTTTCTTTCTTTCTTTCTTTCTTTCTTTCTTTCTTTCTCTTTCTTTCTAACTAATTAATCTTTTTTCTTTCTTTCTTTCTTTCTTTCTTTCTTTCTTTCTTTCTTTCTTTCTTTCTTACTTTAATTTCTTTCTTTCTTTCTTTCTTTATTTCTTTCTTTCTAACTAATCTTTCTTTTTTCTTTCTTTTCTTTTCTTTTCTTTTCTTTTCTTTTCTTTCTTTCTTTCTTTCTTTCTTTCTTTCTTTCTTTCAAACTAATCTTTTTTTTCTTTCTTTCTTTCTTTCTTTCTTTCTTTCTTTCTTTCTTTCAAACTAATCTTTTTTTTCTTTCTTTCTTTCTTTCTTTCTTTCTTTCTTTCTTTCTTTCTTTCTAACTAATCTTTCTTTCTTTTTTTCTTACTTTTCTTTCTTTCTAACTAATCTTTTTTTCTTTCTTTCTTTCTTTCTTTCTTTCTTTCTTTCTAACTAATTAATCTTTTTTCTTTCTTTCTTTCTTTCTTTCTTTCTTTATTTCTTTATTTCTTTCTTTCTAACTAATCTTTCTTTTTTCTTTCTTTCTTTCTTTCTTTCTTTCTTTCTTTCTTTATTTCTTTATTTCTTTCTTTCTAACTAATCTTTCTTTTTTCTTTCTTTTCTTTTCTTTCTTTCTTTCTTTCTTTCTTTCTTTCTTTCAAACTAATCTTTTTTTTCTTTCTTTCTTTCTTTCTTTCTTTCTTTCTTTCTTTCTTTCTAACTAATCTTTCTTTCTTTTTTTCTTACTTTTCTTTCTTTCTTTCTAACTAATCTTTTTTTTTCTTTCTTTCTTTCTTTCTTTCTAACTAATTAATCTTCTTTCTTTCTTTCTTTCTTTCTTTCTTTCTTTCTTTCTTTCTTTCTTTCTTTCTAACGAATTAATCTTTTTTCTTTCTTTCTTTCTTTCTTTCTTTCTTTCTTTCTTTCTTTCTTTCTTTCTTTCTTTCTTTCTTTCTAACTAATCTTTTTTCTTTCTTTCTCTCTTTCTTTCTTTCTTTCTTTCTTTCTTTCTAACTAATTAATCTTCTTTCTTTCTTTCTTTCTAACTAATTAATCTTTTTTCTTTCTTTCTTTCTAACTAATCTTTTTTCTTTCTTTCTAAATAATCTTTCTTTTTTCTTTTTCTTACTTTTCTTTCTTTCTTTCTAACTAATCTTTTCTTTCTTTCTTTCTTTCTTTCTTTCTTTCTTTCTTTCTTTCTTTCTTTCTTTCTTTCTAACTAATCTTTCTTTCTTTCTAACTAATCTTTTTTCTTTCTTTCTTTCTTTCTTTCTTTCTTTCTAACTAATCTTTTTACTTTCTTTCTTTCTTTCTTTCTTTCTTTCTTTCTTTCTTTCTTTCTTTCTTTCTTTCTTTCTTTCTTTTTTTCTTTCTTCCCAACTATTATTTCTTTCTAACTAATCTATCAATCTAACTTTAACCTACTTTAAACTTCTAACTTCTTTAAACTTCTTCAAACTCTCTGGTCAGGCTTTCTCAAGCCAACTTAAAGTTTGTCTCAACAAACTTTTTTTTCTAGTTAAGTTGGCTTGAGAAAGCCAACTTACTGAAATCCTATTTAAACTTATTTTTATTCTTCTTCTTTTTCTGACCGCAAATTTTCTGACTCTAACTCCTCCTAGACCGTTCAAGCTACATACTCCAAACTCGGGTCAGACCTTCATACTGTTCTGACTTGGTGTGCTATATCTTTTCAGACTGATTTGACTTTCAGTTTTCTTAAAAATTAATATTAAAAACCATAAAAATCCCATAGACTTACATGGCAGACCGCTCAAATTGAGCCAAGACTACGGTGGCCCATTAGTGTACAAGCCAAAAACTCAAATCTAAACTCCCTGAAGCCCTAGACTCAATTAAACTACCATTTAATTATCTATCTATCTATCTATCTATCTATCTATCTATCTATCTATCTATCTATCTATCTATCTAACTAATCTTTCTAACTTATCTTTCTATCTAACTTATCTTTCTATCTATCTTTCTAACTAACCTATCTATCTATCTATCTATCTTTCTTTCTAACTAATCTATCTTTCTTTCTAACTAACTAATCTATCTTTCTTTCTTTCTTACTAATCTATCTATTTTTTAGCTAACTTATCTATCTTTCTAACTTATCTATCTTTCTAACTAACTTATCTATCTATCTTTCTTTCTAACTAATCTATCTTTCTTTCTAACTAACTAATCTATCTTTCTTTCTTACTAATCTATCTATCTTTTTAACTAACTTATCTATCTTTCTTTCTAATCTATCTATCTTTCTAACTAACTTATCTATCTATCTTTCTTTCTAACTAATCTATCTTTCTTTCTAATCTATCTATCTTTCTAACTAACTTATCTATCTATCTTTCTTTCTAACTAATCTATCTTTCTTTCTAACTAACTAATCTATCTATATTTCTTTCTTACTAATCTATCTTTCTAACTAACTAATCTATCTTTCTTTCTTACTAATCTATCTATCTTTTTAACTAACTTATCTATCTTTCTTTCTAATCTATCTATCTTTCTAACTAACTTATCTATCTATCTTTCTTTCTAACTAATCTATCTTTCTTTCTAACTAACTAATCTATCTTTCTTTCTTTCTTACTAATCTATCTATCTTTCTAACTAACTAACTTATATTTCTATCTATCTTTCTAACTAACTTATCTATCTATCTATCTTTCTTTATAACTAATCTATCTATCTTTTTAACTAACTTATCTATCTTTCTTTCTAACTAACTTTCTTTATTTCTTACTAATCTATCTATCTTTCTAACTAACATCTATCTTTCTTTCTTCTTACTAATCTATCTATCTTTCTAACTAACTTTTCTTTCTTTCTTTCTTTCTTACTAATCTATCTATCTTTCTAACTAACTTATCTATCTATCTATATATCTATCTTTCTTTCTAACTAATCTATCTTTCTTTCTAACTAACTAATCTATCTTTCTTTCTTTCTTACTAATCTATCTATCTTTCTAACTAACTTATCTATCTATCTATATATCTATCTTTCTTTCTAACTAATCTATCTTTATTTCTAATTAACTTATCTATCTTTCTTTCTTTCTTACTAATCTATCTCTTTTTAACTAACTTATCTATCTTTTTAACTAACTTATCTATCTTTCTTTCTAACTTATCTATCTTTTTTTCTAACTAACTTATCTATCTTTCTTTCTTTCTAACTAACTTATCTTTATTTCTTTCTTTCTTACTAATCTATCTATCTTTCTAACTAACATCTATCTTTCTTTCTTCTTACTAATGTATCTATCTTTCTAACTAAAAAACTAACTTATCTATCTTTCTTTCTTACTAATCTATCTATCTTTCTAACTAATCTTTCTTTCCTTTCTAACAAATCTTTTTTTCTTTTTCTTTCTTTCTAACTAATCTTTCTTTTCTTTCTTGCTTTCTTTTCTTTCTTTCTTTCTAAGTAATCTTTCTTTTTTCTTCTTTCATTCTAACTAATATTTCTTTCTTTTTTCTTTCTTACTTTTCTTTCTTTCTTACTAATCTTGCTTTTTTTCTTTCTAACTAATCTTTCTTTCTTTCTTTCTACCTAATCTTTCTTTCTTTCTACCTAATCTTTCTTTCTTTCTTTCTACCTAATCTTTCTTTCTTTCTTTCTACCTTTCTTTCTTTCTTTCTTTCTTTCTTTCTTTCTTTCTTTCTTTCTTTCTTTCTTTCTAACTAATCCACCATTCTTTCTTTCTTCCTTCCTTTCTTTCTTTTTTCTAACTAATCCATCATTCTTTCTTTCTTTCTTTCTTTCTTTCTTTCTTTCTTTCTTTCTACCTAATCTTTCTTTCTTTCTTTCTTTCTTTCTTTCTTTCTTTCTTTCTTTCTACCTAATCTTTCTTTCTTTCTTTCTTTCTTTCTTTCTTTCTTTCTTTCTTTCTTTCTTTCTTTCTTTCTTTCTACCTAATCTCTTTCTTTCTTTCTAACCAATCTTTCTTTCTAACTAATCTTTCTTTCTTTCTTTCTAACTAATCTTTCTTTCTTTCTTTCTAACTAATCTTTCTTTCTTTCTTTCTTTCTTTCTTTCTTTCTTTCTTTCTAACCATTCTTTCTTTCTTTCTAACCATTCTTTCTTTTTCTTTCTTTCTAACCAATCTTTCTTTCTTTCTTTCTCTTTCTTTCTTTCTTTCTTTCTTTCTTTCTTTCTTTCTTTCTTTCTAACTAATCTTTCTTTCTTTCTTTCTAACCAATCTTTCTTTCTTTCTAACCAATCTTTCTTTCTTTCTTTCTAACCAATCTTTCTTTCTAACTAATCTTTCTTTCTTCCCTTCTAACTAATCTTTCTTTCTTCCCTTCTAACTAATCTTTCTTTCTTTCTTTCCAACTATTCTTTCTTTCTAACTAATCTATCAATCTAACTTTAAACTACTTTAAACTTCAAACTACTTTAAACTTCAAACTACTTTAAACTTCTAACTTCTTTAAACTTCTTCAAACTCTCTGGTCAGGCTTTCTCAAGCCAACTTAAAGTTTGTCTCAACAAACTTTTTTTTCTAGTTCTTCTTATTCTTCTGACCCAAAATTTATCAACTCTAACTCCTCCTAGAGCTTTAACTCTACAAACTCCAAACTCGGGTCAGACTTTCAGACTGTTCTGACTTGGTGTGCTATATCTTTTCAGACTGATTTGATTTTCAGTTTTCTTAAAAATTAATATTAAAAACCATAAAAATCCCATAGACTTACATGGCAGACTGCTCAAATTGAGCCAAGACTACGGTGGCCCATTAGTGTACAAGCCAAAAACTCAAATCTAAACTCCCTGAAGCCCTAGACTCAATTAAACTACCATTCAATGACCTAATAAACTATCTATCTATCTATCTATCTATCTATCTATCTATCTATCTATCTATCTATCTATCTATCTATCTATCTATCTATCTATCTATCTATCTATCTATCTTCAAACCTTATCTATCTATCTATCTATCTATCTATCTATCTATCTATCTATCTATCTATCTATCTATCTATCTATCTATCTATCTATCTATCTATCTATCTATCTATCTATCTTCAGGCTGTTTTTATCTATCTATCTATCTATCTATCTATCTATCTATCTATCTATCTATCTATCTATCTATCTATCTATCTATCTATCTTTCTTTCTAACTAACTAATCTATCTTTCTTTCTTTCTTACTAATCTATCTATCTTTTTAACTAACTTATCTATCTTTCTTTCTTACTAATCTATCTATCTATCTATCTATCTATCTATCTATCTATCTATCTATCTATCTATCTATCTATCTATCTATCTATCTATCTATCTATCTATCTATCTATCTATCTTTCTTTTTAACTAATCTATCTTTCTAACTTATCTATCTTTCTTTCTTTCTTACTAATCTATCTATCTTTCTAACTAACTTATCTATCTTTCTTTCTTTCTTACTAATCTATCTATCTTTCTAACTAACTTATCTATCTTTCTTTCTTTTTAACTAATCTATCTTTTTCTAACTAACTTATCTATCTTTCTTTCTTTCTTTCTTTTGAACTAATCTATATATCTTTCTAACTAACTTATCTATCTTTCTTTCTTAGCTATTCCATCTATCTTTCTAACTAATTTATCTTTCTTTCTTTCTTACTAATCTATCTATCTTTCTAACTAACTAACTTATCATCTTTCTTTTTAACTAATCTATCTTTCTAATTTACTAATCTATCTTTATTTCTTTTTAACTAATCTATCTATCTTTCTAACTATTTTATCTATCTTTCTTTCTTACTAATCTATCTTTCTAACTAACTTATCTATCTTTCTTTCTTTTTAACTAATCTATCTATCTTTCTAACTAACTTATCTATCTTTTTTTTAACTAATCTATCTCTTTCTAACTAACTTATCTATCTTTCTTTCTTTTTAACTAATCTATCTATCTAACTAACTTATCTTTCTTTCTTTCTTTCTTTTTAACTTATCTATCTTTCTTTCTTTTTAACTAATCTATCTATCTTTCTAACTAACTTATCTTTCTTTCTTTCTTTTTAACTAATCTATCTATCTTTCTAACTAACTTATCTATCTTTCTTTCTTTCTTACTAATATATCTATCTTTCTAACTACCTTATCTTTCTTTCTTTTTAACTAATCTATCTATCTTTCTAACTAACTTATTTATCTTTCTAACTTATTTATCTTTCTTTCGTTCGTTTTAACTAGTCTATCTTTCTAACTAACTTATCTATCTTTCTTTCTTTCTTACTAATCTATCCATCTTTCTAACTAACATATCTATCTTTCTTTCTTTCTTACTTACTAATCTATCCATATTTCTAACTAACATATCTATCTTTCTTTCTTACTAATCTATCCATCTTTCTAACTAACATATCTATCTTTCTTTCTTTCTTACTAATCTATCCATCTTTCTAACTAACATATCTATCTTTCTTTCTTTCTTTCTTACTAATCTATCTATCTTTCTAACTAACTTATCTATCTTTCTTTCTTTCTTACTAATCTATCCATCAAACTAATTAATCTTTTTTCTTTCTAACTAATATTTTTTCTTTCTTTCTTTTTAACTAATCTTTCTTTCTTTCTTTTTCTTACTTTTCTTTTTTTCTAACTAATCTTTCTTTCTTTCTTTCTAACTAATCTTTTTCTTTCTTTCTTTCTAACTAATCATTTTTCTTTCTTTCTTTCTTTCTTTCTTTCTTTCTTTCTTTCTTTCTTTCTTTCTTTCTTTCTCTTTCTTTCTAACTAATTAATCTTTTTTCTTTCTTTCTTTCTTTCTTTCTTTCTTTCTTTCTTACTTTAATTTCTTTCGTTCTTTCTTTCTTTATTTCTTTCTTTCTAACTAATCTTTCTTTTTTCTTTCTTTTCTTTTCTTTTCTTTTCTTTTCTTTTCTTTCTTTCTTTC
Organism: Scardinius erythrophthalmus; assembly: GCF_964197995.2. Lineage (NCBI taxonomy): Eukaryota > Metazoa > Chordata > Actinopteri > Cypriniformes > Leuciscidae > Scardinius > Scardinius erythrophthalmus. The sequence continues at coordinate 2,350,194 of NC_138230.1, read as the reverse complement.
TTTCTTTCTTTCTTTCTTTCAAACTAATCTTTTTTTTCTTTCTTTCTTTCTTTCTTTCTTTCTTTCTTTCTTTCTTTCTTTCTTTCTTTCTTTCAAACTAATCTTTTTTTTCTTTCTTTCTTTCTTTCTTTCTTTCTTTCTTTCTTTCTTTCTTTCTTTCTTTCTAACTAATCTTTCTTTCTTTTTTTCTTACTTTTCTTTCTTTCTAACTAATCTTTTTTTTCTTTCTTTCTTTCTTTCTTTCTTTCTTTCTTTCTTTCTTTCTTTCTTTCTTTCTTTCTAACTAATTAATCTTTTTTCTTTCTTTCTTTCTTTCTTTCTTTCTTTCTTTCTTTCTTTATTTCTTTATATCTTTCTTTCTAACTAATCTTTCTTTTTTCTTTCTTTTCTTTTCTTTCTTTCTTTCTTTCTTTCTTTCTTTCTTTCTTTCTTTCTTTCTTTCAAACTAATCTTTTCTTTCTTTCTTTCTTTCTTTCTTTCTTTCTTTCTTTCTTTCTTTCTTTCTAACTAATCTTTCTTTCTTTTTTTCTTACTTTTCTTTCTTTCTTTCTAACTAATCTTTTTTTTTCTTTCTTTCTTTCTTTCTTTCTAACTAATTAATCTTCTTTCTTTTTTTCTTTCTTTCTTTCTTTCTTTCTTTCTTTCTTTCTTTCTTTCTTTCTTTCTTTCTAACGAATTAATCTTTTTTCTTTCTTTCTTTCTTTCTTTCTTTCTTTCTTTCTTTCTTTCTTTCTTTCTTTCTAACTAATCTTTTTTCTTTCTTTCTTTCTCTCTTTCTTTCTTTCTTTCTTTCTTTCTTTCTTTCTAACGAATTAACCTTCTTTCTTTCTTTCTTTCTTTCTTTCTAACTAATTAATCTTTTTTCTTTCTTTCTTTCTAACTAATCTTTTTTCTTTCTTTCTAAATAATCTTTCTTTTTTCTTTTTCTTACTAAATAATCTTTCTTTCTAACTAATCTTTTCTTTCTTTCTTTCTTTCTTTCTTTCTTTCTTTCTTTCTTTCTTTCTTTCTTTCTTTCTTTCTTTCTAACTAATCTTTCTTTCTTTCTAACTAATCTTTTTTCTTTCTTTCTTTCTTTCTTTCTTTCTTTCTTTCTTTCTTTCTTTCTTTCTTTCTTTCTTTCTAACTAATCTTTTTACTTTCTTTCTTTCTTTCTTTCTTTCTTTCTTTCTTTCTTTCTTTCTTTCTTTCTTTCTTTCTTTCTTTTTTTCTTTCTTCCCAACTATTATTTCTTTCTAACTAATCTATCAATCTAACTTTAACCTACTTTAAACTTCTAACTTCTTTAAACTTCTTCAAACTCTCTGGTCAGGCTTTCTCAAGCCAACTTAAAGTTTGTCTCAACAAACTTTTTTTTCTAGTTCTTCTTATTCTTCTGACCCAAAATTTATCAACTCTAACTCCTCCTAGAGCTTTAACTCTACAAACTCCAAACTCGGGTCAGACTTTCAGACTGTTCTGACTTGGTGTGCTATATCTTTTCAGACTGATTTGACTTTCAGTTTTCTTAAAAATTAATATTAAAAACCATAAAAATCCCATAGACTTACATGGCAGACTGCTCAAATTGAGCCAAGACTACGGTGGCCCATTAGTGTACAAGCCAAAAACTCAAATCTAAACTCCCTGAAGCCCTAGACTCAATTAAACTACCATTCAATGACCTAATAAACTATCTATCTATCTATCTATCTATCTATCTATCTATCTATCTATCTATCTATCTATCTATCTATCTATCTATCTATCTATCTATCTTCAAACCTTATCTATCTATCTATCTATCTATCTATCTATCTATCTATCTATCTATCTATCTATCTATCTATCTATCTATCTATCTATCTATCTTCAGGCTGTTTTTATCTATCTATCTATCTATCTATCTATCTATCTATCTATCTATCTATCTATCTATCTATCTATCTATCTAACTAACTAATCTATCTTTCTTTCTTTCTTACTAATCTATCTATCTTTTTAACTAACTTATCTATCTTTCTTTCTTACTAATCTATCTATCTATCTATCTATCTATCTATCTATCTATCTATCTATCTATCTATCTATCTATCTATCTATCTATCTATCTATCTATCTTTCTTTTTAACTAACTTATCTATCTTTCTTTCTTACTAATCTATCTATCTATCTATCTATCTATCTATCTATCTATCTATCTATCTATCTATCTTTCTTTTTAACTAATCTATCTTTCTAACTTATCTATCTTTCTTTCTTTCTTACTAATCTATCTATCTTTCTAACTAACTTATCTATCTTTCTTTCTTTCTTACTAATCTATCTATCTTTCTAACTAACTTATCTATCTTTCTTTCTTTTTAACTAATCTATCTTTTTCTAACTAACTTATCTATCTTTCTTTCTTTCTTTCTTTTGAACTAATCTATATATCTTTCTAACTAACTTATCTATCTTTCTTTCTTAGCTATTCCATCTATCTTTCTAACTAATTTATCTTTCTTTCTTTCTTACTAATCTATCTATCTTTCTAACTAACTAACTTATCATCTTTCTTTTTAACTAATCTATCTTTCTAATTTACTAATCTATCTTTATTTCTTTTTAACTAATCTATCTATCTTTCTAACTATTTTATCTATCTTTCTTTCTTACTAATCTATCTTTCTAACTAACTTATCTATCTTTCTTTCTTTTTAACTAATCTATCTATCTTTCTAACTAACTTATCTATCTTTTTTTTAACTAATCTATCTCTTTCTAACTAACTTATCTATCTTTCTTTCTTTTTAACTAATCTATCTATCTTTCTAACTAACTTATCTTTCTTTCTTTCTTTCTTTTTAACTTATCTATCTTTCTTTCTTTTTAACTAATCTATCTATCTTTCTAACTAACTTATCTTTCTTTCTTTCTTTTTAACTAATCTATCTATCTTTCTAACTAACTTATCTATCTTTCTTTCTTTCTTACTAATATATCTATCTTTCTAACTACCTTATCTTTCTTTCTTTTTAACTAATCTATCTATCTTTCTAACTAACTTATTTATCTTTCTAACTTATTTATCTTTCTTTCGTTCGTTTTAACTAGTCTATCTTTCTAACTAACTTATCTATCTTTCTTTCTTTCTTACTAATCTATCCATCTTTCTAACTAACATATCTATCTTTCTTTCTTTCTTACTTACTAATCTATCCATATTTCTAACTAACATATCTATCTTTCTTTCTTACTAATCTATCCATCTTTCTAACTAACATATCTATCTTTCTTTCTTTCTTACTAATCTATCCATCTTTCTAACTAACATATCTATCTTTCTTTCTTTCTTTCTTACTAATCTATCTATCTTTCTAACTAACTTATCTATCTTTCTTTCTTTCTTACTAATCTATCCATCAAACTAATTAATCTTTTTTCTTTCTAACTAATATTTTTTCTTTCTTTCTTTTTAACTAATCTTTCTTTCTTTCTTTTTCTTACTTTTCGTTTTTTCTAACTAATCTTTCTTTCTTTCTTTCTAACTAATCTTTTTCTTTCTTTCTTTCTAACTAATCATTTTTCTTTCTTTCTTCCTTTCTTTCTTTCTAACTAATCTTTCTTTTTCTTTCTTTCTTTCTTTCTTTCTTTCTTTCTTTCTTTCTTTCTTTCTTTCTATCTTTCTCTTTCTTTCTAACTAATTAATCTTTTTTCTTTCTTTCTTTCTTTCTTTCTTTCTTTCTTTCTTTCTTTCTTACTTTAATTTCTTTCTTTCTTTCTTTCTTTCTTTCTTTCTTTCTTTCTTTCTAACTAATCTTTCTTTTTTCTTTCTTTTCTTTTCTTTTCTTTTCTTTCTTTCTTTCTTTCTTTCTTTCAAACTAATCTTTTTTTTCTTTCTTTCTTTCTTTCTTTCTTTCTTTCTTTCTTTCTTTCTTTCTTTCTTTCAAACTAATCTTTTTTTTCTTTCTTTCTTTCTTTCTTTCTTTCTTTCTTTCTTTCTTTCTTTCTTTCTTTCTTTCTAACTAATCTTTCTTTCTTTTTTTCTTACTTTTCTTTCTTTCTAACTAATCTTTTTTTTTTCTTTCTTTCTTTCTTTCTAACTAATTAATCTTTTTTCTTTCTTTCTTTCTTTCTTTCTTTATTTCTTTATTTCTTTCTTTCTAACTAATCTTTCTTTTTTCTTTCTTTTCTTTTCTTTCTTTCTTTCTTTCTTTCTTTCTTTCTTTCTTTCTTTCAAACTAATCTTTTTTTTCTTTCTTTCTTTCTTTCTTTCTTTCTTTCTTTCTTTCTTCCTTTCTTTCTAACTAATCTTTCTTTCTTTTTTTCTTACTTTTCTTTCTTTCTTTCTAACTAATCTTTTTTTCTTTCTTTCTTTCTTTCTTTCTAACTAATTAATCTTCTTTCTTTCTTTCTTTCTTTCTTTCTTTCTAACGAATTAATCTTTTTTCTTTCTTTCTTTCTTTCTTTCTTTCTTTCTTTCTTTCTTTCTTTCTTTCTTTCTTTCTTTTTTTCTTTCTTTCTAACTAATCTTTTTTCTTTCTTTCTCTCTTTCTTTCTTTCTTTCTTTCTTTCTAACTAATTAATCTTCTTTCTTTCTTTCTTTCTAACTAATTAATCTTTTTTCTTTCTTTCTTTCTAACTAATCTTTTTTCTTTCTTTCTAAATAATCTTTCTTTTTTCTTTTTCTTACTTTTCTTTCTTTCTTTCTAACTAATCTTTTCTTTCTTTCTTTCTTTCTTTCTTTCTTTCTTTCTTTCTTTCTTTCTAACTAATCTTTCTTTCTTTCTAACTAATCTTTTTTCTTTCTTTCTTTCTTTCTTTCTTTCTTTCTTTCTTTCTTTCTTTCTTTCTAACTAATCTTTTTACTTTCTTTCTTTCTTTCTTTCTTTCTTTCTTTCTTTCTTTCTTTCTTTCTTTCTTTCTTTCTTTCTTTTTTTCTTCCCAACTATTATTTCTTTCTAACTAATCTATCAATCTAACTTTAACCTACTTTAAACTTCTAACTTCTTTAAACTTCTTCAAACTCTCTGGTCAGGCTTTCTCAAGCCAACTTAAAGTTTGTCTCAACAAACTTTTTTTTCTAGTTATTATTCTTTTTCTGACCCAAAATTTATCAACTCTATCTCCTCCTAGAGCTTTAACTCTACAAACTCCAAACTCAGGTCAGACCTTCAAACTATTCTGACTTGGTGTGCTATATCTTTTCAGACTGATTTGACTTTCAGTTTTCTTAAAAATTAATATTAAAAATCATAAAAACCCCATTGACTTTCATTGCAGACTGCTCAAATTGAGCCAAGACTACGGTGGCCCATTAGTGCACAAACCAAAAACTCAAATTTAAACTCTCTGAAGCATTAGAGTCAATTAAACTACTATTCTATGACCAAATAAACTTTATCTATCTATCTATCTATCTATCTATCTATCTATCTATCTATCTATCTATCTATCTATCTATCTATCTATCTTACTAACTTATCTATCTTTCTTTCTTTCTTACTAATCTATCTATCTTTCTAACTAACTTATTTATCTTTCTTTCTTACTTACTAATTTATCTATCTTTCTAACTAACTTATCTATCTTTCTTCCTTTCTTACTGATCTATCTATCTTTCTAACTAACTTATCTATCTTTCTTTCTTTTTAACTAATCTAATCTATCTTTCTAACTAACTTATCTATATTTCTTTCTTTCTTTTAACTAATCTATCTATCTTTCTAACTAACTTATCTATCTTTCTTTCTTTCTTTTTAACTAATCTATCTATCTTTCTAACTAACCTTTCTTTCTTTCTTTCTTTCTTTCTTTCTTTCTTTCTTTCTTACCAATCTATCTATCTTTCTAACTAACTTATCTATCTTTCTTTCTTTTTAACTAATCTGTCTATCTTTCTAACTAACTTATCTATCTTTCTTTCTTTTTAACTAATCTATCTATCTTTCTAACTAACTTATCTATCTTTCTTTCTTTTTAACTAATCTATCTATCTTTCTAACTAACTTATCTATCGTTCTTTCTTTCTTTCTTTTTAACTAATCTATCGTTTTAACTAACTTATCTATCTTTCTTTCTTTCTTTTTTTCTTTCTTTCTTTCTTTCTTTCTTACTAATCTATCTATCTTTCTAACTAACTTATCTACCTTTCTTTCTTTCTTTCTTTCTTACTAATCTATCTATCTTTCTAACTAACTTATCTGTCTTTCTTTCTTTTTAACTAATCTATCCATCTTTCTAACTAACTTATCTATCTTTCTTTCTTTCTTTTTAACTAATCTATCTATCTTTCTAACTAACTTATCTATCTTTCTTTTTAACTAATCTATCTATCTTTCTAACTAACTTATCTATCTTTCTTTCTTTTTAACTAATCCATCTATCTTTCTAACTAACTTATCTATCGTTCTTTCTTTCTTTCTTTTTAACTAATCTATCTTTCTAACTAACTTATCTATCTTTCTTTCTTTCTTTCTTTCTTTCTTACTAATCTATCTTTCTTTCTAACTAACTTATCTATCTTTCTTTCTTACTAATCTATCTATCTTTTTAACTAACTTATCTATCTTTCTTTCTTACTAATCTATCCATCTTTCTAACTAACTTATCTTACTTTCTTTCTTTCTTTCTTTCTTTTTAACTAATCTATCTATCTTTCTAACTAACTTATCTATCTATCTTTCTAACTAATCTATCTATCTTTCTAACTAACTTATCTATCTTTCTTTCTTTCTTACTAATATATCTATCTTTCTTACTAACTTATCTATCTTTCTTTCTTTCTTTTTAATTAATCTAATCTATCTTTCTAACTAACATATCTATATTTCTTTCTTTCTTTTAACTAATCTATCTATCTTTCTAACTAACTTATCTATCTTTCTTTCTTTCTTTTTAACTAATCTATCTATCTTTCTAACTTGTCTTTCTTTCTTTCTTTCTTTCTTTCTTTTTCTTTCTTTCTTTCTTTCTTTCTTTCTTTCTTACCAATCTATCAATCTTTCTAACTAACTTATCTATCTTTCTTTCTTTTTAACTAATCTGTCTATCTTTCTAACTAACTTATCTATCTTTCTTTCTTTTTAACTAATCTATCTATCTTTCTAACTAACTTATCTATCTTTCTTTCTTTTTAACTAATCTATCTATCTTTCTAACTAACTTATCTATCGTTCTTTCTTTCTTTCTTTTTAACTAATCTATCTTTCTAACTAACTTATCTATCTTTCTTTCTTTTTAACTAATCTATCTATCTTTCTAACTAACTTATCTATCGTTCTTTCTTTCTTTCTTTTTAACTAATCTATCTTTCTAACTAACTTATCTATCTTTCTTTCTTTCTTTCTTTCTTACTAATCTATCTATCTTTCTAACTAACTTATCTGTCTTTCTTTCTTTTTAACTAATCTACCCATCTTTCTAACTAACTTATCTATCTTTCTTTCTTTCTTTTTAACTAATCTATCTATCTTTCTAACTAATCTATCTTTCTTTTTAACTAATCTATCTATCTTTCTAACTAACTTATCTATCTTTCTTTTTAACTAATCTATCTATCTTTCTAACTAACTTATCTATCTTTCTTTCTTTTTAACTAATCTAATCTATCTTTCTAACTAACATATCTATATTTCTTTCTTTCTTTAAACTAATCTATCTATCTTTCTAACTTACTTCTATCTTTCTTTCTTTCTTTTAACTAATCTATCTATCTTTCTAACTAACTTATCTTTCTTTCTTTCTTTCTTTCTTTCTAACTAATCAATCTTTCTTTTTCTTTCTTTCTTTCTAATCAATCTTTCTTTCTTTCTTTCTTTCTTTCTTTCTTTCTTTCTTTCTTTCTTTCTTTCTTTCTAATCAATCTTTCTTTCTTTCTTTCTTTCTTTCTTTCTTTCTAACTAATCTTTCTTTCTTTCTTTCTTTCTTTCTAACTAATCAATCTTTCTTTCTTTCTTTCTTTCTTTCTTTCTAATCAATCTTTCTTTTTCTAATCTATATTTTTTCTTGCTAACTAATCTATATTTTTTTCTTTCTAACTAATCTAACTTTCTTTCTACCTACTCTTTCCTTCTTATTTCTCTTTTTTCTTTATTTCTGTCTATCCTTTCTTTCTTTCTAACTAATCTTTCTTTCTTTCTTTCTAACTAATCTTTCTTTCTTCACAACTATTCTTTCTTTCTAACTAATCTATCAATCTAACTTTAAACTACTTTAAACTTCAAACTACTTTAAACTTCTAACTTCTTTAAACTTCTAAATTCTTTAAACTTCTTCAAACTCTCTGGTCAGACTTTCTCAAGCCAACTTAAAGTTTGTCTCAACAAACTTTTTTTTCTAGTTTTCCTGTTATCACTGTAAAGCTGCTTTGAAAACATCTGTATTGTAAAAAGCGCTATATAAATAAAGGTGACTTGACTTTTGTTTCTTCAGAAGTGGCATTTATACTGGCAAATGCTCTACTACAAACATCTCCATATATTTTATTTATTTAATGACTTAATTTAGTAACATTAATAATGAAATCATCTATTGCTTATTTCTTTTTTATTTAAAAGAAATGATGCATTGCCACTTTTAATCTTTTTTTTTTTTTTTTTTTGAATTCATAATCTATGGACACCTTTCAGTATTAAAGGGTTAATCAAGTTTTAATTTTCATTTAGAATGGCCGAATATACATTACATATGCTGTCTTTAATCAATAGGCAACTCCACATTAAATCTTCTATATAATTATTGACTGTATTCTATCTAAGTCGATTCAGCAGTTAGAGATGAAACTCAGAGTCCAGCTGTGTGTCCATGAAGAGTGACCGTTCTGGACAAACCAGTGAAATCAACTGATCTCAAGGTCAAGGTCAAAGTCAAGGTAGCATTTATTGTCTCCCTTAGGAGAAATTTGTTTTAGATTAGGGAAACTGCTGCCACATCAAGACACAACACATATAACATACAACATATAAAATGAAAATAAAAGTAAAACACATTTCAATCCCAAAATCCTATGTTACGTCCTATTAGTGTCTAGGGTTCTTTTAACGGAACGTAACATATTACAATTTTAAAGATTTTAAAGAGCATTAGTCTGGGCCCTGCCACAGCACCACAACAACAACAAGATTCTTTTTAACCCTTTTTATTCAAAGGCTCTTAACATATCACAACTTGCTCAGAAAATAAGCTTCAGGGGAGGAACAAAGGTCTCAGAAGGGGGGGCAATGCCAAAATAATAAACAAAAGCCAGATCTACCTGGGTTTAGGAATTCTTAATAAGCCTCACAAAGGATATACAAATAAATGACAGAAATCTATCCTGACTCCCTACCTAGCCACAAAACAGGAGAAAAAGGGTTACAAAATAAAATGGCGCCCACCTCCCTACAGTTCGCAAGTAACAAGGCAAAAAGAAAGTAACAACAAACAATCAGGAGAATAACAGCTTTTAAAGGAAAACAAATCAAAAGGTGGCTTTACAACTTAAAGGTTTTAGATGGAGGCGTCTCACAACAAAGCAAGAGATCCTTCAGCAACAGCATTCAACAGCATTCAACAGTGAGCAGGCTACAGCACAGATCCACAACAAAAAGCACAACAGCTCCAATCAACAGGACCGGGCAGGACGCAGACCAAGCTCTGGAGAAGAGTTCTCCCCGATTGAGAGTTCTGCTGGATTTTATGCTGCTTCCCTCCTGGATGGTAAGCAGGTGCAGCTGGAGACGCAATCAGCTACCTGCCAGAGGAAAGAGTGGGAGGAGCCAAAGGAGAGCAAGAGACAACAAAAACAACAGAAAGAAAAAACATACCACAGTACAATAATAACTCACAAAAATATACGTCTTTAGACGTAACACTCCCACCAACAAGTTACAAACAATACCCCTAAAGAAATGTTTGTAAACTAAGAATTAGGCATACTAATTGTCCACACTGTATACTCTAGAAAGTGCATCTGCTACAAAATTTTCGGAACCTTTTCGGTGTTGAATGTCAAGGTTATACTCTTGTATGATTAAAGACCAGCGCATCAGTCGTTGGTTTGAGTTGCACATTCTCCAAAGGAATACCAAGGGGTTGTGATCAGTGTACACCACCACCGGGTTACAACTACTTCCCAAGTAAACTTCGAAGTGTTGCAATGCCAGAAGTAAGGCTAAAGCCTCTTTTTCAATAGTGCTGTACCTCTGTTGGCATTTTGTAAACTTCTTGGAGAAGTAACTCACAGGATGCTCTACACCAGCCGAGTCTTCTTGCAGCAATACAGCACCTGCCCCTGAAGAACTTGCATCCACCTGCAACTTGAAGGGCAGAGCAAAATTGGGAGCAGAAAGGACGGGGGCATGGCACAGCAGGTCTTTTGCAGCATTAAATGCACTGTTACAATCATGACTCCACACAAATTTTCTGGAGGTACTCAGGAGATCTGTCAACGGGACAACCACAGAAGCAAAGTTTTTACAGAAGCTTCTGTAGTAACCAGCCATACCCAGAAATCGTCTCAGTTCTCTCTTGTTAGTAGGAATGGGAAAGTTCAGTATGGCTGCAACTTTTTCTTCAACTGGCCTCACTTGCCCTTGGCCCACCTTTTTACCCAAATAGGTAACTACAGCCTTCGCAAACTCACACTTCACCAAGTTTAACGTCAATGATGCCTCAGACAACCTACTAAAAACTTGGTTAAGGCTATTCAGATGGTCTTCCCAACTAGCTGAATAAATCACTACATCATCCAAGTAGGCCTCACAGTTGGTCACCCCTGACAACACGTGCCGCATAAGACGTTGGAAGGTCGCAGGTGCATTTCGCATCCCGAAGGCCATAACAGAATATTGTAGGAAGTTGTCAGGGGTAACAAAAGCAGAGATTTCTGAAGCTCGAGGTGTGAGTGGCACCTGCCAGTATCCTTTTAGAAGATCCAATTTGGTGACGTAACGTGCAGATCCAACTCTGTCGACACAGTCCTCTATTCGAGGTAGAGGAAAAGAGTCAGGCTTGGTGACGTTATTAACTTTGCGGTAGTCAGTACAAAAACGATAGGACGAGTCAGCTTTAGGAACAAGCAAACACGGTGAACTCCAAGGGCTCTGACTGGGCGTAGCAAAACCATGTTGCAACAAATATTCAACCTCTGACTTCATTACTTCACGTTTATGCGGATTGACACGGTAAGGATGTTGTTTAATGGGTACAGAGTCACCTACATCGATGTCATGTGTGAGGACAGTAGTTTGGCGGGGAACATCAGAAAACAAGGTGGGATACTCACTTATTAACTCTACTATATTTGTGCGTTGGGTCTTAGGCAAGTGAGCAAGATACGAGTCTAAGTTACTCAAGACTGCAGAATTGTTCAGACGCGTACAAGACATTCGGTCTTCAGTTTCAATAAGATTATCCTCCAATGGACAATATGCAGTAGGCAGCAGTGTAGAAGTAACAGCAGACACTACATCAGAGACAGGAACTTCGTTTGTGGTCTCGTTCGTGACATAAGCCTTCAACATATTCACATGACACACTCGACTTTTTCTCCTACGATCTGGAGTTGAGATTACATAATCAGTGTTAGTAAGTCTTTTCTCAACAGCATAGGGACCAGTGAATTTAGCCTGCAGTGCTGACCCGGGGACTGGAAGCAAGACCAAAACCAAATCGTTGGGTTGGAAGTTGCGCTTTACACATTTCCTGTCATAACGCAATTTCATCTTGGATTGTGCACTTATCAGATGAGCTTTTGCTATCTCACAAGCCTTATGGAGACGTTCACGAAAATCACTTACGTAGTCCAACACATTACTAGATACTGAGTTTTTTGATAATAACTGCTCACTTAGCAGTTTCAAAGGCCCACGAACAGTGTGTCCAAAGACAAGTTCCGCAGGGCTAAAACCTAAAGACTCCTGCACAGTCTCCCTAGCTGCGAACATTAACAATGGCAAGCCCTCAACCCAGTCTTTGCCAGTACTGAGACAATATGCACGTAGCATTGATTTTAGGGTTTGGTGAAAGCGTTCCAGCGCACCCTGGGACTCTGGATGGTATGCGCTGGATAGTTTATGATCAACTCCTAACTCTTTTAACACTTGTGCAAACACTTTTGAAGTTAAGTTAGTACCTTGATCGGTTTGGATAACTTTAGGCAATCCGAACATTGAGCAGAACCTAATTATCTCCTTCACTACCGTCTGGGCTTTAAGAGTACGGAGCGGAACAGCTTCCGGAAACCGAGTCGCAGCACACATCAACGTCAAAACATATTGATGCCCTGATTTTGATTTTGGTAACGGCCCAACACAATCCAAAATCAACCGTTCAAACGGTTCACCCATTGCTGGAATCGGATGGAGGGGAGCAGAAGGTAAAGTCTGATTCGGCTTACCTGCAAGCTGGCAGATGTGGCAAGTCTTGCAGAATTTGGAAACACTAGACTTCAGTCCAGGCCAAAAGAAGTATCGGGAAATGCGCTTGTAGGTTTTGTTAACCCCAAGATGGCCAGAGAGTGGATGCTCATGGGCAAGCTGCAATACCACAGAACGATAACCAGAAGGCAAAACAACTTGATAGACATCTAAAGCATCAACATCATGTGGTTTCCAGCGACGCATTAGGACATCATCTTCCCAAAAAAAAACCTATCCTAGCATCGTACAAGTCTCCGAACTGAACAGCAGCTTCAATGCAGGGTGCTAGAGATTGATCAGACCTTTGAGCAGCAACTAAGTGTTCCCTTTCAAATTCCAGAGCTGTTGCTTTTAAATCTGAGTTCACAGAACCATCAGGAGCTAGTTGTGGTTTAATAGATAGAGTACACTCCTGGTGACTATTTGCTGGATTCAGAAACGAGTCAGCAAGATTCACTGTCTCTTCCCATTTCTGTGCCTGAGCACGAGTTACTGCACAAGAAGGGAATACAGAAGGGAAACAAACAGCAACATCAGAGTCAGGCGATATCTCTGGTGTATCGACAACAACTGGAGAGGGGAAAACATTACCACCTGCCAAGTCATTCCCCAAGATAAGGCTTACACCATCCACAGGCAGCTCCGTTCTCACCCCAAGAGGAACCATACCTGTAACCAGATCAGACTTTAGATAAACCATATGTACTGGCACCCTCACACATCCTAACTCAATTCCACGCACCAACACATCACTACCAGAGTACGTTTCGGCAGAGAACGGCAAAGCATCTGCTAAGATAAAGGACTGTGTTGCACCAGTGTCTCTCAGGATGGAGATAGGTTTATCCAGAGATTCAGTACAAAGGGAAACAGAACCATTAAAGAGAAAGGGTTCAAACCCAGTACCATTAGCCGGTACCGAACGGTTTTTAGGGACTGAAACAGCTCGAGCAAAAGCTACACTTTTAGATTTCCCAGCAGCACTTTTCTGTTTCCACGCTTTACAATCCATAATCAAGTGGCCTGGATCCAAACAGTAGAAACAAACACGTTTGTTACCAGAGCGTTTTGCATCAGCTTTACGACTTTTCTCTGCCATCTCCCTCAAAACACTGGAAGTTTCCTTCTCCGCCTGCTCACTATTAAAAAACTGACGTTTGGACTGACGTGAAGATGGAAATACTGTCTTATGGGTGAGCACAAACTCGTCTGCTATCACAGCAGCTTCAGAGAGCGTGTTTACCTTCTGTTCATTCAAATGAACAACTACAGGTTCAGGTGCACAATTTTTAAACTCTTCCAGTAAGATAAGTTCTTGCAACTGCTCAAAATTGGTGACTTTATTAGAGAGACACCACTTCTCAAAGAGTGTTTTTTTCTCTCTCGCAAACTCTACATATGTTTGTTTGGCTGTTTTCATTAAGTGTCGGAAGCGCTGACGGTAGGCTTCAGGAACCAATTCATATGCTCTCAATACCGCAGCTTTGACAATCTCATAATCAAGAGACTGCTCAATCGGAAGTGAAGAACAGACCTCTTGTGCCTTGCCTTCAAAATTGCACTGTAGAAGGAGGCCCCACATGTCTTTTGGCCACCCCAACTTAGCAGCGATGCGTTCAAAAGTGGTAAAATAACAATCAACTTCAGCTTCTCTAAAAGGTGGCACCAGTTTCACATACTTCACAACATCAAAGTTTGGCTGGGTATTGCCTACTGGGTCGTAGCTAACCGTGTTGGATCGTGAAGGTGAACTCTCAAACGTTGGTGAGGAGGGAGCTCTCAAGCGTGGAAGGGGAACAGGCTTCCTACGCAAAACCTCAGCTTCTAATTCAAGAGTTTTTTAGCTTAATGTCACGTTGTGCTTCAACCTCAACAGTACGGAGTTGTACTACTTTAATATCATGTTCCTGTCTTTTTAGCTCTAACTCAAGCTCTTTTAACTTAACTGCCGTCATCGGATCTAATCGAGATTCAGTGGGAAGGGGTAAACCTAAAGCAGAAGCTTCCTCCACGGCTACATTCTCCTCTGACACATCCAGTGGTGATTCAGCAGGTAAAATGCCTGTATTCACCAGCGCACTATACAGCTCCCTTTTAATCACTTGCTTTGCAGCATCTCTGGACACAGTAACATTAAAGAAATCAGCAATTACCAAAAAATCTTTTTTTCTACACTGATTAAAAACTTCTGTAGTTGGTGCAAGTGTAAACGCCAAAAGATCAAATTCCATCTTGCCGCATGCAGTCTGCCCTCACCCCAAAAAAAATGAAAGCAGCCAAAACTTATTACCTATAATACAAAAGTCTCACTGAAAAACCAACAATATGCTTCAATGAGTTCTACCTTAAAAATGGGCGTTTTACAAGAGAAAGTCACCAAATAAGTGCCTAACTGGGCAAGTTCAAAAATAAACAACTTGGTAGAGGACAAAAGATAAACTCTACAAACTACCAAATTCGCAAGGGACGAGCCCCCAAATATGTTACGTCCTATTAGTGTCTAGGGTTCTTTTAACGGAACGTAACATATTACAATTTTAAAGATTTTAAAGAGCATTAGTCTGGGCCCTGCCACAGCACCACAACAACAACAAGATTCTTTTTAACCCTTTTTATTCAAAGGCTCTTAACATATCACAACTTGCTCAGAAAATAAGCTTCAGGGGAGGAACAAAGGTCTCAGAAGGGGGGGCAATGCCAAAATAATAAACAAAAGCCAGATCTACCTGGGTTTAGGAATTCTTAATAAGCCTCACAAAGGATATACATATAAATGACAGAAATCTATCCTGACTCCCTACCTAGCCACAAAACAGGAGAAAAAGGGTTACAAAATAAAATGGCGCCCACCTCCCTACAGTTCCCAAGTAACAAGGCAAAAAGAAAGTAACAACAAACAATCAGGAGAATAACAGCTTTTAAAGGAAAACAAATCAAAAGGTGGCTTTACAACTTAAAGGTTTTAGATGGAGGCGTCTCACAACAAAGCAAGAGATCCTTCAGCAACAGCATTCAACAGCATTCAACAGTGAGCAGGCTACAGCACAGATCCACAACAAAAAGCACAACAGCTCCAATCAACAGGACCGGGCAGGACGCAGACCAAGCTCTGGAGAAGAGTTCTCCCCGATTGAGAGTTCTGCTGGATTTTATGCTGCTTCCCTCCTGGATGGTAAGCAGGTGCAGCTGGAGACGCAATCAGCTACCTGCCAGAGGAAAGAGTGGGAGGAGCCAAAGGAGAGCAAGAGACAACAAAAACAACAGAAAGAAAAAACATACCACAGTACAATAATAACTCACAAAAATATACGTCTTTAGACGTAACAGCGTAATTATAAAAACAGTACATATATCATAACACAACACAGATCTGAGGTACAGCATTAATGTCTGGATGGAGAGATAGAAAGAACTAACTAGATCTTTCTATGTGAGCTTTATCTGTGTCAAATTAACTATATGTATTCAATTCTATTATTTCTGTTCTATTCTATTACCTATACCAACTCACATTCCTTTTACCTATTTAATCTATTCTTTTAATCTTTTGTTCACAACTCTGTATTAACTCCTTCCCTGCCATTGATGGACATGTCTGGCTTTCTGTTGTAACACTCGTCCCAAATTAAAGACAAAAAATAAGGGGGAACCACATCCAAGTATATTTGCCAAACAACAGTTCGATACAAATATATACCACAACATTTTTTTTTATGCAAAATACAACCACACCAGAAATCAGTAATCACCAAAACCAGGTTCAGAGTCCTCCAATATCAACTTAGTCCATAAAATGTCCACACAGAAACACAAAATGATAATATGGGAATATGGATATTGCGGGTGTAATGAATATAAGGAACCTGTAATCCAGCGATAATCGATTGTCTGAGCACAAAAATTCAGTTTAAAGTCAGTTCAGTCGCGATCACAGTCTTGTTGTGATCACAGTCTCGTCGTAGCGAATAACTCACACAAAAAAAGTTGAAAAAGTTGAATAAAAGGGGAAAAAATATAATCCACAAGTGTAATCCAAACAAAGAAGAGTTGATGCTGGTGTAAAGTCTGTGGTGAATGCATAGATTACGGGACGCCAAACAAACACAGTTGGGCAAATATACGGCCTACAATGAGCATTGCTAACGCACTGTTCCTCAACTAATGACAACAAGAAGTCAAAAAAGGTGAGCATTGACCCCAACCCTACTCCCTTTTTTCTTTTTTCTTTTTCTTTTTTAAGTGTAAGCCCTTCCCAAGTTGAGCTGCCACATGGCTTAAAGGCTAGAAACATTTTTGCTTCAAGACATTTGCTTCAAGTAAAATAAAATAAAATAAACATTTATTTGACACAATTTGATTCAATATTGATTACGGTTCATGAATTTACTGTTTTCTTCATGTCTCGTGTATTTGTTGTTCTGTGTGTGTGGGTGTGTGTGAGTGGGCGTGGCTGCTCATTTCAGCTGATCAGCGCGCCAGCTGATCTTATTCCCCTCACCAGCTGCTGCCAATTCACTCACCTATAAGGACTCATCGCACTCTTCTCTCTTTGTCAGATCGTTGTTTTGGTGTCTTCAGTGTGTGTCGTCGTGTGCCATTCCAGTCCTGTTCCTGATCCTGTTCCTGGTCCTGTTCCTGTTCGGTGTATTCGTGGTGTTCGTCGCGTTGGATGTTCACTTCACTGGAATCACCGTCACCTGTCTTCACCTTCACGCTGACCATCTAGTCCCTGCGCCACCAGCCCACCCGTGAATTGTGCCTTGTGTCTTTCTGACCCTCAATAAAAGAGTACTTGCATATTTGCTTCCGCTTCGTGAATTATGACAGAACGATCTGACCAAACGATGGGAGCAGCAAGTGGATCCTCCTCTCCTCTGGATGATTTCATCAGGTCCACCATTTCTCGGATAGAGGCCCAGGAGAGGAGTTCTAATGAGTCGGGTCGGGCTATTCAAGCACTCGTGGCGCAGGTGTCCGAGCTCACCCAGCAGTTGCAAAATCTACGAGCTCCCACTGCGCCACCCACACCGGCCGCTCCCCCAGTACCACCACCGAGCGTCTCCCAGTCAGAGCCCCGCCTACCGGTTCCTGAGCCATATAATGGTGAGCCTAACTTTTGCAGAGCATTTCTAACACGCTGTTCAATGCATTTTTCTCTGCAGCCCAGAACATTTGCCACCGAACAAAGCAAAGTGGCGTTCGTGCTCACGCTACTGACTGGGAGGGCAGCTCTATGGGGGACGGCGGTGTGGGAGAACCAAGATCCATGCTGTGCCTCGTTCCAGACACTCGCCGCCGAGATGAGGATGGTGTTCGACCGCGCGGTCGCGGGAAGAGAAGCAGCACGAATCCTAGCGGACCTCAAGCAGGGTGGTAAATCTGTATCTGATTATGCCATTGAATTTCGGACCTTGGCGGCTGAGTGTCAGTGGAACGAGGAGGCGCAGTGGGATATGTTCCTGCATGGGCTGGCTGACCGCGTCCTGAAGGAAATCTATGCCTTGGATTTACCCACTACACTCAATGGACTTATTGACCTGGCGCTTCGCGTGGTTTCCCGACTTTTCCGAGTGGAACGTATGAAAATACCAGCTCGGGCTCATGCAGCAATTGAGACCACGCGAGCCAGCGGTGGGGACGCGGTCAGCCCCGTCTACGATCACGAGCCCATGCAGGTCGGGCGAGCTCGGCTTTCCCGGGAGGAGAAGGAAAGGCGGAGATCCCAGGGCCTTTGCCTTTACTGTGGGACTGCTGGACATTTTGCGTACAACTGCCCGGTAAAAGGGCAAGCCCGGCAGTAAATCTGAGGCTACTGTCGGGTGGGATCTCCGCTGAGAAGACCTCATCAACATCTACGCTCCTCCCGGTAAGACTTAGATGGTCAGCCAACACTCACGACTGTCAAGCACTTTTGGACTCCGGGGCAGAAGGTAACTTCATGGACTACACATTCGCTCACAAGATTCAGATTCCCCTGTTACCTCTCACCCGCACCATTGCAGTTCGCGCCCTCAACGGTCAAGCTCTTCCTACCATTTCATTCACCACTGGACCCATTACACTTACAGTATCCGGAAACCACACAGAGACTACCTCATTTTACATTCTGGACTCCCCCCTTGCACCTATTGTTCTCGGTCACCCCTGGCTCATCAAACATAACCCCAAGATTGACTGGCAGCAGAGATCAGTGTTGGAGTAGAGCAGTTTATGTCATGAGTCCTGTCTTGTGTCTGCTTGTTCATCTGTTGCTGTTTCTGCGTTGCAGGAGGAGGCAGTGGATTTGTCAAACGTGCCCACGGAGTATCAGGACCTGAAGGAAGTGTTCAGTAAGTCTCGGGCTGCTTCGCTCCCTCCGCATCGTCCCTATGACTGTGCTATAGATCTACTGCCAGGTACGTCTCCGCCTAAGGGCAAGCTTTACTCTCTGTCTGTTCCCGAGAGGGAGGCCATGGAGAAATATATTTCTGATTCTCTAGCATCCAAATTCATCCGACCTTCCTCTTCTCCAGCGGGGGCGGGGTTCTTTTTTGTGGGGAAGAAGGACGGTTCTCTGCGACCTTGCATTGACTACCGAGGGTTGAATAACATCACGGTAAAGAATACTTATCCTTTGCCGTTGATGTCTTCAGCCTTCGAGAGGTTGCAGGGAGCGTCGGTCTTCACAAAACTGGACTTACGTAATGCTTATCATTTGGTCCGCATCAGGAAGGGGGATGAATGGAAGACCGCTTTTAACACCCCCAGGGGGCACTTTGAATATTTGGTTATGCCTTTTGGGCTTTCCAATAGCCCAGCGGTCTTCCAGGCACTCGTCAATGATGTGCTGAGAGACATGGTCGATCAGTTCATTTATGTCTACCTGGATGACATATTGATTTTTTCTTCGTCTCTCCAGGAACACGTTCAGCACGTCAGACGAGTGCTTCAGAGGTTGCTAGAGAATGGGCTTTTTGTCAAGGTGGAGAAATGCGCTTTTCATGCACAGTCTGTTCCTTTCTTAGGGTACATTGTGTCGTCTGAGGGAATGCGTATGGATCCTGAGAAGGTTAAGGCTGTGGTGGATTGGCCAAGTCCAGATTCCCGTAAGGCCCTACAGAGGTTTCTGGGGTTCGCCAATTTCTACCGGCGGTTCATTCGCAATTTCAGCCAACTAGCCTCACCTCTGACCGCCTTGACCTCCCCCAGAACTACGTTCAGGTGGTCAGACGCAGCTGAGGCTGCGTTTGCTAAACTGAAAGGCCGCTTTGTTTCAGCCCCCATCTTAGTTACCCCTGATCCATCACGTCAGTTCGTGGTGGAGGTCGATGCGTCAGAGGTGGGGGTAGGTGCAGTGTTATCCTAACGCTCTGCTACAGACGACAGAATGCATCCATCGTTTGTCCCCTGCCGAACGTAATTATGATATTGGTAACAGAGAGTTATTGGCAGTCAAGTTAGCATTGGAAGAATGGCGTCACTGGTTAGAAGGGTCGGGGGTACCTTTTATCGTTTGGACCGATCATAAGAATCTGGAATACATTAGAACCGCTAAAAGATTGAACTCTAGGCAGGCTCGGTGGGCACTTTTTTTCAGACGTTTTGACTTTACTCTCTCGTACCGCCCGGGCTCCAAAAACATCAAGCCCGATTCTTTGTCACGCATTTTTGACCATTCCGATCGCCCGTCTAGTCCCGATTGCTTTTTTGCCGTAGACCCTAATTATCTCCACACTCTCATGGGAGGTCGAATCGAAGGTCAAGACGGCCTTACAAGGGGTAACGCCTCCGCCCGGTTGTCCACCGAACCGTTTATTTGTGCCAGAGGAATTACGGTCCAACGTTATTCAGTGGGGGCATTGTTCCAATGTGGCTTGTCATCCAGGAGTCAGTCGCACTACATCTTAAGTTAAGCAATGATTTTGGTGGCCACGTATGGCTCGTGACGTTCACAGTTTTGTTTTGGCTTGCTCAGTTTGTGCCACTGGTAAGACTTCCAATCGACCCCCAGATGGGCTCCTTCAACCGCTGCCGATCCCTTCGAGACCCTGGTCCCATATCGCACTAGATTTTGTCACCGCCCTCCCACCCTCTCAGGGTAACACGGTAGTTTTGACCGTGGTGGACCGGTTCTCGAAGGCGGTCCATTTCATTCCCTTGCCCAAATTACCCTCAGCCAAGGAGACAGCGTTAACAGTCGTTAACCACGTCTTTCGGTTACATGGCCTCCCGACGGACGTGGTTTCCGACAGAGGACCCCAATTTGTGTCCAAATTTTGGCAAGAATTTTGTAGATTACTGGGTGTGATGGTTAGTCTGTCCTCAGGGTTTCATCCCCAGAGCAGTGGCCAAACTGAGAGAGCCAACCAGGATTTGGAGAGAACGTTGCGATGTCTGGTCTCCAAAAATCCTTCCTCATGGAGCCAACAACTGTCAATGGTGGAGTACGCCCACAATTCGTTACCAGTATCATCTACGGGCCTATCTCCGTTTGAATGTTGTCTAGGTTACCAGCCACCAATTTTTCCTAGTCTGGAATCTGAAGTCGCGGTCCCCTCCGCTCACGCCTTTGTCCAGAGGTATCATCGCACTTGGACTAGAGCCCGCGAGACTCTACTCCAAGCGGGAGCGCGCACCAAGGCTAAAGCCGATCGCCACCGGTCTAGGCCTCCCGTATACGTCGTTGGTCAAAAAGTGTGGCTTTCTACCAAGAACATTCCTCTCCGTTCCGTCTCTAATAAACTAGCTCCCAAATTTATTGGCCCGTTCACTGTCACCAAGATCATTAGCCCGGTGGCAGTCCGCCTCAAACTCCCTCCAGTGTACAGGAGGATTCATTCCGCCTTCCATGTTTCCAAAATAAAGCCTGTGTTTCGTTCTCATTTTAATCCGCCTGTCCCGGTTTCCCCCCCCCCGCCGCGTCTCGTAGAAGGGGAACCTACGTATTCGGTTAATCGTATTCTGGACTCAAGGCGGAGGGGACGCGGATTCCAGTACTTGGTGGACTGGGAAGGTTACGGTCCGGAGGAGAGAAGTTGGGTTCCTGCTAGAGACATCCTGGATCACTCCCTTATCGATGATTACAATCGACAGGTAAGGGAGTCTGGGGACGCCAGGAGGCGTTCCTAGGAGAGGGGGTACTGTCACGGTTTATGAATTCACTGTTTTCTTCATGTCTCGTGTATTTGTTGTTCTGTGTGTGTGGGTGTGTGTGAGTGGGCGTGGCTGCTCATTTCAGCTGATCAGCGCCAGCTGATCTTATTCCCCTCACCAGCTGCTGCCAATTCACTCACCTATAAGGACTCATCGCACTCTTCTCTCTTTGTCAGATCGTTGTTTTGGTGTCTTCAGTGTGTGTCGTCGTGTGCCATTCCAGTCCTGTTCCTGATCCTGTTCCTGATCCTGTTCCTGTTCGGTGTATTAGTGGTGTTCGTCGCGTTGGATGTTCACTTCACTGGAATCACCGTCACCTGTCTTCTATGGGATTAATATCCTGCCATGATTCAAAACTAAAAATAAAGTTCTGAAAGGTTGAAACTAAGTGTTCGAAAACTCAAAATCTTACAAAAAACAGTTTTGCAAGATCGAAAAATAAGATTTGCAAGCTTGCAAAATGTAAAAAAATAAAAATATCTCTGCAAACATTATGTTGTTTTTGAGATTTCCTTCTTCAGAACTGCAAAAAAAATTTTTACGATGTTGCGCAAACAATTTTTCAGAGTTTCAAATTTGTCAGTGTTCTCCCACTGTATTAGTTTGTTTTCCAGGGTTGAAACCTTGTAAATGGTGATCTGAAAACTGGTGTGCGAATGTGTGAAAAAAAAGTTTTGAAACTCTGAAAACAGAGTTTTGCAGGCTTGCAAAGTGGTAAAAAAAAAAATCTCTGCAAACATAATTTTGTTTTTGAGTTTTCCTTCTTCAGAAGTGCAACACTCTTTTTTACGGTGTTGTGCAATCATTTTTTCAGAGTTTCGAATTTGTCACTGTTCTCCCAGTGTATAGTTTGTTTTCCAGATTTGAAACCTTGTAAATGGTGATCTGAAAACTGGTGTGCGAATAGGTGAAAAAAAGTTTTGAAACTCTGAAAACTGAGGTTCGAAAGGGCGAAACTTATTACATTACATTACATTTGCACTCCTATTGCATACTATTTTTTCAGAGCTGAGTTTACAACACCCACTTTGCGGAGATACGGCCACACAGTTGCGAGCTTGCGACTCACGTGATTTGTGGCAGCGTTGTCACGCAGCTCTGCTCTGAAACTCTGAAACTCAGACTGAGCGAAAATTAAGCTTCGCAACTTCAGAAAAAGCCTGGAGGGAGGGCCGTCTGCTCTTGGCCAATGCTTTGATGTCTGCTGACGTACAGTCCAGTCACAAGTCGTATTTACTGGAAAGGTGGGATTGACCGACTGCTCCGCCAATGACGAAAGCCAAAGTATTCATAAACTGATTGCACACTGGCACGTCAAAAGCGTGCGTTTCAGCCAACACGCGATTTGCCAAAAGCGCGCGTTCTTAATGTGCGTGGCCACGGAAACGTGTGATCTGCTATTTAAAACGATCTGCTATTTTATGATTAATAAAAATGTTTTTAACCACTATTTTTAAGACTGCTCCTCCCTGACACCCGTGGGACACTTGCCATTCTACATTTATAACAATAATATCTTAGTCTAAACCTAAAGTAATCTTGAAAAACTACATATAATTTAAAAGCTTTCAGACTCTATTATTCATATTTGAAGACTAATTATCAAAAGAAATGACAGCAGTAGTAGCCTGGCTAACGTCAGTACCTCGTCTCATTCTCAAAATCTGGTCCATGGTGTCCAGGCTGCCTAGCAGCGTGAAAAACAAGGCAGCATGGGGAAACCCAGGCTACAGCAGTAGATAAATGCCTATAGATTCTTCATTTGTGATGTGGAGGCAAACTATAACACGCTTTGATTCTTTCCGTACATTTTTATATGTGTTTTAGAGATTAAATTCAAATCAAATATTAACATTTCTGCCCAAACTATTTCTGAATATGATGTCTATTGTCTACTTCATAAATATTTGGAATAGTATGGAAATATAAGGTTCAGATCACTAAAAAACATATATGGAAATCGAAGAGTCATCGGTGGAGTCTGGATGTCATCTAGTGGAAAAGTTTGGTACTGCGCACAATAAAATCTTTCCTAAAGCTCATTTATTGAGACATCAACCTAAAATCTGGCCCAGAACTTGTCCAGATATTAGCACTGATTTTCTTGAAGTTTTAGGGTTGAAAATGGTTTGTAAATATATATAAAAAACAACATGTTACTTCATAACTTTTTAAAAATTTAATTTAACAACTTTGTTTTACTTTACTAATCTGAGAAGTGTACCCTTTTAGTACCCTGTTCGCAGTGCATTAAGTAATGTTAACAAATACTATAGATTTGTTACTTTTTATTTTAATAATTAGTAAACGTTGTAAACATTAACAAAGATCAATAATATGTGAAACCTTATTTTAAATTGTTACCGAAATTACAACTGGAAAATTTGCGAGATGTGTCTCAAACGAAGGGATTAGGGGATTGTCCGAGGTGCTGAAATAAAAAACTGTCTGTTTTCTTTCTTTCTTCTTTTTTTTCTTTTCTTTTTACCTAAATGATAACTATTGGATTATAATAACTCACCGATTATAATCCTCTCCTCTGTCAAATTTGCCATCGATAATTCCATGCTGTTTTGCTTGGGTTTAATGATAATACAAGAGTCCTAAACCACATATAGGGACAAAAGCATGACAGACTCAAGCAATGACGCCTTCGACGTGCGATAGGAGAACAGGGAACGAGCACGTTCTTTTCGCCTGTTTGGACACTTCACACACGTTTGCACATATGTTTGGTTTACCTGTTTACACGTTCATAACATGTGGTCTGACGTTAGCCAGGCTACTACTGCTGTCATTTCTTTTGATAATTAGTCTTCAAATATGAATAATAGAGTCTGAAAGCTTTTAAATTATATGTAGTTTTTCAAGATTACTTTAGGTTTAGACTAAGATATTATTGTTATAAATGTAGAATGGCAAGTGTCCCACGGGTGTCAGGGAGGAGCAGTCTTAAAAATAGTGGTTAAAAACATTTTTATTAATCATAAAATAGCAGATCGTTTTAAATAGCAGATCACACGTTTCCGTGGCCACGCACATTAAGAACGCGCGCTTTTGGCAAATCGCGTGTTGGCTGAAACGCACGCTTTTGACGTGCCAGTGTGCAATCAGTTTATGAATACTTTGGCTTTCGTCATTGGCGGAGCAGTCGGTCAATCCCACCTTTCCAGTAAATACGACTTGTGACTGGACTGTACGTCAGCAGACATCAAAGCATTGGCCAAGAGCAGACGGCCCTCCCTCCAGGCTTTTTCTGAAGTTGCGAAGTTGCGAAGCTTAATTTTCGCTCAGTCTGAGTTTCAGAGTTTCAGAGCAGAGCTGCGTGACAACGCTGCCACAAATCACGTGAGTCGCAAGCTCGCAACTGTGTGGCCGTATCTCCGCAAAGTGGGTGTTGTAAACTCAGCTCTGAAAAAATAGTATGCAATAGGAGTGCAAATGTAATGTAATGTAATAAGTTTCGCCCTTTCGAACCTCAGTTTTCAGAGTTTCAAAACTTTTTTTCACCTATTCGCACACCAGTTTTCAGATCACCATTTACAAGGTTTCAAATCTGGAAAACAAACTATACACTGGGAGAACAGTGACAAATTCGAAACTCTGAAAAAATGATTGCACAACACCGTAAAAAAGAGTGTTGCACTTCTGAAGAAGGAAAACTCAAAAACAAAATTATGTTTGCAGAGATTTTTTTTTTTTACCACTTTGCAAGCCTGCAAAACTCTGTTCTCTTACGAGAGTCCTCTCGTACTGCGTTTTATCAAAACGCTACGGGAAAAGTCTCTTTTCACGAAACACTGAAGCAAAAAATTATCCTTTAATTTTCATATATGTAAAACGCGTTGCGGCAGCAGCAGACAGCTATGGCGAGACGGCTTGCTCGCTCATTGGCTGCTCTGCGGCAACTGCTTAAGCCTATCGAGCGAGGCCTGAGATGACATCAGGCCAATGAGGGCGCTTCGCGCCCTCCTCGCCACTTCCCGCCGAAACGGGCGTGGCTTACCTCTATAAAAGGAGCTCGAGAAGGCTGACTCACTTGATTTTAATCTCTTCAGCGAAGCGCACGCATCGCTGGATCACGGAAGCAGCGTCGTTGAAGCAAGCACATCAGCGGGACGAGCCCTCGAAGCCGCTGGCCAACGCCGCCTTCTACAGCCGTACCTGCTGCGCTTTCCGACGCCTATATCCTTTTCATTCCATTGCCTTTCTGTGTGTGTGTGTGTGTGTTTTCTGCAACACTCACCCCTAAAAGAGCTGCGTCTTTTTAAAGATGCCTTCCTGCGGCTCGTGCCGAGCCCCACTCACCGAGGGAGACAAGCACGTCATCTGTGTTTCCTGCCTGGGTGAGGACCATGCAGCGCTCGCGCTCGCTGACGGCGGATGCCCTCACTGCGAGCTTTTGCCGATGGTGACTCTGAGGACTCGCCTGGCATCCTTTTCCAAGCCTGCATTCACCGCCGCGATGCCGCGCCGTAAGAAGCGCCGCTCGCAGCGGGTCCCGGAACCCGCTCCAGCCCGACCAAGCTCGCCGGTTCGCCCGCCAGCTTCACCGGCCTCTCTCGAATCACTTCCTGATGCTCAGCGCCCGCAGTCTGCCGCCGCTTCATCAGAGGAAGTCGGTTCAGAGGCTGCGTCGGGGGAGAAGGATTCCTGCTCTCTGATAGCTTCAGGCAGCGAGGATTGGGCGAGCTTTGAGGACCTCGCGCCTCCTGCCCGCAAGCCCTCAACGAGAGCCAACATTGAGAAGGAGCTCATGCGAGTACTCGCGCTGGCCGCGGCGAGCCTCGGCCTCGAGTGGTCTGCACCGGAGCCCCCCTCTCGAACCCGGCTGGATGGTAGCTTCCTCCCTGGTGAGCGCACTTCTCCGGAATCTAAGCCCGCTCCTTTTCTTCCTGAGTTACATGAAGAAGTTGCGAAGGCCTGGAACGCGCCCTTCTCTGCGCGGACGCGCTCATCTGTGTCACCCGCATTTTCCTCTCTGGATAATGCCGGAGACCGAGGCTACCTCTCTCTTCCGCCGGTGGAACAGGCGATAGCGACCCACCTTTGCCCGCCCTCTGCTGGACGGCGGGCTAAACCGGTGTTGCCTTCTAAAGCCTGCCGCATGACGTCGACGCTGCTCGCGCGAATCTTCTCCGCCGCTGGGCAGGCCGCGTCATCGCTACACACCATGGCTACGCTGCAGATCTACCAGGGTGATCTCCTCCGTAAACTGGACGAGATGGGACCTGACGCTATCTGCATCGCGGATTTAAGGAGCGCTTCAGATCTCACGCTCCGAGCTACTAAAGCCGCCGCACAAGCCATGGGACGCTGTATGGCTTCCGCCACTGTCGCTGAGAGGCACTTATGGCTGACGCTCACGGAGATGGCCGATTCCGAGCGCACTGCGTTTCTCGATGCCCCGCTGTCTTCCACCGGCCTTTTTGGTTCTTCTCTCTCCGAGTTCGTGGAGAGATTTACCGAGGCCCAGAAAGCGTCTCAAGCCTTCAAGCACTTCCTGCCGAAGCGCTCCGGTTCTGCAGCGGGTCGTGACAAACGGACCCCGCGGAGCTCTCAGCCTCAGCCCCCGCCTTCGGCCGCCTCATCGCAGCAGCCACAGCAGCGCAGCTCGAGGCCCCGCTCTCGGTCCAGCGCCCGGCGCCCCTCCTCGCGCGGGCCGCGATCGAGGATCGTGGTAAAGCCTGAAGTGCCGAAGAAGTCCTAGCAAGCCTAGGAAAGCGCAGGTGTGTGAGTCCCGTTGCGGCCGGCCTCTCACCCAAGCGCCCCGCTGTTTCAGTCCCAAGATTTGCGACTGTTCCAGTGTTTTCTGCAGAGAGCAAGCCCGCACTGCTGCCCGCTTGCCTGCACACAAAAGCCGTTTTCACGGCTACCCAGATAAATCTCAGAAAGAGTGTATTTTCTGGTGTCCCGGCCACGGCCGATGGTGCTATAAATGTAGTCTCGATGCCCACTCCTCAGTGCCCATCACTACACGTAAGCACAGCCCTACACTTAGGGCCCGCGCACATAAAATCGACTCAGGTCGATTGCGCTTCCAGCATAGTGAGAGTGCCCACTTCCCAGTGCCCACGAACACTATGTCTAACACATCACAGGCTCTCTGTAAAAACGAGAACTGTGAGCGCGCGCTCTGCTCAGGCAGACGCCGCGCCCAAAGCAGTAAATGTGCCCGCTCCCAGCCCACATCTACTCGCTCACATGGGTCCTATGAGACTTTCTCAGTCCTCCCTCACTCAGCTAAGCACTGTAGCAAGGTCGAGGATGAGCGTCTCGCCCGCTGTATTAAGCGCGCGCCCCGCCTCAAATGCCACAGGCATAACGCCTATGTTTGTATCCCCCGAAGCGCCTCTGTCGCACGGCGATCAGAGCGCGCTCCGTATCCAGCCCCTAGCCAGCCATGCAGATGCATGGGCAGCGCTCCCAGGGGTTTCGGACTGGGTGCTAGGCATTATAAAGAGAGGCTTCTCGCTACAGTTTTGCCGACGCCCTCCCCGCTTCACAGCGCGCGTCGAAACTACGTTTTCGTTGGAAGTAGCTCACCTACTTCGAGCCGAAATATCAAAACTGATAAGCAAAGGGGCGATAGAGCGCGTTCCCCCAGCTCTAAGCGAAGGGGGACTATACAGCAGATACTTTCTAGTCCCCAAAAAAGACGACGGTATCAGACCCATACTGGATCTAAGACGGCTGAACAGAGTATTAGTGAAACGCAGTTTCAAAATGCTCACAACCAGCAAAATTCTCGCGCACGTTCGCCGAGAAGACTGGTTCATGTCGATAGATCTGAAGGACGCGTATTTTCAAATACAGATAGCGTCACACCACAGGCGATACTTGAGATTCGCCTTCGAGGGTCAGACATACCAGTATACAGTCCTGCCATTCGGCTTGTCCCTAGCACCTCGTACATTTACGAAATGCATGGACGCAGCGCTCGCTCCTCTCAGACTCAGAGGCATGCGAGTGCTGAACTATTTGGACGACTGGCTGATCCTAGCTCAATCACGATCACAGCTCGTGGAGCACAGAACCATTTTACTCGATCACCTCGAGGATCTTGGTATCACAGTCAACTGGACGAAGAGTTCATTGAACCCCAGTCAAACGATTTTGTTTCTGGGTGTCGTTCTGGACTCACAGTCTATGACAGCGCGGCTGTCACCACAGCGCGTGCTGGCCATTCAGCGCGCGGCGAGGTCTTTCCGCCGCGGCGCTGTCACCCCGCTCAGGAAGTTTCAAAAGATGCTGGGTCTCATGGCCTCAGCATCGTCAGTTCTCCGGCTGGGCCTGCTCCGCATGCGCCCGCTGCAGTTCTGGTTGAAAGCGCGGGTACCGCGCAGAGCGTGGGCGACCGGTCGATTACGCCTCAAGGTCGATCAGAGCTGTGTTTCAGCCCTGACGCCTTGGACGGCGGACGACTGGTACCAATCAGGTGTAAGCCTGGGGACTTCCTCGAGAGTGAGGATGGTGTCTACAGACGCATCCACCTCGGGATGGGGAGCTCTGCTCGAGGGCAGACCGTTCTTCGGCCTGTGGTCGGAACGAGAAAAGCTCCAACACATAAACTGCCTAGAAATGCTGGCAGTGCACAACGCGATGACGCGTTTTTGTCCCCACATCAAGGACGAACACGTCATAGTCCGCTCGGACAACATGGCTGTGGTGTCCTACATAAATCGCCAGGGCGGTCTGAAATCCATATCCCTGTACAGGCTGGCGAAACGCCTCCTATTATGGGCTCAGCGCAACTTACGCTCGCTGAGAGCAGTGCATGTACCTGGGCTTCAGAATGTGGGCCCAGACAGACTGTCCAGGAACAATGTTCCCCCGGGCGAATGGTCTCTACACCCACAAACAGTCCGGCTGTTGTGGGAGAGATTTGGCAGAGCGGAGGTGGACCTTTTCGCGTCCCGCGAAAACGCGCACTGCCCCGCATTCTTTTCAAAAACCGACAGCGCGCTGTCCCGAAGGTGGCCGCGCTGCCCGTTATACGCTTTTCCCCCCGTCTCCCTCCTGCCACAGGTGCTGGAACGGGTCAGGGAAACGAAATGCCCAGTCCTGCTTGTAGCTCCGTTCTGGGAGAACCAGATATGGTTCCCAGTTCTTATGCAGTTGACAGATATCGATCCATGGCCACTGCCGTTGAGGAGAGATCTCCTCTCGCAGGCCGGGGGCTCGATTTGGCACCCACACCCGGAACTGTGGTCCCTTCATGTGTGGGTGCTCAACGGATACCCGTTGGTCTCACAGAGGGAGTCGTGAATACCATCACTCAGGCTAGAGCGCCGTCGACACGGCGGCTTTATGCTTCGAAGTGGTCGGTTTTCTCCGGCTGGTGTACAGCTCGGAGCATTTCACCCCTCGAGTGTGAGGTAACGGAGGTTCTCTCCTTCCTACAAGAGCTGTTGGATAAGGGCAGATCCCCTTCCACGCTCAAAGTGTATGTGGCGGCTATTTCAGCGTTCTTTGGTTCAACGCTGGGTCAGTCGCTGGGAAGGAATGATTTAGTCATCCGCTTCCTCAGGGGAGCTAGGAGACTGAATCCGCCTAGACCTCCTTCAGTTCCTTTGTGGGACCTTTCTACGGTCCTGGCGGCCATGAAAGATGCCCCTTTCGAGCCTATCCAGTCTATTAGCCTCAAACATTTGTCTTTCAAAACAGTGTTTTTGATGGCTCTCGCTTCAGTGAAGCGCATAGGCGACCTGCACGCGCTCTCTGTGAGCCCGGCGTGCTTGGAGTTTGGTCCTAATGACTCTAAAGTCATACTCAAACCTAAGCACGGCTATGTGCCGAAATCCCTCAACACGCCTTTTCGGGCTCAGGTCATTTCCCTGGCTGCCCTGCCGGCATCAAGTGAGGAAGGGGACTCGAGTTTTCTTTGCCCTGTTAGGGCTTTAAGAGCTTATATGTCCCGCTCTGCTGTCTTCAGACAGACAGAGCAGCTCTTTGTCTCGTTCAGTGGACGTTCCAAAGGAATGGCTGTTTCGAAACAAAGTCTATCCAGATGGATAGTTGACGCCATAGCGCTGGCTTATACTGCCAAGGGCATTCCATGCCCGTTGGGAGTCAGAGCGCACTCCACGAGAAGCGTTGCTTCTTCGTGGGCTTGGTCCAGCGGGATTTCCCTACAGGATATATGTACGGCGGCAGGCTGGGCCTCGCCGTCTACATTTATCAGGTTTTATAACCTAGAGGTTCCCGCCTTGCAGGCTAAGCTTTTGTCGGTGTAATCCGTTCAGCCGTCTAGTCAGACCGCTGAAACTCACGCGCTATGCGCTACCGACTATCTTGGGCAGAACTGTGTAAGACCCACATTTCCACATTAGTTCAGGTTCCCTACCCTGTCTATGTGATGTTATACTTGCGTCTGTGGACATGTCTATTCTACGACGCTACAATTTAGGGAATTAAGGCTCCCACCCTTATTCCCTGACTCTGTGTGAGTCAATCTGGTGATTATGCACTGTATGCCTGAAATAGCTTCCGGTGATCAGTGTTTTTATCCCAGCACGCACGGCGTTTTGCAAGGGGTTCCCGTAGCGTTTTGATAAAACGCAGTACGAGAGGACTCTCGTAAGAGAACGTACTCGGTTACTAACGTAACCTCGGTTCTCTCTAGAAGAGGGAACGAGTACTGCGTTCTCTGCCGTGCGTACGGTTCACTCTGGTTCGCTTCGGCGATCAAAATCAAGTGAGTCAGCCTTCTCGAGCTCCTTTTATAGAGGTAAGCCACGCCCGTTTCGGCGGGAAGTGGCGAGGAGGGCGCGAAGCGCCCTCATTGGCCTGATGTCATCTCAGGCCTCGCTCGATAGGCTTAAGCAGTTGCCGCAGAGCAGCCAATGAGCGAGCAAGCCGTCTCGCCATAGCTGTCTGCTGCTGCCGCAACGCGTTTTACATATATGAAAATTAAAGGATAATTTTTTGCTTCAGTGTTTCGTGAAAAGAGACTTTTCCCGTAGCGTTTTGATAAAACGCAGTACTCGTTCCCTCTTCTAGAGAGAACCGAGGTTACGTTAGTAACCGAGTACGTTTTCAGAGTTTCAAAACTTTTTTTTCACACATTCGCACACCAGCTTTCAGATCACCATTTACAAGGTTTCAACCCTGGAAAACAAACTAATACAGTGGGAGAACACTGACAAATTTGAAACTCTGAAAAATTGTTTGCGCAACATCGTAAAAATTTTTTTTGCAGTTCTGAAGAAGGAAATCTCAAAAACAACATAATGTTTGCAGAGATATTTTTATTTTTTTACATTTTGCAAGCTTGCAAATCTTATTTTTCGATCTTGCAAAACTGTTTTTTGTAAGATTTTGAGTTTTCGAACACTTAGTTTCAACCTTTCAGAACTTTATTTTCAGTTTTGAATCATGGCAGGATATTAATCCCATAGTCTTCACCTTCACGCTGACCATCTAGTCCCTGCGCCACCAGCCCACCCGTGAATTGTGCCTTGTGTCTTTCTGACCCTCAATAAAAGAGTACTTGCATATTTGCTTCCGCTTCGTGAATTATGACAGTTGGGGCCTAACAGGTACAGTACATAGCAAATTTCTTCAAAGAAAAAAAAAATCTCTCAACTAATGCTGTAAACTATAAGGAACCCCAGTTGGTACATCATTCTAATCATAAAAGTTACAAATTATTTATTTGTAGGCTACTTACATTTAAATCACACATAAGGAAGTTTTTATAATAACGTTATAATACATTTTTAATGAAATAATTAAGTTTCTACTCTTTTAATTTAAATGGTGGATGTCAAATATAATTTATTCTGAAACAATATTCTCATCAGCTTTTACATACTTAAATCTGCATATTTGTAATATTTACCTTTATTAAAGGAATTTTTTTTTTTGCTCAACTATTTTCTTGAGCTAGCATGAAGACTAGCACAAAAAAAAAATGACTTCAACACAAATGTGTGTATTTTTCATCTGCAGATCTTTCCAGTAAAGAAGAGCAGAAAAGGGCTCCGCTAATATTTTCTCCAGGATCTGAGCAGCTTTGACACTAGATGATGAATCCATCACCATCTGAGACCGATATGGAGCTAAAACCTGCTGTGCCAAATCTAAATGAAAGCATGCGTGTATTTTCCACAGTTCTGATCTCAGACCTGAAGGCTGTTTAACAGTAATCTAGCCGCCATCTTTACCCATGAAGCTCTTTAGAGATCAGATGCTGGACTACAGTATTACTGCTTCATGTCCTCAAACACACTGGATTCATCATCAGAACCACAAGATTGATGCCTTTCCCCCCCCCCAACAGGACATTTTAAAACTGTTTTTAACCAAAGGAAGAGTTTTGGTTTGTAGAAAAGACAGGGGAAGATGAATGACAGAATACCCAGCAAGCAATAGCCATCATTTCACCGTAGACCCGATATAGTCCGGCTATGAGTAACCCACTTCTAGCCAAAATAACATTAAATCTGGTTACATGTCATTTTTTTCCAAAATAACTTGCGAGATGTATGATATTCCATCATGTAAGCAAAGTCAACTGTGATTACAAGGTGTTTGGTTTCATTTCTTTGACATGTTCTATGTGTAGGCTGTGCGTAGCCATGATTTAGCTTGTAGTCAGACCGGCTATTTGTAGCTCACTTAGTCAAAACTGATTAATTGTAGTTTTTTGGCCAGGCAGCGCATGAGATGGTTGATATCCCATCTTGGTCGCATTGGTAATAATATCTACAAGGTGCAAGTGTCATTTCATGACATGGTCGATCTTTAGTCACGATTTAGCACTGAATTGGACGGGCTATGTGCATTCTGCTTTTAGCCCAGCCGGCGAAATCGAGGCAATCAGTGGTCTACGTTTAACGGCTTGGCAATAGCCCTGATTTAGCCCTCTGGGGTCTGAGGTGTTTTCTGGCCCTGGAGGTGTTCTGACATGCTCTGACATTTGTGCTTATTTCTGTTACTTGTGACATTTTCATGGCTAAGTCTGATTACACTGTATTCAGCACAAACTCTGCTACAATAATATATCAGCAGCATGTATGTAAAGGTTTGTAGTTTTGAGATAATGACATTTATGCGTGGTTTGTGAAAATACAAAAAAAAAATTGTCACTGAAATAAGGCCATGAAACCCATACTGATTATTTCTTCACAAGACTTTTGAAAATTGTATCACGTAGCCTAGAATATTTGCTCCAAACCTATGAAAATCACCATGACTGCTCATTCAGATAAGACAATATATTGATTTAAAATTTGTAAGACGTGTTTTGTGTAAGAAAGCTTTATGCGGGACGTGTAACACATCATTAATATTTATGGCTTTCACACCTGAGAAAGACAAAGACACTCCCCTAACGGCCCTATTAGGAGCTATCAGGCCCTCTCATTCTGAGCAACCTTGCACAAAGAATGAGGAGATTTAAAAAATAATGCCTTTTTGATTGTTTGGATTTATTTACAACACAACATAATCCAAAGATATACAACAAATGACAAAAAAGCACATTATTGAAAACAATGATCCAAAGACAGAGACCTTTCTGCCATTCCTAAAAACATTGTACATACCTTTCATTTCAAAGGTATTTGATTTTCACTTTACCATGTTCATGTACAGAGACGCATGTGAATGTTGAAGTCAGCAGGACTCAGAGGCATCTGGTCCCTGTATATATATTTAAAAAAAAAATTGTGAACATGCTGATATCAAGATATCATATATGTGACCCCGTCTGTGAAACCCCGGCTAAAGTCGCAGAATTGAATTATGAGTTAACGAGCGTCAAAGTAGTCATAGCCATAAAAATGACTAAAATAGTCCATGTGTGTTTATTGCTGTAAATGATGGATTATACCAATGGTTTTGAGATGCAATACTTACATTTTCATTTATACTGAATACTGAAATTAATGATTTTATTGACACTACGTTATACTTTTGCGCAAAAAAAAACAAAACAAAAAAAAACGGACGTGGGCTTCCTAAACATTGATTTAAATCGTCTCTGGGTTTATTTCGCGCAACAACACTGCTGATTCTTATATCATTCGGTTCAGGAACTTCTTTTCTGTGTCTTTTCTATTAGAAAGAGTAAAAACAGACTTTAATATCAGTCCGCGAACGGTAATCAGGTCAACACAATGAAAAAAAGAGAGAGAGATTTAAGCCGGGTTTAGATGTCTGTGGTGATTTTTTTCTTGTCACAGCCAATATTTTAAGAACTGCTTATTTGTTTTGTAGCTTAGTATTCTGCCAATAATATTAAACTTATTTTAATTTTTAAACATTTTTGGCCTGCTACGTGTTATTTGCTGGATGGTAACGTTAATGCGTTGTTTTGACATCTGACATGGCCATGGCTTCGCCGGCGACCACGAAGTATAAGCAGGAACGGAAAATAGCTGCTTGCTTAAACAGCTTGCTTGATTTTAATCTCGGTGGAATTGCCCTAAATTATGATTTAACCAGTTTTTTGCAGATTATTTTCTGGAGGATGATTGTGATGATGAACAGGACATATTCTTTGACGAAACTGACGAGGAATTTGACGGTAAGTTTTTGTTATTATTTTTTTTAATGCTAAATATGTAAATGTATACTGTCAGTGTCCAGCCAATGTAATGCTAACACATATCTGTGATGCAAAAATAGTGGATTTAAATGTTTATTACATTTGTTGATTGGGATTGAGTCAGTTTAAATTAATTACGTTTATGGCATGATGTTTATTTGTTTCATTACACTCTGAATTGAAGTCTGCTTACCGCCTATAGGCTGTTTCTTGTTCCTATGCCCTCCCCTCAATTAATCAGATCCAGTCTGACTAAACTGAAAAAAATATTTTCTGATATTTTCATATAAAATGCTTCATTATCCTTTTTAAATGTGGAATTAAACCCACTTCCCATTCTTGCATGTTACGCAATCATGTTTTTAGGTATCTTGCTTTGAATTAGTCAGTTTCTCTTACAACTGCAAGTATTTCAATGGGGAAAAGTGTTCTTTATTATTTTTTTAAGAAACTCATACAGGTTTGGAACAACATCAGGGTGAGTAAATGATGACAGAATTGTAGTTTTTTGGTAAACTATCCCTTGAAATTGTATTTTTTAATTTATTTTTTACTCCAGATTTACTCAATGTTACACCGTGGGCCAGTAAGAGAAGGATAATTTCAGAGAATGAGAAATGTTATGTTATTTAATTGATATATTATTGACATTTCACTGATATTACATTTTACTAATAAAGTTATACAAATCATTCCACTGAACTGACATGGTAATTGTTGCTTGATCAAGCTCTTGTAGTACCCCCATTCGTTTCAATGTTTTTATGCTTTTAGCTTTTTGGACATGCACATCATAATAAATAGACCTGTTTTACAAAACTTTAAGAATTTTTCCACTGATGTGTCATATATCACTAAAAAGGGGAGAATCTCACCTTTAATGTGTTATATGGCACATATGCAGGATAACTATGGATCAAATGTGTTGCAGTTTTAAAAAATAACCTATTTTTAAATTGGAATTTCTCAAAAATATGATTTTCTGAGCCCGAATTTTAGCAAATCTTTGACATGGCCTTACTCGGTCAATATTAAAGATATCAAGGTTATATTTTCACAGAATTTTTTTACATATTAGTACATTGTGTAGGATGATTTTATGTAGAAAACATTGAATCACAAAAAAATGACTTTAGCTGGGTTTTCACAGGCAGGGTCACATGTAATGAACACCAGGTTTGTTGTGCCTTGTAGGCATAGGCTACGCAGTGCTACATAAAATAATAATAATAATAACAATAACCTATAGCAGCCTATAAATCTTTCAAACGGATCACTTCAGTAACAACTACTAGAAAAAAAAATATTGATTATCATATGTTACTTCAAATGTTTCCATTTGTTATGATGATATAATATGAAAAAACGGACAGCGCACTCCAAAATATGATACATTCAAACGCAGAGCGCGCTCCAAAATATGATACATTCAAACGCAGAGCGCGCTCCAAAATATGTTACATTCAAACGCTGAGCACGCTCCAAAATATGATACATTCAAACGCAGAGCGCACTCCAAAATATAATACATTCAAACGCAGAGCGCGTTCCAAAATATTTTACATTCAAACGCACAGCGCGCTCCAAAATATGAAACATTATGGTTACCATATTATACATATCTACGTTTGAGCAGATATCCACAAACAGTATTTAACAGTAAACACGGGTCTAAATATTATAATATTCACCATATATCTAGCAACAGTTCAACTGCAATGTGAAGTTTATGCAAATATAATATTCAACTAATATAATTAAGTATTTCTTACCTTACATCTTTCTTGTCTTCAAATCGCGATCTTCTTCTTCTGAGATAAATCCAATGTAATATCACGGCGTGTCTTCCAAACTCGACGAAAAGCAGAGACTTATGAAGTTTGGTGCTTTGTTTTTGAGGTAACGAGCGCGTTCGCGTTCCATGTGGAGATTTGCATGTGAATCTCTTTTGTGCGCGTGGGCGTGGTCAAATAAAAAATAATGAGCAAGTGTGGCGCAATGGATAAGACACATGCCTTTGGTGTGAGAGACCCGGGTTCGAATCCACTGTGAGACACCAATGTGTCCCTGAGCAAGACACTTAACCCCTAGTTGCTCCAGAGGCGTGCGACCTCTGACATATATAGCAATTGTAAGTCTCTTTGGATAAAAGCGTCAGCTAAATGAATAAATGTAAATGTAAAGATATATGGCTCATAAATGTGTGACAAGTATTCGCTGAGTTTTGTTTCAGTTTATAGACGTGCTCAAGAAAAAAAAGTTCACCGAGACGGAGAGGCAGAAAGCACACCCTGTTTATTTTCTTTATTTTACAAAAGCACAATGTTTTGATTTGATTGTAAGTGGACACATATAAAAGTAGACATCTCACAGATTCCTTTTTCATATTTCTTTTTTCTGTGTGACCACAAATGACGGAGTAATTTAAGTTTATTGTGCTACAATGTGAAGAAAATCCAGCAAAACGGGCCCGCGTGTTTGCCGACCTCAGAGGGTTAAATGTTACAGTGAATGATCCACATACAAAAAGGAAATGCATAATGTTTATGCTTATTGTTGACAAAACACAATCACATATTCCAAACAGGAATGGCCTTAAATGAGAAATGTTTCAAGGATTATTTTGCATAGATGTTTATTTTCAGTAAAATGCCCATGCAATTCTTCTGTGTCCAGAGGCATATGAGCAATTTGTATGAGTTTTAAAGACTTGTTTCTTTCCGAAATCAATCAATGTTTTTGGGCTAATCAGTTCCATTAATGGTTCAATATTTGAACACATTTGAGATACACAAATATATCCTAGCCTATATTCACACTATAATAATGGCAATATATTTAATAGGTGCTTGAGTTGTAAAATTGAGCTTATAGTTTCTACTGTAATTAGTAAAGAACATTCAGTATATCTGTGTTAAATAGGAATCCATTTCAATAATGTTAATCCCTTCCTGGACACAGTATGCTTATCTTGACATGTAGCTATATTTCCCTTCCCAAAGCTGAGTTTTGATTGATACTTTGCAAACTGATTGTTTCTGTCATTCGTTTAAAACTTCTATCGTAAAACAGCTGTTTAGTTTAACTACTTACATCTTATCTCGCACTTTATGATCGTTAACTAAAGCATTGTGTGGGAATTCACGCTCGACTTGCAGCCTCTGTAAACATAAGTCAGCCTACTTTGATTTGATTTAATCTCAGACTCAAACATTTTGACATTGACGAGCGCTGTTAGTCTGTTGAAGCAGCTCAGATGAGAAGGTCGATTATCATTGTGATGTGCAATATCCTTGCAGCACCAAATTAGACTTAATATTAGGCAATTATTTCACAACTTTGATTATACACTTAGAAAAATTGCATAGGTCCAGACCTCGGCGACCTCAATAGTGGGTACAGCCCTGTTTCCACCCAATGCAGTTTTTAATAATACAGCACAATTTTATAATTTTCCGTATTTTCCAGGAAAAAATAAAGTCAAACTTTGTTTCGTTGTTGAGAAACACACACACACACACATTTAAAACATGTAGGCATATTACTTCCCCTCACTCAACAACAAATCCTTAAATTAAAGGGATACTCCACTTTTTTTTGGAAATAGGCTCATTTTACATCTCCCCCAGTTAAACAGTTGAGTTTTACCGTTTTCGAATCCATTCAGCCGATCTCCGGGTCTGGCGGTACTACTTTTAGCATAACTTAGCATAGATCATTGAATCGGACAAGACCATTAGCATCTTTTAAAAAAAATTGACCAAAGAGTTTTGATATTTTTCCTATTTAAAACTTGACTCTTCTGTAGTTACATCATGTACTAAGACCGACGGAAAATGTAAAGTTGCGATTTTCTAGGCTGATATGGCTAGGAACTATACTCTCATTCCTGCTTAATAATCAAGAAACTTTGCTGCCGTACCATGGGTGCAGCAGGCGTAATGATACACACAAACTAAGTCCCGGTCACGTTGGAAGTAAAAAAAAAAGCCTGAAACAATTATGCTTGTTGTATTCTACTCATTAAGACCTTTCAAATGACATATGACACATGACTATCTGAGCTGTATGATGTATTTGACATATTGCTGAATGCAATACAAAAAAGTAGTTTATAATTTTATTTTATTTTTTATCAGCAAATAACTCTGCACTACTTAGGAGTTTATCAAATTGGCTATATTCATTGTAAATTTCAGACTCTAAGCTTTCAAATGACACCTATTTTAAGTTGATCAAGGTAATATTTTTGAAAAATATTATGATTATTTATTTCGCAGCTAGGTGGCGCCTGCGGGGGGTACACTCCGTTTTCGAGTGATAACTCAGCACTCATTAGGATTTGATCAAAGTGATTAGATGCATTAAAAAGCTGAGATTCTATGTGTTTAATGATACATATTTTGTGTTGTTCCATTCATTGGTTGCATTGGTCTCTCCCATTCACTTTCAATGGCCCATTGAAACAATGGCCCTCAATGGCCCAGTGGAACACCACAAGTGTAACTCTGTGCCATATTGTACAAAATAAAAGTTTTTCAAAACAAAATTCCTGGTGAAAAATTAAAGTAGACTAATGTGATCAACAGTGCCAATTTTCTTCAGATTTTATTAAATATTTCCAAAATTATTCAAAAATAATGTTTTTTTTACTCAAAAAATGAGATGCCTACTCTCAAATAAATGAGGCCTACGATTAATCAGATGCAAATAGAAATATAAAACCAGTCCTAACTGAAAGAGAACAAGTTGACAAAAAGATTGAATCCAATATTGGGTGATAATATTGCATAACGAGTGATTTATAAGCTATTTTTTTGTAGTCCGGACATTTTTGTCCGGGAACACCACGAGAGTGACAATGTGCTATATTGTACAAAATAAACGTTTTTCAAAACAAAATTCCTGGTGAAAAATTAAAGTAGACTATTGTGATCAACCATGCCAATTTTCTTCAGATATTATTTTTTTTTTTCAAAATTATTCAAAAATAATGTTTTTTACTCAAAAAAATTAGATGCCTACTATCAAATAAATGAGGCCTAAGATTAATCAGATGCAAATATAAATATAAAACCAGTCCTAACTGAAAGAGAACAAGTTGACAAAAAGATTGAATCCAATATTGGGTGAAAATATAGTATAATGAGAGATTTATAAGCTATTTTTTATAGTCTGGACATTTTTGTCCCGGAACACCACAAGAGTGACAAGGTGACAAAACCCCCCCTAAAAAATTAAGAAAAGTGTCACAAAACATTTCAGAAGTTTTTATACCATTTGTGAAAAAATTCACGATTGCTTACAGAGAGGCTTTAAAAGCTGCTAGATCTGCTTATTTTTCAACCCTATTCGAAGAAAATAAACATAATCCTAGGTATTTATTTGAAACGGTGGCTAAACTAACGAAAAATAAAGCTTCAAGCGCCGAAGTTTCCAAGCAACACAGCAGTAATGACTTTATGAACTTCTTCACTTATAAGATTGATAATATCAGGGACAAAATTATAACTATGCAACCGTCTACTACAGTATCGCATCAGGCAGTGCATTGTAGTCTCCCTGAGGAAAAATTTGATTCATTCGTTGCTATAGGAGAGGAAGAATTTACTAAACTCATTAAATCATCTAAATCTACAACACGTATGTTAGACCCTATACCAACTAAGCTACTGAAAGAAATACTTCCAGAGGTCACAGATCCTCTTCTTAATATCATTAATTCATCTTTGTCTCTAGGATACGTACCAAAAAACTTTAAGCTGGCTATGATTAAACCGCTTGTTAAAAAAACGCAACTTGATCCTACAGAATTAGTCAATTATAGGCCGATCTCGAATCTACCTTTTCTGTCAAAGATATTAGAAAAAGCAGTATCTTCACAACTGTGTTCCTTTCTTGAAAGAAATGATATCTGTGAGGATTTTCAGTCCGGATTTAGACCGTACCATAGTACCGAGACAGCTCTCGTTAGAGTCACAAATGATCTGCTCTTATCATCCGATCGTGGTTGTGTCTCGCTATTAGTGTTACTCGATCTTAGTGCTGCGTTTGACACCATTGACCACAACGTTCTTTTAAATAGATTAGAACATTATGTTGGCATTACGGGAAATGCACTAGCATGGTTTAAATCATACTTATCTGACCGTTATCAGTTTGTAGCAGTAAATGATGAGATGTCTCATCGATCACAAGTTCAGTATGGCGTACCACAAGGTTTAGTACTAGGACCGCTGCTGTTCACTCTGTACATGCTACCATTAGGAGATATCATTAGGAAACATGGCATTAGCTTTCACTGTTATGCTGACGATACTCAGCTCTATATTTCTTCAAAACCTAACGAAACGTATCAATTCACAAAATTAACGGAATGCATAGCGGATATAAAAAATTGGATGACTCGTAATTTCCTACTTCTAAATTCTGAAAAAACAGAGTTTCTAATTATTGGACAAAAAACTTCCTCACGTAATAACCTAGAATACTGTCTAACACTTGATGGCTGCTCTGTTAAGTCTTCGTCGTCAGTTAGGAACCTGGGTGTGCTCTTTGATACCAATCTTTCATTTGAAAGTCACGTGTCTAGTATCTGTAAAACCGCATTTTTCCATCTTAAAAATATATCTAAATTACGCCATATGCTCTCATTGACAAATGCGGAACAATTAGTTCATGCGTTCATGACCTCAAGGCTAGATTATTGTAATGCCCTACTGGGTGGTTGCCCTGCACGCTTAATAAACAAACTACAGCTAGTTCAAAACGCAGCAGCTCGAGTTCTTACCAGAACCAGGAAGTATGACCATATTAGCCCGGTTCTGTCAAAACTGCATTGGCTCCCTATTAAACATCGCATAAATTTTAAAATATTGCTGATCACTTACAAAGCACTAAATGGTTTAGCTCCGCAGTACTTGAGCGAGCTCTTAACGCATTATAGTCCGTCACGTCTATTGCGATCTCAAAATTCCGGCCAGTTACTAATACCTAGAATATCAAAATCGACTGCTGGCGGTAGATCCTTCTCCTATTTAGCACCAAAACTCTGGAACAGTCTTCCTACCATTGTCCGGGAAGCAGACACACTCTGTCAGTTCAAAGCTAGATTAAAGACACATCTCTTTGACCTAGCATTCACATAATACATTATAGACTTCTATAATTTAATGTTAGGCTGCATAGATTAGGTCAGCCGGAACCGGGAACACTTCCCATAAATCCTGATGTACTAGTTACATCATGAGAAGAATGGCATCTACGCTAATTTTAGTGTCTGTGTTTATCCCGAGGTTTTCCTGCAGCCTGCCGGATCCAGGCCGTATCCAGATCTGACGAAGGACCTTCGCCTGGGCCGATGACAATGCAGTGCTGAAGTGCCAACTAGTCTCTCCCTATGGAGGATCCCACTACCACTATACAGATAAGGCGTTGTCGGGAAAATTCGTTTCGCGTTCCTACCCCAAAGCAACAAAATAAAATAAAATTCTTTATCAAAATCTATAAGGAAAGACAAGTACTTTGTTTAGGCTTGGCTTGTAGGGAATTCTAAACCTGCGTATATTCAAACGCACATAACTATAGCACCCATTCTAAATGCGCATGTGAACGCCATCAGTGTTTCTCACAGGTTCGCGTTTAAAGTCTGTGTAGAGGGAATGGTGTCGTCTTAGCAGCCCCTAATTTAATAACAAATGATCGTTGCGACGGAAGCAAATCAATCAAAACTAACTTTAGATGGAAATAACTTAACTCTGCTATAAAGCCAAAACAATCTCTGTTACCTTAAATTATACGCTTATCTCTGTAAAGCTGCTTTGAAACAATCTATGTTGTTAAAAGCGCTATATAAATGAGGATGACTTGACTTGACTTGACCAAGTTTCAGTCCAAAGCGATAACATTAACTAGTATTTTCGGGAAAAAGAAAATCTTCTCCGGACAAAAATGTCCCGAACACCACATGAGGGTTAATAGTATAATTTTTTTAATCAAATGTATTAATTTGCTATTTATTTAAATGAATTGGTATTTATTTATACTTTTTTGATTTTAATCATGTTTTATTTATTAAGTTCCTATTACGTTACATCATTGAATCATGTTAGGTTTATTATTTAATTAAATCAAATTATATATTTTTTAAATAATATTAATTTAATTAAAATAAACTGATATCCGAGCGTGAGTCCGATGATGAAACATTGGAAGAACTAGTTATTAGTCGCAAGGACGACTCGAGCAGGACGTTTCTCAGTGATACACTACTCATTTTGAGGCACAGTATAAGATGTTGCAGCTGTAATTCCTCACCATCAACATTAACAAGTGCATGTCCATCAACAGACCGATGTTTACATTTCTAATTTATTGCGCTGCACATGCAGTAACTGTATCGATAACAGCTCATACATTAGCCTAGCACTAACGTGAATGACTGATGTAACAATCGTTCATAAAACAAATCTTGCTCCATCCTTTATCTTTAAAAGTAGTAAGAACAACAGACAATCTGCATTAATAGACACAGTTTTAGGTAATAGTGTCCCATAGCTGATTTTCAGAACTATTTCAGTAAGACAGTGATAACGTAAGTG
The DNA here is from genome assembly GCF_964197995.2 of Scardinius erythrophthalmus. Lineage (NCBI taxonomy): Eukaryota > Metazoa > Chordata > Actinopteri > Cypriniformes > Leuciscidae > Scardinius > Scardinius erythrophthalmus. The sequence goes on along the minus strand of NC_138230.1, from coordinate 2,306,545 downwards.
AGCCGGTTTGCCGGAGACAAACACAAAACTACGTATTTTGAACTCACGGTAGAAAATATTGTGGTGAACAGGACGAGGCCGTGAGAGGACGGCGCGAGGCCGGTGGTGTGATTGATAATGAGCGACACCTGCGCGACGCACCGGTCTTGTATCTCTCACGGATGAGCGGAAGAATAAAAGAAGAAGAGACGACAGTGAAGGACGAGAGAGGCCAGGCCTGGACTTTATGTTGTGTTTTGTTTATGTTTTATTATGTGTGGTGGCAGTCGTCCGTGAGGGGCTTCCGTCTTTACTTTCATTTTGTTTATTTATTGCCGCCTCTTTTTCCCACAACAACGAACTGTATTACAAATATCGATTTATTTTGAATAATATGTGCGAGGGAGAGAGAGCAAGACAGAGCTTAGTTTGGAGACGGTGAAGACTCGTTTAAACTTATTACTCGCCTGGCTCAGAAGAGAGAGAGAGAGACCGCGCGCGCGCGCGACCGAGTCTCTCTCTGTTTGTTCTTTCAGTTAAACATGCACTGTGACTGTCACAAGCGCAGCAGTTCATCTACATTAGGCTACTCACCGATCAAATAAGACTTTGGCGGGACAAAAATTAACTTTGGCGGGAGCTAAAACTCACTTAAGAGTCGTTTGGTCATTAATCGGACTGGTTTTGTTTCACTCATCATAACGTAAATTTAGCTGCAGCTAAGTGCCTTTGTGCGACCCACCTTTTCTCACTGTGTGACCCACAAGTGGGTCGCGACCCACAGTTTGAAAACCACTGATGTAGAACCATAACGCAGTGGGATTCGAATTACAAACGACTCAGACTTTAGGTGGTTCAGAGTCTATTTATTTTGTGAGAAAATATCTTTATTTATTGTGTACTTTCAACTTCACAAATTTGTAGAACTTTTACATTCACAAACAGCTATATAACATACTGCATGAAAGGGGATATTTGAAGAAACATAATAGTAGCACATTAAAAGTCACATTAAAAAACGTCTCGGGTTACGTATGTAACCCTCGTTCCCTGAGTAGGGAACGAGACGCTGCATCGATACTCGATACTTTGGGGAATGCCTTCGGCATGAAGCGTCTGAAGTCAACTATGGAACTATTCCAATCTTGATTGGTGCAACGTCACCCGTGACGTCGCATGTGACGGTGATCCGGAAGCTACAAAAGGGTCACAGGAACCAGGAAATGTTAGCTTCTAATTGGTCAAAGCAAGTCGTTCTCAGGGGCGCGAAAAGTGTGGCCGAGGGATGCAGTGTCTCGTTCCCTACTCAGGGAACGAGGGTTACATACGTAACCCGAGATGTTCCCTTTCGTAAAGGGAACTCCCGCTGCATCGATACTCGATACTTTGGGGAACGAATACCCACGCCGCCACACTGAGAGTAAAAACGCCCTGGTATAAAGCATCTGGTACACTCACGGACGATAGAATGAGTAGAGGGCAGATCCAAACTAGCTTGTTATAAGATTTGGTGCAAGAAGGGGAGGTCTAGAGCCGGAGGCTCGACTGACCTCATGGCTGGGAGCCCCAGACAGTAGAAAATATTAGATGAGAGGTGAAGGCAGAAGCGCACCTTGTACTTCAAATATGAGTGGTTTTAGATAACCAACTGTACTCTTAATAAAGGGAATAGCTCCTAACCCTTGATGCATAACTAGATGGACTGACTCCTCTCAGCCTGAGTCCTAATGTAGGAACCTCAAAGGCTATGACCTTGACCATCCGACACATGCGATGGAGGATGGAATACCTGAAGAATCTTAACATTGCCTACAAGTACCTCAGTACAGGGCAAAAATAACGTTGAGTGGCTCCCACGCTAGCAAGTAAGAGGGGGCAGCACCACCACTCTTCCAGGGAGTAAGACGAGCAGGAAGCAGACTCAATAGATTCTCCTATATATACTTATATATCTCAAATATATATTCGTATACCTCACCCACAGGACATGATGGGTGCCAGGGATAACCCATCAGCCTGATGCCAATAGGCTGGATGAAAAGGATTCATCCTCCAATCTACAGGAACATGGAGTTTCAGTGGGAACGTCCTTTCGAGAACACCCTTAGAGACTTGCAGAGGGCACTGAGGCCGCCACAGAGGCCCTAAGCATGAACAGGAGATCCCGTTAGAGAGCGGGATGGAACACCAGTACTGAAGCCAGTGGGCAGTAATAAACTGGGTTCAATGCCCTCCCTAACTTAATTATTTAGTTCCTAGTAGAGTGGGGTTCTAGTATGGATGTCCTGACCACCTCGGTGGAAAGGGCAACCTAATTATGAGTGGGACCCCCTCAGGGGCCAGACCCATAGTCTCCATAACTCTGGTCGGGGATGAAATAATATACCATCAGCCTGAGACAAAAGATCTCTCCTAATAGGAATTTTCCATGGAGGACTCTCCAAGAGACTAATAAGGTCCGAAAACCAAATTCGGGCCGGCCAGTACGGAGCTACAAGGAGTAGTCTCACTCCGTACCTCCTGACCCTTTCTAGAACCCCAGGGAGCAGAGTGATCGGGGGAAAAGTGTACAGATGTGACCTCAGCCACATCTGTACCGTGGCATCCAAGCCCAAAGGAGCTGGATGTGAGAGAGAGTACCAGAGCGGGCAATGAGAGTTCTCATGAGAAGCGAACAGGTCAACCTCCGCCCGGCCAAACTCTCTCCATATAAGCTCAACCACTTCAGGGTGGAGCCGCCATTCCCCGGGCCTCGGCCCCTGCCTCGACAGGATGTCTGCTCCCATATTTTCAACCCCAGGAATATAAATAGATCTGACAGAGAGAAATTTGTCCTGGGACCAAAGAAGAATTTGATGCGCCAGTCTACAAAGAGGGCGAGATCTCAAACCTCCTTGGCGGTTGATATAAGAGACCACCGACATATTGTCTGTCCTAACCAGAACATGATGGCCTCTGAGGTCTACAAGGAAGTGCCTCAGGGCAAAAAAAAATACAGCCAACATCTCCAAGCGATTAATATACAATGTGAGATGATGGTCCTTCCAAGTACCTCTGGTGTAACGGCCCTCCATAACCGCACCCCAGCCCGTGAGGGACGCATCCGTGGTCAGAGTTTTTCTCTCATATGGTGCTCCCAAAACCGGGCCCTGAGACAGGAACCATGGTTTCTTCCATACGACAAGAGAACGAAGGCATCTGCGCGTAACTCTGATCGTACAAAAAGGGTTTCCCAGAGGAGAAAATCCCTTGTTCCTGAGCCACCACTGCAAGGCCCTCACATGGAGCAGACCAAAGGGTACTACCATGGAAGCTGCAGCCATAAGACCCAAAACTCTTTGAAAGTGTTTGACAGTGATAGCCTGGCCTAACCTAATACTCTTCATTGTGTTTAAGATAGTATTTATACAAGCAGGAGACAATTGTGCCCGCATTGTGACTAAGTCCCACTCTACTCCCAGGGACGTAGTCCTCTGAAGAGGAGTTAAGGAACTTTTCTTCACATTGAGTCTCAACCCCACGCACCTCAGATGGCGCAAAACAGCATCTCGATGTTGAATTGCTAGTTCTTTTTGACTGAGCCAAAATGAGCCAGTCATCTATAAGATACGGACCCCCTGAAGTCTCAATGGAGCAAGGGCCGAGTCCATACATTTAGTGAAGGTGCGAGGGGATAAGGCTAGGCCGACTGGAAGAGTCCAGAACTGATGCGCTTTTCCCCCCAAAAGCGGATCTCGGAAACTTCCTGTGATGGGGTTAGAAGGGAAAGAGGAGTTAAGGAGCTTGTGGATCTATCAAGACAGACCAGTCCTCGGAGCTGGTCTGACTGACAGTCGGTAACTTGAATCTGAACCCCCTCGGAGGTTGATCCAGTACCCTGAGATCCAAAATAAGGCCTAACTCCCCCCCTCATAGGAACTATGAAGTGCCAGCTGTAGAACCCGGGCTCCCGTAATCCAAGGAAGAGCCCACTTTGAGGTTTCCTGTGTTAAGAGGGACTAGACTTCCTGTTCCAAAAACCGACCCTGCTCGGGGCTGGCCGACATGTGAACCACCCTTAGTAGATAATATTTGTATATTAGCTCCACTGTAAGCAGGACCCCCTAGGCTATATTTTGAAGACCCCTCGGGGTGTCTAAATATGCCATTATGGGGACCAGTCCCTCGAGACTGGCCTCGGCTATAAATTTCCAAATGGCTTCGGTGACCTGAAGCAGCTAACTGGCAGGAACTAACCGAAATATGCTCTCTACAGACCTCCTGAGAGGCGGCGAACTCGACAGTGCCGCAACGTCTTCGGGCAGATACTGCGATTTGTGTTCGCTGGAAGCCGATGTGTCCCGAAGCGCCATCGGCGGCGGGAAGCGAACATCGATTTCCTAAGGGCTGCATAAGGGGGCGAGACTCCTGTACTCGCTCTCCTGGGGGAACGCCCATAAGGGTCTGCGTGTTACAACAAGACCTCTTAGTTGAAGCTGTCTTAGCCCGAGAGACAGTCCTCAGACCTGTCTTCGGTATGGAGAGCTTCGTGCGAGAATGTTTCCTCTGGCCCCAAGCCTTATACGGGGGGGCACAAGAGGGGACCCTCTCAAAATATGAGGAGCTGGCGGCTGTCCCATGAGGCTACCCCCTGGCAGCAACCCCATAAGACCTGGACTGACAACTGGGGATAGCTGATTGTCGCTCTGTCTCCTGAAGCCTCTCGACAACGGTTCTTGCCGCGTCACCAAAGAGGCCAGAAGGTGAAAGTGGAGCATCGAGAAGGAAAGCCCTGTCTTTCTCCCCGATCCACAAGCGATTAAGCCATAAATGTCTCTCTGAGACGACTAGTGCTGCCATAGAACGGCCAATAGCACGGGCCGTCTCTTTAATAATACGGAGAGATAAGTCAGCTACTCTATGAAATTCAGTAATATAGAGTGAGACCTCCCAGTTATAGTCCACCTGCTTGAGGAGGTCAGCCGGGTATGCCTGTAATAACCCCATCGTGTGTGGGCATGCACCAGCTCGACCACCGCCATATATGCTTTCCCTAACAAATTCGATGTACGAGATTTGGAGGGAAGTGTCTGAGCTATCAGGGGTGACGCAATGTCGGGGAGAAAATATTTCGCAAAATATTCCTCAACCCGAGCCATCACCTAATAACCATTTTCATTAGATTCCCTAATGGATGAGTAAATATATACATGGGGGAAAATAATTGAGATGAAAATGGATTTTTCCACGATCTTGATACCTCAGTATGGAGATCAGTGAAAAAGGGAAGGCTCTGACACGGAGATTGTGACTGGGTCTGCAGGAAGCGCTCATTCATTTTATTTTTCTTAATCGCTTCCTGCTTATTATATGGCCATTTAACATTTAATTTAACCACTGCCCTGATTACAACCTCCAGCAACTCCTCACTAACGGGAATATGGGGTGGCGAATCCCCATATCCACGTGATCCAGTGTTAATAGATAATATCTAACTCCTCGGAGCCAGATAAATCAAACGCTGTGTCTTTAACACGGTCGGAAGAAGCCGCAGCGCGGGCTTCCGAACCGTGCGCGAGACCAGTGGAGCTGGTTAATAAACACTGAGAAAGGGTCGCAACCGTCTCAGTATCATATGCCAGCCCCACGTGCGAATCCCATGCATACAAGCGGCGCGCTGCCTCAACAGACGCGGGACCTGATGCACTGGAAACGCGAGCCTGATCTAATTGATCGAACAGGCTCAAACGGGAGCGGAGCTTTTTCATTGAAAACAGTTTGCACAGACAGCGCCCTCGAGCACCGCCCGTGCATGCTCCACTCCCAGACAAACTACACAAAGCGTGTGTGTGTCATCCTCGCTCAAATAACGTGGGCAAGGGGACGAACACTGCCTGAATAGCTTCTCTTTTTTCGCCATAAATAATACTCTTTTCATGGGACAAACAACACCAAATAGAACAGACAAGATGACATAGAGCGCTTGCTGAAGACCAGAAGCTAACATTTCCTGGTTCCTGTGACCCTTTTGTAGCTTCCGGATCACCGTCACATGCGACGTCACGGGTGACGTTGCACCAATCAAGATTGGAATAGTTCCATAGTTGACTTCAGACGCTTCATGCCGAAGGCATTCCCCAAAGTATCGAGTATCGATGCAGCGGGAGTTCCCTTTACGAAAGGGAACACATTTTTACATGTAATTTATAAAAAGCATAAAAAACTTTATCTTATGAAATTTACACTCTTAGATTCCAGTTAAATGGTTCACTGGTTGCAACACTGACCTGTCATTCGTCTTGACTTTCTTTCTTCCTTACAATGGATTCTGAAATATATTGTTTATCATTACAGTGACTGCTAATTTACCAATAATACACCATGAAAAAAATAAAAAGATTTACTATTGTATGTCTTATAAAAATACATCACATTTACAATTTACACAATTGTAGTTTAAATGTCCCACTTTAACAGTATTCACAGGCAATGTACACAAAATTAAGGAGAAAATGTTTGAGAAATCGACAGAACTTTATTGTTTGTTGGCTAACGTGAATTTGCTCCATGTAAACTTGTCACAGGAAATGTGAAGCATTTTCTGGATTCATTTAACTGGAATTTAAACTGGATTCATTTAAATTAACACAATAAGGCCATGACTTGATTGGCAAAATCCCTGAAGTTTGCCTCCATTCTCCATCTTGCAATTGCATATTGTAGAATGTTCTTGAAATCTTTGTTTTTTGCTTGAAGTGAAATCCTCTGAACTCACTTGCTTCTGCATATGAACCTGTTTTCCAAAAAAGGAGGGGTGGATGAATTTAGCAAACATTATTATTATTATTATTATTATTAGACTAATAATATTATACTATTTTGGTAATAAATAAGTGTAAAAGAACCATCTATAATCTTACGTTACGGCTCTGTGCGATATCATTCATGGTGTTTAGCAATTCCAGCCCCAGAGATTCTCTGAAATCCATGTGTAATTTCTTAATTTCTTTGATCTCATCGCTTTCCATCATTTCCTGGTATTCTTCTTCAGTCTGGGAAACAAACGTATGATTATGCATAAAAACATATTCATAATCAGCAATCAACCCTGCTTTGCCTTAGTTTGAAACTTACTGTCATTGACTCAATGAAATGCTAAAAAGAACATAAATGTATAAATGTATTTATGACCTCACCGGCTCTTCGAAACACTCTCCAAGCTTGAAGGTTTCTATGGGTTTCATGTCACACTGGAACAGATCTCTCAAATTCATGGCCACGAGGTGCAAAAGCTCATCCTCATAGGCAAAGACCCTTCCATCTTCACCCAACAAGAGCACCAACTGCAGACCAAATGCATCACATGGGAAGTCATTGTTAATGAAAAATTCATTGTTCTTGTGTCCATTCATTTAAAACTTGTTGATTTCATTTGAGTGTGTGTAAAAGCATTTCTAACAGCTGAATTGGGGGTAGGAAAGAGCAGATGTAATAAACCAGATAGCCCGGGGAGATAACAAACACCTAGGCACGAGAAAGAATCTTAGTCGAAGAATACAGGATGTCATATAGTAGGGTCCCAGGCCCCCTCCTGAGGAAAGCAGGAGGTCATTTAGACTGTAAATGAAGGCCTTTTGGCTTCTCAGGGACAAAGAACAGCATGACCTGCCCGGGGGGGGGGGGGTAGAACCAGTCCATACTGAATGTCTTTAAGGAAATTTACAGAGACTGGTCTTACACCTGTGATGCTGTTTTTCCAAGTGAGATAAAAATTGCTTTTACAGCTGGTGTCAGAAGTGGGATCCTGTGCGGACGCTTCTTCTCCTGGTCCTGAGAACGGATTTGACGGGAAAGTGCACGACCTCGGCAGCAACAGGCGGCCGTCTCATACCTCGACGGTTTGAGATAGAAACTCAACAGATTACGAGAGAGAGAGGCAAAACCCCGCACTCAGGGCCAGTGAAAGAAAACTCCCACCAGGATTAAAAAATCCGCGACGATTGCGAGAAAAAAAAAAAACAGAAAAGCATCTCTGGGTAAGACACGGCAAATTGTTTTATTGAAGTTGAGTGTAATTTGATAATTGTGAGTGAACGTGAACCATATTGGCTGAGTTTTGCTTTTTGGTACGAGCAAGAGGTGAGTCAGTTAATCACAAATTTTATGGGGAGAAATTGATCTGACAAAGCAGACCAGTTTCTGCCTCACTTAGCTCGTTAGTGGACAGGGGATCCACTGGTGATTCAGAGAAATCACAGCTGCTGAGATGATTACGTTCTACTCGAAATTTATGTAAACCTTAGAGAAAGTTTAAAACAGGATTAAGAAGCTTCTGGGTGATTGTGCTCTACTCGAAGTTTTACCACATTGAATTGAGTCAAGCGAATAAGCGCACGTGGGGGAACTTTGAGTGGAACGTAATTACAAGACCAGGTTGAATTAATCAAGTAAAAAAGAAGTTTCTGGGTGATTGTGCTCTACTCGAAGTTTTACCACATTGAATTGAGTCAAGCGAATAAGCGCACGTGGGGGAACTTTGAGTGGAACGTAATTACAAGACCAGGTTGAATTAATCAAGTCAAAAGAATTGAGCGAGCGAATAAGCGCACGTGAGAAAACTTTGAGTGGAACGTAAACAAGCAGAGGTCCGTCCGATCTCGGAGTAAAAGATCGGGTCTGTCGAAGACGTTTGACAGATTCTGTAAGACACGTGTCGAATTGTGAAATCCAGAAGAGAGGAACTCAGCCAAAATGGGGTCATCTAACAGTAAAGTAGATCATTTTTTTTTTACACCAATTTTCTGTCAAAGGAGAAATAATTATGGTGGTAATTATGACTGACATAGGGAAATTGATAAAATATCATGATTTTCCAGAAGAGGAAACATTGAGTACAACAAGATTAAAAGTGGTTAAAGAATCGATAGGAACGTGAAAGTATTGTGCTATGAGAAAGAGATATGGAAGAAAACTGTGAACAGACAGTAGTTTGTTGAACTAAAGAAGATAGGGAAAGATAGAATGTTTTTCCTGATGGAAATTATAAACAGAGAATTGTTGGATTGCAGATAAAAGAGAACAGATGCAGAAGGAACTGGCATGTAGGGGAAGATAGGATGTTTTTCCTGATGGAAATTGTTGGATTGAACAGATACAGAAGGAAGTGGCATGTAGGGAAAGAGTGTTAGATAAAATAAGGCATTGAGTATGATTAACAGGGATTAACATGATATAAAGATTAGGAATCATGTACGCAAATGTAAGCAAAACGGGAAAAATTCTATATTTTGGAGATAAAATAATGATTGAAATTACGATGTGAATGCTTTATTGTATTAATGACATGAAAACAAGAGTATTGAAGAATAGATTGCCATATTTTTGAGTTGAGGATAGCTGTCTGTGTAATTTAGAGACTGAGAAGAATTAGGGAATCTTGTGGTCTCTGTGAAACAGTAGAGATAAGTAGGACTGAATAATTATAATACAATCTTGTGATTTATGTTGAATCTGCAAACTAACCATTTGATAGAAGAATAAGCTTTTAAAACCAGTGTTGATGAAATTAATTACACGTTAATGTTTTAATACTGTATGAAGAGTAACTGAATAGTCCTGATACAAAAGAGAGCAAATGCTGTAAGCAGCTCTGCTCTGAAGCTCTCAGTTTAAAGAGATTTGCAGATTATGTTTTTGTAAAAGTTTGATTCTGATTGGAAAGATAAATAGTAACTTGACTGGCTCCAAACAAAGAAAGTGCCAAACTAACACAAATTTAAAGAAAAGTCTGTGTTAATATGAGTTAGAAAGTAGATCAGTGTTAATATGATGAAGATTATAATTCGGCTATTGTAATTGAATTTGCAGCTGGGACAGTGAGGGAGAATGCAGAGAACTTATCAGTGGCTCTGTTTGCATTTCCTGAATACAACACAATGTTTCAGAAGTGCAAAATAGGGTGAAGCTGTTAGAAAGATAAAAGGCAGAATAACAGAGAGTGTTTTATTGCAGTCAGCTGGGTCATTCAGTGACTGTATGCGCACTGTATGACTGTAAAAGTAAATGAGGGAGAAATAAAGTTGATAGTTGGAACTTTTGAAAGTTGTAAGAAGATTGAAAGATTTAAGTGTAAGGAATTCCTTTTGAAAGGAAAGAACTATAAAAAGTACCGGTTGACATAAAATTACGGATAAGACTAAATGAGTTGCAAAATATTTTAAAAGTACCGGTCACTAAAAGGATGATTGTGTTTTTGAATGAAATGCTTTGATAAGGTTTTAGATGATATGGAGAGACAAATCTAATGAATGATTTATAATGATAATCAAAAAAATGTATCACAAGCAGGGAGCAGCCTCAAAAGTGAATCATAGAAGCAGATTGATAAACTCCTAGAGAAAACATTGAAGTAAAATTGAAATGAAATTGTTATTAAGAACTAGAATAATTCGTATTATTTCTTTAAGATAAAATAAACAGAAGCAGTGTTACAGGATTAACAGTTGCTAAATGTAAAATGTGTAAAAGGCATTTGATTAAACAAAGGCTTGTTAATGTTGATTTTAAAAGATAAGATTGTGATTTGGCCAAAACAGGTTTGCTTATCTGAATCTGGCACGTGCTGTGACTGAAACTGCCACAGTTTCAGTGCAACAGAGACTCATTCTAAGTGGATATTATGTCTAAATTACAATACATGTAATTCATGGAAAAGATGCCTTAAGATGGGCTACAGTTGAAAAAGATGGTAGATAAAGTCTGAAGTTAAAAGTTTATGAGAATGCAGTGTACCAGTCCTGAATGCCTCAAGAGTCTCTCTCTCATTCAATATCAGCTGAAAGCTGTTGTCTGAGGCTGTGTAAAGCACAGTGTTTCAGTTGAAAAGATTCATAGATGTGGAAAAGCTAAAACAAATCAGATTTGACAAATTTAGAGGACAATTTGTAAATGTTTTAAAAGTAAAACTGAATGATTTTAAAGAAGTCTTTAAAATAATAATGCAGACCTTAAATGATAGAAGTGACATTTTTGACCGCTTCTTTGTCTGCTTTTAGCCTCCACCATAAAACAGGGCCGATGGCTCCGGCTACAGAAGTAACAGTACACTGAATGTCAATATTAAATGTTCCAAGTGGATATGATGGTTCTTGATTACCTCGATTAAAAAAAAAAAAAAAAAAAAAAAAAAATTTCATTACCACAAACTATGATAATTTTGCTCAAGTGAAGTAGAGCCATAACTCAGTGTGCAGGAGGCGTAGATCCCAAAGACGGGTAAGATTCTCTGATGGCCATAGATGGGAACAACCTAAGGCAGGGATTATCGCCGCCACTGGGGCACCTGCCCACCAGGTTCGGGAGGTGTTACCTACAAGAAGGGAGTGGTTGTGATGCTACTTGGGGCCAAGAGCATCAAAGAGGGGTCTGTTCCCTACAACTTCCACTCCAATATATATATATCAAAATGTTCCTTCACTTAAAAGAGCTTAATTATCATATAGAGACAATTACATCCAATCTCAGTAATATGTAAATAGAATCACAGAGCACAACCAACAACCATCTTGATTACGGGGACTTCGAATAGCTTGTCACCTTAAACATTTGACCGTTCTGTTTTAACAGAAGATCAAAGATGTGACATAAGGAACATGATGTTGGTTGCCTTATGGGCAAAGAAAAATGTTTGATATTGAACTAGTTTTTAACTCCTGAAGGTCATTAGACATGGTGGTGGCTAAAGATGAGAACAGCTTGTGATGAGTCAAGAGAAATTTCTGAAAAACGAAGGTTAGGTGAATTGAGTATTTAAACTAAAAATAACCTTAGAAAAAAGATCATAGCATAATGTATTTTAGATTATTGTAACGGTTCTAATTTGAGTCAAACATTTGTATTTTGACATTTGTGAACTATTAAGGATTGACTATGACTATGATTATTTTAGTTACAGTCCTAGGAGGCTGTTGAAAAGATTATTTGCTTATAATGAGAGAGAAAGAGACTGCTTGAGTGGAGGAAGAGGATGGTACTCTGTCTGTTCTTCTGTTATCAGTCAGCCAAAGAAAGCTGAAGCAAAGTAATAATTATGCACCAAAACAATCCAGCTGACTTTTCTAAAATCAGATGAATAATGAACAGACATGCTTTGAAACTGGTTAAGAGGCCATAAAAACATTAGATAAAAGATACAGGAAAATGTAAGGTTAAAATGTCATTTAAAATTTAAATCTTTTTAGAGAAAAGATATGAATAAGAAATATGAGCAGTTCATAGTCAGGGATGAGTGTGAGTGTTAATTCATGTTTGTACAGTATGTGTTAGTTTAGGACAACTATTCTGTCTGAATAGTGTGTATAAATTTGTCATTAACCTCTGGAAAGAGTGTTTTAGCATTATAGATGGGTTAAGGCGAATGACAAATTTGAAAAGTAAGCTGAGGATTGTGAGTCAATCTGATGAGAAGGCAACACAGAACAGGATGAGCTTTAAGTTGATTGATCATCGAGCTCTGTCTATTTATTATTTTGGTCATTTATGATGTGCAGTAGATTTGAATTACTTTCTGGACAGGTTTAGGTATTGATGTGTAAATTAGAATTGTGAAGTCGTAGATAGCCGTCAGTCATGTGTTGAGAAAAAGTTATAGATTTGACAGCAACAAACACGTAGGCTAAGTAAATATCAGATTATCCAGAGAGCCCTTAACAGTTATGTATTGTAAAAAGGGGGAGATTGCTATTCGACTGACGTTGACGAAGTGTGCACACCACGACCTGACCTGACAAGAATGCAAATGTGTACCTTGAAATGTAAGTCGCTTTGGATAAAAGCGTCTGATAAAAGTAAGAGAATTTTATTATGTTAAATGTATGCACGAGATGGGTGTCGTGCATCAAGAGGAGGATGAATATGCTCATGGCGGGAACAAGAGAACGCACAGTAAAACAAGTGGTCAGATGAGTCTTTGAACTTTTTAGTATGGATAATTTGTATTCAGGCCACAAACAAAGACATTTCGGCCTCACAGGTGGGAAAAACAGTAAATCCAGGGGGGAAGGGCTAAACCCATTGTCTTCACAGCAGGCTGAGAGGTTATCTAGCTTTGACCTCATCGGTATATGAGGACAGTAAAAGTCCAGGAGGGGTTTATTTGAAGAACTTTATTTGTATTAACCAGCTAGATCTGGTTTACTAAGGGGTTCACATTTGCTGAAAGCCATCGCACAGGTGGGAAGATAAATGTTGGGAGGACATTGGGTTTAATTGTGTGCATTGTTTGTATTTTAAGTGTGCTAATAACAAGAATTGTTTTGACAGGAAACGCCGGAGCAGATGTGGCAGCACAGCAGACAAAAGAAAACTATGTGACAATAACCTCAACATTTGTTTTTCTTTACAGAAGATGCAGACTTTTGCGCATGGCATGAGCAAAGTGAAGAAACAGTGCCAAACCCTGTGTAATGCCTAACTTAAAATTTTCATTTTGCAGGATGTCAGGATGGATTGAACCAAACAGAACTGATTCTGTATTGTTTTGTTAACATGAACAACATGGGTTGAATGTTTTTTTCAGGGGAACAAGGACCCTGAGTGCTATTCAATGAGCAAGAAATTATCCGGTGATATGTTTCAGGTTGAAAATTTCACAGGTCACACCAAAGGGACGACACGACACGCGCTCACTAACAAAATCACTTAAGGCCTCCATTCGCAGGTGACAGTAGACAGTAAATGACTCATTCCAGTAGGGGTGCGATCGTGATCTAAGGGAAAATCTTGTAAGGATTTGAAAATGACTGAAGGATGTTAGACCTGGGTCCAAGCATCTGACCTAAACTATACCAACCAACATCAACAACCTCACACGCCAGCGCAAAGAATAAAGTAGGGGATCAATGATATGTGCTAGAAACAAATCTCCCCTGCCAACGTTGGAAAAAATCCTCTCTACGGCATGCAAAGTGTCATATTGGTGAAGATGGAACGTCCATGAGGCAACGAGATGATCAACATATCTGGAGAAAATGTTGACCAATTAATGGTTGAAGAAAAGTTTTGCGATTTTATTTGATTGAATCAAATTAGGGCTTAGTATTGATATACATGAAGGGTATAACTGTTCTTGAATTAAGACTTGAATTAATTCTATTCTTAAAGATTTAATAGTATAATGGGTTTGATTAGAAAACAGAAATGAATTTTTATTATTTTATTGGTTATCAGAGAATGATAAACAGGGGGGAGATGTTAATGAAAAATTCATTGTTCTTGTGTCCATTCATTTAAAACTTGTTGATTTCATTTGAGTGTGTGTAAAAGCATTTCTAACAGCTGAATTGGGGGTAGGAAAGAGCAGATGTAATAAACCAGATAGCCCGGGGAGATAACAAACACCTAGGCACGAGAAAGAATCTTAGTCGAAGAATACAGGATGTCATATAGTAGGGTCCCAGGCCCCCTCCTGAGGAAAGCAGGAGGTCATTTAGACTGTAAATGAAGGCCTTTTGGCTTCTCAGGGACAAAGAACAGCATGACCTGCCCGGGGGGGGGGGGGGTAGAACCAGTCCATACTGAATGTCTTTAAGGAAATTTACAGAGACTGGGAAAGGAGGAGTCAAGAATGTCAGAAACCTGTATAAAATGTCTCAGTTTTATTATGTCAGTAGGCTTTCTGTTTCACATCTGGGTGGCTGCGGTTGCGAAAAGATTCCTCAAAGAATAAAGCCTTTTCTTCTATATTACAATTTTGCCTTTTGAGTGTTGTCTTACACCTGTGATGCTGTTTTTCCAAGTGAGATAAAAATTGCTTTTACATCATCAATGGCACCGATCACCTCCATTTCCATCCGTTCTGGCAGGTAATAATCTTTCCAGGCTTCAAGCTGTTCTTCATCACCTTCGTACACTGTTCCATCTTGCCCACAAATTCTCAGAGTAGAACCTCTTGCTTTCAAGAGAGGAATCGTCGAGTCGCAATTACGCTTCACGAAATCTGCAATCTCACTGAGGTCCACAGCATCTGAAGCAAAATTATGATCATTATTATCAGTTAATTAGAAATATTTATACAGTTTTATAGTATGCAACAAGTGTGCAACACAAAGTTTATTTCTTTATTTTGTACTTTTGTACACAGAATGTACATTACACACACATTGCATGAATGTGTATGAATCGATCAATTTTGTATTATTTAAAGTTTTTAAAGTGTGCAGTAATAAGAGGTATGGATGAATCCTATTATCCATAATCCAATAAATAAATGAAAAAAGTGAATTCAACATTCCAGTAAACAACAGGATAGGAACGGGGGAAACTGGTAAGCCTGATGAAATTCATAAATCATCTCACGCTCGTTGTCTTGATTGTGACTCTTTGTCCCACAAAAGAGAAGTCTTCAAACTCTTGCTTGAACGGGGATTAGTTTTCTCCTCCTGCTGCATGGAATAAACGTCTTGATTCAGTGAACATTGAACACCAGGAAGGGATTTTCTGAACTTCTCCATCATTATTTACTCAATCTGAGCAACATCAGACTGACATCAATTTCCTGCAGTCCATTCGTTGAAGAAGCATTGATGGAGCTTGTCACTAAAATGGACACCAGGAAACTTTCTGATGATCATGCTTTCAAATCCTGAAGAATCTGCCAGTGAATAATTCCAGATTATATGATATTGATGATATTTGTTCCACGTCTTCTTGTCCAGTAGCCTTGTTACTTCTCACCAGCATTTTCCTCATGAACAGTGACAGATCCTATTCTTGCTCTCCAATTTGAGATTCATTTGTTAATTTTATTTCTATTATTAATTGATTGAACCCCTTCACACATCTGACTGAACAGCACATTTGAGTGAATATACAGAAAATGATTATTTATTAAATGTGATGTATATTAATACACTTGTGCTTTTGTAATTAGGAAACATACGATAATACACGAATATGATGCTTTCTGTGTCCACAAAAAGTGTCCTGGTCTCTTTATGAGGATTTTTGGAGAAACTCACATGTGTCCAAGTGATTATCCCGGTGGGACGCATCTTCTCTAGCCGAGGTTTGCTGCAATCGCAGGTTCTTCCAAATGTAAGGCCGGTGACACACTGAATGCGTGGCGTAAGCGTCTCAGCTGCGTGGCGTGTCCGTTTTTATTTCGGCTCCCATGTTAACAGGTTAGAGCTTGCACACTGTGTGCGTGACACGCGCGTCTCAGGCGCGGCTCGAGCCGCGTGGAAAACGCGTGCATTCTAGAAATAGAACCGACGCCTATTTTTCACGCGACACGCAAGCGTCTTGGAAGCGTTTCCAAGCAAAATTGAAGAGGAAAAGATGCTTATATGACATTTTGACACGAATACATATTAATAAATGTCATTTTGATGTTTGAAAGTGTCTGGGGTTTGACATAAATGCAAATATAAATGCAATTTAAAAAAATATTATCGATTTTCAAATACTGCACCTGTCAATACAGAATGAAATATTCTATAGTCTATATTGCCGTCAACACTGCCGACGTTGTCTTTGCTGCTATATATTTATGTTTAACATGAAGTATAGGCCTTCCACAACTCTCTCCCCATATGTCAAATATATCACCAATATGTCACCTAGCAGCAGCAGCGCCGCGTCAGACACGCTTCTGGTGTGCAAAGACATGGAAAACGTGACGCAGCCGCCACGCAACAGAAACGCCACGCTCACGCCACGCATCCAGTGTGTCACCGGCCTAAGAGGCATGTTTTGGAATCTCTCACACTTTACAGTAATATCTGAATAGACGTTCTGTGCAAATGTCACAGATCTTGTTGCTGGTCAAGATCTGCTTTCAGTATTTGCACACGTGCTCTACACAGTCCCATTACTACAAAATGGGAGTCTCCAAACATGACAACATTGTAGTCGATCAGCGGCCGATTCTTTCTTTAACGCAGTGTTTCAGTGAACAGAATCAGTCCATTACAGCTTCAAACATTGAGGCTAATGGCAGCTTGCTATATCAGTCCTCCTTGTGTTTCAAGTAGCCATATTAAAGAGATTAATGTTTATATTTTCTTTCCTTAGACTATGACTTATTTTAATGAGTATTCACCAAAATTATGCTGGTAAAAAAGAGGGCATAAAAAGTTTATCCAAGCTGATTCTTTGTTGAAACATTTTAAATGTGTTCTTTCTTACCTTTTTCAATGAATGACAGAAATTCCTCCTTGATTCCTTCTGGGGATCTAATGGAAAAAAGGGTGGGACTACATTTTATATTAAACATTTTATTTAAATATGAATTATTATGAAGTTAGGAACTATATAATGTTTGCTAATAATTTATTTTTATTTGCTTTTATTATCTTTGTTGAATTTGCTTTGCAGAGTATAATTGCCAATGTAAAAGTTATGGCCATACATAAAAGCAGAACGAGTACAAAGTATTTCACATCTGAATTACATAAGCTGAACATTTTGAATGTTAATTAGGACTAACTATTATATTGGTGTAATAGTAAGAGGGCAATATATAAAAATATATAAATCATGCACATTGTGAATTGCTACTAGCATGCATAAATAAATAAATAAATAAATAAATAAATAAATAAATAAATAAATAAATAAATAAATAAATAAATAAATAAATAAATTATTTAATTGGGAAGTTGTGCATCCATCCTTTTGTTTATAGCTAGTTTCAGTTAACCAATTCCCCGGTTCCCACCCTGTCCTTCAAAATGAACAGTGAGGCGCAATTCTTCACGTACTTTGTTGTCATGCTTCGAACTGTGTTTTCAAGACTGAAGCCTTTTTAACGTTGCACTACATGGTGAAAAAAAAAATCAAACAATACTGATTTTGTTATGAACATTGTGTAATAGAAGACATTTGCCTTTATTTGTTGAATTATTTAAAAGGAAATATTCATCTGTGCAAGATAAGATAACTTTCATGTGAATTATTTCCTGTGAAACATACCTGGTTCAGGAGGATGGGCCGGCTGTTGTGGAAGTTGTCCTAGATTACAATAATAATAAAATAAATAAATAAATAAAAAAACACAATAACATATTTTGATAATAAATAACAATGAAACGTATTCCAGGCCTATTGTTATATGTTGTTGTCTGCAACTTTTTTGTTTTTACCTTTTATTTTATTAGGACCACATTTCAAAATCATTATTCTTCCTTTATGTAACTTACAAAGTTTATGTAACAATGTTGCATTTGACATGTAGAAATTGAAGTAAATGTACAGTGTAGTTTTTATGTTTTGAAAAAAGTCTGCATTCAATGTAATTAACTTGAAATCCAACTTAAACTTTTAATTGCACATGCAATATGGTTTCTATAGCAACTATTCAAGATGACATAATTCTAAGGTACATCAAATGCCTAGAGTTGCATAGAAGTATAAATCATTTGAAATAAACAAACCTGGCAGAAAAGTTGAGAATGTGTACAGTGGATGAGGTACAGTAGACTGGACACAATCCTGCAATAACATAATAAATTGCATAAAAGAAAAAAAAAAACACAAATTGTATGCTTCTTTTACACGTCACTTTGATATATTTGACATTGTATAAAAAAAAATAGTGAAATAATACGGAAATTCTGGAAAAATAAAGACAGCTTGCAATTAAAAAAAAGAGAAAGAGAAAACAGTGTTCACATTGTTCCTTGTGACCAGTCTATCAGGCAGAACCAGTTTTGAAAGATATTTGCTGAAATGGGTGAACATTTAAGAACTCAGGCAGTGTTAGTTCTCATGTTAGTGTCTTATATATATATATGGTGGAAATGGGCAAAATTCACTGGGCGGACTCTATTTAAAAAAAAAAAAATAGAGGTCATCTGGCTTTAGATGACCTTTCAGATGTTTAAAAACCTTTATAATCTATAATAACTAAATTATAGAAATTATTTATTTTATGTCTCATTTAACCCCCTGGGGTCGGCTATTACAAATAATAAAAACAAAACGTTGTGTTTTTCATAAATTTACCCCTAATACCCATATTTTTTCAAAATGATAACTGCAAATCCACCTTTCACTGCTTGGAATTCAGTTGTTTCCATGAATTGCAGTGATCCATTTGCGTAGCTTTCGCCATTCTGTAAAAATATACTTCAGATTTGTTGTCAAATCTAATTGTGCAGTCAATCGTAAAGCTCTTTCCCTTTTAAGATGTGTTTTTCAAACAAATGCTGTCACTCCGTATTTTATGGGGATTTATGGTATTTTTATTATTTATTTGCCAAAACAAAAACTTTTATGATCAAAGACTTTTACCTACAACCACTATATGGCTCCAGAGGATTACTCAATGTGTTTTATCTCTTTTAGATTTAAGTTTAGACATTTCTAAAATCATTATTTTATCAATACAATTTTGTTTTTGATGTAGCTGATTTATATTTTTTAACAAATTATGTAAGAGAGAGCAGCTTCACCATTCTTTTCTGTGAGTGATTTTGAGAAGGGGGAGGGGGTCTGGGGTATTATTTAAATAAAATTTTATTTACAAAGAGTTTAGCCTAAATTGATTACCTCACAACAAGGCTACAATTAGCCACAAAAACTTATTTATTTTTTTCTTTTTTCTTTATTTAATCAATAACTAAAATGACACATTAGCTTGAAAACCCCTACAATTAACAAACAAACATTATAGACCGTTCTTATTTATCCGTAAAGTATTACATTACCAGTAGATTGTATTTAATAGATTTCACTTTGTAACTGTTAAACACATTTGCAGTTGGTTTAAGGTATCATCTTTACATGATTGGCCTGTATTACATTTACAGTTTTGACCAGCATGTGTCGCCATTTGTGTGTGTTTTGTGCCAGGCACGGCGTTATGGGTGCCACGCACGGCGTTTCTTTCTTCAAAAAGAAAAAAACTTTTGATATATTCTAATTTTGTCAAGAATTATAAAAAATTGGCAATAAGCTCATCATTTGTGCTAAAATAGTCTAAATGTTTAGTTTTAAAAACAATTTTAAAAAGCTGGTTATGACTATTGTGATGTTTCTGCGCAAGTTCAGCATTCAGTGAGGTTCGGGTTTGTTCCGACCAGAGCTCGTGAGCGGAGAGCGCATTTCTGAATATTCCGCTCCGCTCGCTCATTCCGCAGGGTCGCTCGCTCAACCCAGAATGGCCTGAGCCTGGCTCGAAAATATGCGGAATAAGGGCTGCCTCCAACAAATTTTTTTTTTTCTTTTTTCTAGTCGACTAGTAGTTTTTCATATAAAGCCATTCGTGGACAAATCGTATATTATTTTAATTACTTAAATAGGCTATATAGCCAGGATAATGAGCGTTTATGTAATATAGCCGCACTCAAGCGCACGACCGCACGCATAAAGCTTGCCACAAAGAACCGGTAAAAGTAATGATTATGAATGTGTCTAAAATAGCAAGGAGACATTTAATTGTTTATTAATAAACTGTTTTTTTCTGTGTCGCTGCAAAGATGAAGTTGACGATGCGGACTCACAAAAAACGCCAGAGAGAAATGCACACTTCATATGGATTTCATAATTAGAGAGTAGCCTATTTCTTTTTGGTTTCTTTTTTTTCGTTTAAAAGTAGACATTTCAAGCTTTCTATAATAGATAGCCTATATTTCTCAAATCTGTGAGGCACAAGCTGAGTTTCGGCGCCCTCCAGTTCACGTGAAATGCAGGTGATCGTGCTGGCGCCTTATTACATTGTCTGCTATATATTTGCTTCTTATTTATTAAATACAGGTAATTGGTTGAGAAAACATTGATCAAAATTAAGATACAATTTATACAAAACGAAAATCTTTTAAAAAGAGTCTTTCTATGAAAAAAATAAATAAAAAAACTCTCACCCACTCCATGTCATATCTTTCTCAGCGACCAGCGCCGTTGCTAGGAGGGCGCCAGCGCCTCTGCCTTGCGAGTGGATGATAGCCCTGAAGACGCCTAGCAATGGTATACCTTTAGTGGTAGCATACCTTTAATTAAGCTATACCTTAAGAGTCTTCATAGCGCACTAAGAGACAACGCCAGGTAAGATGCATATGATGCGTAATTGAGATTCCAAAGCGCTCTTCTTTGGTCAGAACCATGGAGAGCGATCGTGGATCGGTCCGTCCTATGTACCGAAACTTTTTACAGTGCAACAAAATATTCATAGAGCATCAAGCTATTAAAACCTATATTATGTATACTCACAGATAATATAACAGTAGCCTATATTAGTCAGTAATTTTTATTAGGTTAAACAGTGATTGGATAAATGTTTTTAATTTAACGTTTTTAATTTAAGGCCCACCCACAATTGGTCTGCCCCATCCAAAACTGGAATCCTGGCGCCGTGGCTGTTTTGTGCATCTCACGCATGTATTTCTGGATTAGCCTACAGTGTGCGTTTCTGGATCTGTTACTGTTTTTTTTTTTTTTCACTAGATACATGTAACGTAAATTCGATTTCAATATCCGAAAAGCTCTTTTCGAACAAAACAACCCGTTAATTTTAAGATGGCCATTTTTTTTATTATTTTAGACCGGATCGTTTCAGCGACGTTAATACAGCTTACCCATACGAAAGTTTCTGTTATGACATCTGTGTAGCGTTTATACGCCCACGTATAAATATAATTAATTATTATTCATAACGAATTATGATCAATAATTAATAATTTAATTATTTTCAAAATTTACTGTAACAGAATCAATAATATGATCATTTATCAGTTCATCCAATGAACAGAAGGCATAAACAATTATTAACTCTAGGAAATATAATATCTTCCTGGCCAAGAAAGAATAACCCCCTAACAGTAAATTAAGAAATAGGGTAAAAGCATAGGTAACTTTTGATCGAAGTTCAAGACAATAAATCTGATAAGCACATACACAAGTAATCTCTTTTCAAATACAAACAATACTTTATTGATTATATACTAACACATACAGCTAATCTCTAACACAAACACACACACACACACACACACACACACATACGAGTTGCAGAAAGGAAGAGAGTGAGGAAAGAGTGGGTTTAAGAGTGAAAGGATGAAATCTCACGATTCCATATGCACTTAGACATGACCTGGAACGAACCATCAATCATTAATTTAACCCTTCTATCGTTTCTTAGACAGGTTATTAAATTTATGTAAATACACCAGTGCAGCTTTTAGTCTGGAGGTAGTCTACTTGCGTCTTTGCTTTTGCGTTCCTTTTGGGAATTCCTTTGGTCAGCGTCAGGGTTCGTTCGTTGGTTATAGTCTCCTCGTGCCTGGATAGATGGGGCGAGGACCAGTCACGTGTGGCTGGCGGTCGCGGATGGTTGATGCGTCTTTGAAGTTGAAAGCGTGCGTTGCAGCCGTGAATCGTGGAACGAAACTTTGCAGCAAAACTTAACTTAAAACCGAGACTTTCAATCGGAAAAGAAGAATAACACAAAAGAAAGAAAGAAAATAAGATACGGAAAGGAGCTAGATGACTGGAAATTGAATCTAACCCATATCTGATATTAATTTGGGTTGATCTGCTCGTCTGTTAACGTTACATGGTTACTAAAACCATCGTCTGCCGTCTCCGTCTTTTTCTGCACTCGTTGAGAGCTCTTCTGTATCAGAACATTTTGAACGAACTAACTTTTGGACTCCCGAGAGCGAACTTGGAGAGAGAGCCCAGAGAGTTTTGGGTCTAAGGTTTTTAACTAAAATTTGTC
Source organism: Scardinius erythrophthalmus (assembly GCF_964197995.2). Classification (NCBI taxonomy): domain Eukaryota; kingdom Metazoa; phylum Chordata; class Actinopteri; order Cypriniformes; family Leuciscidae; genus Scardinius; species Scardinius erythrophthalmus. The sequence continues at coordinate 2,283,873 of NC_138230.1, read as the reverse complement.
CTCCCCTTCTGAAGAGAGCGGACCAATTAGACACTGTTCTTTGTTTTCAAAGTCATAAATCATGTATTCCCTGAGGGGTTTTTCTAATGAAACTAAAAGACCAGATGCAGTTTAGGCATGATTTCGAATTATCAGAATATGAACATTTTTAAACAGATTTAATTCCCGTCATCTTGCTATTTGTGTTCGTAAGATAGCATTGATATGAAACAGTACACACTTCACACATTCACACGTCTAATAATTATAATTATAACAATTACATGAATTATATGGGATCAAAGCATATTAAACGGACACATATATATCGTAGAAACACATAGAATGATGTATGATGTTTTTAAGTCCGTTGAAAATTGTTCTTGAATGAGTTTTATGGATCTTGATAGGTAAAGTCTTTTTGGTGTGCAAAGTTTAGACATTCCAATCTGAGGTCATGGATAGTTCTTGCTGAAGAGAGGTTTTGTTCATCTCTCATGGGACCAAGATGGGGTCCGTTGGCCGCAGGGGTCAGCAGTAATCATCTCTAAACCGATTCGTCTTGCAAAACTATCAAACGTTGACCAGTTCTTCCTTAAGTTAACCAATAAAAGTCTTTGGTAAGCAGACTTTCTGGAGACTGGGTGATTTATGGCTCTGGTTCGTGAGGACTCTTGTGTGAGACCTTGGTCTCTGTCTTTCTCTTAACCAATCAGTAATTTCGGCAACAAAGATAGTATTGACCAGTTATTTCGTTAGTGCTGGGGGTCAGTTTTAAACAGCCCGACTGGTTGGCGCCTGGCCCCGATGACAAGATGGATGAGGATCATGAGACGTTCTGAACAAGTCTTTCCCCCCCCCCTCATTCATCGAGAAGCAGAGAATTTGAATTAATATTCAAAAAGAAGATGAGTCGGTGGTTGGTTCCTTCTCATTGTTGTTACATATCCCCCCTTCGGTCACTGATGGGTTGAGTAGAAGGCATCGGTGAACGCTGGAGAAATGAGTAGAGGAAGCAAACACAAACAGCAAACAACAAGACAACACCTCCATGACTGGTCACTTTACTGGTGCAGGGCATTAGATTACCTAGGCATAAACAGGTTCACTCTCTCAATATAGTTAATCACGTTGAATAAAGTTTAGTTCAATTTTAGGACGTTATCCTAATTTATTTTGGGATGGTGATTAATCAATTTTGTGACTAAATTTGATTGGTTTGTTTTCTTCTCTTCTAAATCGTTCTAGGCTTGGACCAATTTACCTTTCAATTTGTGATACGAATGATGCAGGGAGTTCTCTGGCTCACATTCGTTTTAAGGTGACTTACAAATATTAGGCGTGGTGTGTCAATCCTATTATTGTGACCTTGACCCTTATGGGGTGGACAGGCCTTTTACCTAATAAAAGAAGGAAAGGAAGGAAGGAAGAGGTAAAACAAAACAAAGCAGTTGAGTGTTCCTCCGGATATGACTTGTAACTACTGTTGCACAGCTAAGGTGTCAGGGATCATGATGTAATGAGAGGTGTTCTCAGGTGTACTTGTTGGATGGGTAGTTACCATGTTTCCTATGGTAAGTGTAGCTAAGTTGTTAAGCTAGTTTCCGAAGTTAGTTTCTATCTGTGGGGGAAAACATGTTTGTTGCATGTTTTGCATGGCAGAGGTGGTTAACTTCTGTATGTTAGTGAGTATGTTAGGGGTGTTGTGTAGTACATGTATGTATGCATGTATGTATGTATGTATGGTCAGATCTGTTTCAGTCTGTTTTGCTCCCCCCTTTGCTTGATGGCTGAGCTTTGATGAGCTTGCTGCCTCTTCGCCTTAGAAAAGGGATCTTCTGTGATCTGCTGGGGTCAAACCAGTAAGGCAGGAAGTTCTCTGGCAGACATTGGGAGGCAGTTTGGCATGGCTGCGTGAAGCTGTGGTGCAAAACTTTGTCTCCGTTGTTGCATTCCTCCGATGATGCCTTCTGGTTGTGACAGACTTTCTGACCTTCGGTGCTTACTGTTGTTGCTGTAGCACACACATGGTTCTTGGGTTTGGAGCTCGTTTGGTGGTTTCTTTATGAGTGATGGGGTAGCCAGGATGGTGTTTTCTGGTACCTCAGTGGTTGACTGTGAGAGACCACTTTGTTCTGTGTTGCTGTAGAACAAGTGGTTGTCATCTTCGTTATGAAGGTGTATCAGATGAATCGGTGGTCTCCCGTTCCATCCTGTTTTCTAGGAACACTTCCAGTCGCCTCATTAGTTGCTCCATGTCTTCTGAGGTTAAACTGTCTTGTTCTTGGGCATACTCAGTGCTGTGCTTAACTGAGTGGTGCCGAGGTGGGTTTCTTGAGAAGCGTGGCTGGTGCCATGACTTTTCCATGCGGTTGGTGTGGTAGCTGTCATCGGCATGGGAATCACGTTCTCTGTGCTTCTTACGAAGAACTGTGGTGTTGTCGTGCCACTGGTTGTCTTCCAGTGCAAGGCTTGTGTCTTGGCTGAAGGAGTTTGAAACTGTGGATGTTTTCAAACCTTTCTTTGAGGACATCTTCTGCTTGATGTGGGCCTTGTGCGTCAGGTCACGTAGCTGCTGAATTGTCATTGTGTCTGCACAGGCCTCGAGACCAAAATGATGACTTAATCCAGGGTGCAGGTTTCTCAGAAAGAGGTTTTTGAAGTTCACATCCTCTTCTTGTTCAGGTGAGTTATGTGCACCAAAGAAGGCTTGTCGAAAACGGTGGTAGTAGGCTTGAGGAGTCTCTTGTCGACCTTGTTTGGTTTCCAAAGCGATTAACACACCATGTTCCGACTCTGGGCCTGTGAATTCTTTTATCAGTGTCTCACATAGCAGCTGGTAATTTGACTTGACATGAGCAGGTTGTCGGTCTAGGAAGCTTCGTACCTCTGAACTGGATGTCGATCTGAGGAGGTAGAACCTGTCTCTGTCAGTCACATGTGGTCTCACCTCTAGGTGGAAGTTGATATCTCGGATGTGGGACTGGATGTCCGGGCATTCCGTGGAGTTTGGGTTGAACTGAGTGATATTCTTAACCAGCTGGTTGAGATCTTTAAAGGTCATCCCCTGTGCAGCTTTGGAGTCTGCCTGGATGAGTTCTCGTTGCTTGTTGGCAGTGAACGGTTCTGTGGTGAAGGCTGGTGATGTTTTGGGTTGTGGCCATTCACTTCTTTCTCTGTATGCCAGTTCTTGGATGGAGGACTCTGTTCTGCTCAGCAGTGGTGATGCTGAGGGAGGTCTCTCCCTTCTTGGCTCTGGTTTCTGTTTGAAAACATGCCGGAGTTCATCTCTGACCGCGTAGAGCTCGTTGTTGGCGTCATCTCGCTGTTGGGTCAGATGGTCAATGTCAGCACTGCACCTTTCCAGGTGGTCTTTCAGAGCATTAATTTCAGAGTTCTTATCTTTAATATCAGCTTTAGCTTTCTCTAGCTGATGTTCAGCAGACTGGAGTTGGTTTGCCAGGTGCTTCTGGACAGTCTTTAATTCTTGTTTGTCACGTTCAGTGACTGCAAGGGCTTCTTGGAGCTTGTCAACTTGTTTCTTTGTTTCTTGCTCCACTTCGTCAGGCACTTGAGCTTTCGCTTTGAGCTGGTCTGTGCAGTGTTGAGTGTGCATCAGCTCTCTCAGGAACTCAGTGGTCTGACGCTTGAAGTCGTCCTGGACTTTCACTTCCAGCTTGTCTATGCGGCTTTGAGCACGTGTCAGCTCCTCCTGAAGGTGGGTGATGTGCTTGTCGCTTAGTGTCAGCTGGGCTGTGAAGGCATTGCTTAGGGAACAGATGATCTTGGTTAGTTCCACGTGGTTGTGGTTCTGATTCTGGCTTGAATCATGTGTCAGGAGTCTTCTCAGAATTATGATTATTATTAAAAATAATAACAGTTCAATTGTCTTTGGTGTGAGGCAGTCTGTGATGCCTCTGAGCCAGGCGTCCACGTCAGTGGGGTTCGTCGTCCACGGCATGTTGGCACGCTGGGGTGAAGAGACTGACACAGATCTGTGTGGGGTGTAAGCCTATGTGGTTGAACAGCTAAATGTTGTCTAAGTGACTGTACAACAATAGTGAAGTGTTGTAATGTCTAAGTGTTGGTCTCAGTGTAGACAGGTAGGTTAGTGATGTGGAAACTTTGTCACTCAACTAAGTGAGGGAAAGAGAGAAAAAGGTTAAAACAAATCTCAATTGCAATGTTTTTTTTTTTCAATGGGAGAAATATTTTTTTTATAAATATTTTCTATCAATGAAAAGCTGGTTCAAACTCGTGCTGTGAGGACTATGTCACTCACTGAGTAAGGGAAAAAGAGAGAGAGGTTAAAACCAATTTCACTAAAACAAGAAAGAAAATTCTTAAGTGGGAGAAATATTATTTTTCTCGTAAATGCTTCCTATCGGTGAGAATCTGTTTCCAGAAAGGTAAACAATATTATTGTTTATGTTTACAAGGAAAAATAATACAATAATAATGCTGATACCTTTTTCCGAGTATTACAGGATTGACACCACACACCGTCAGTTGGACCGCTTACAGCTGGGATGCTATGAAGGCGAGGGTTGCTCAACACTTGTCTCTGTTAACTGATCTTGGATAAGATGTTAAATTGTAAATTGTGTTTACAAAGACAGAGAGAGTATGGAGAACAAGAGAGGGTTTGATTACAAATCAAATACCTAATAATTGTTTTCTTTTGGAAAAATTATCTTTCTCTTTCTTTAGACTCGATTGATGGTTCTTCCAGATTTGTTTCCCACAAATGTGAAGGATGGGAACGCAGGACAAAACAGGAAGGATGTAGGAAGGAAAGGAGGGAAGGAGATTGGATCCACAAATGGCTCTGGAGCCTTTGTCAACCTACGAGTTTAGAATTGATAGTTGCCAACAACTAAACATTCACAAATAAAACTTTGTAAGAGAGGTTTATCTCTGATTTATTTGAAACTTGTAGTGAGATGCCAATGTCTCCTATTGAGGCTCAGGTGTTTCACTCCCAAGCTAGGAATCGAAAGAGAAATTTAGAAATTAGGAAAATTATGAAATTAGATTTATTAAAAATAAATCTAGAAATCATTAGAAATTACCTGTTTAGAAAAATAAAACTTAAATATTGATTTAATATTTCCCTTTTTTAAATCAAATTAGAATTTGGCAATTAATAATCATAAACCAGTATTTTCTTTTCAAGTAAAATGCAGGTAAATGAAATTAATAATTGTGAACCGAAATTTCCTTTTCACAGAAAAATATGGGTAAAGTATGAGACAGGTAAAATAGGAAAGAAGAAAAACCCAACAGGTGTAACAGGTGTTTAAATGGTTAAATCACTTTAACGTTGTTCAAACAGACACGGTATTTAACCACTGATGTTAATACTAATGACAAACGTAGATAATGCTTAAGGCTTTAGCATATAGGTTAGGCCTCAATGTAAACAACTACTTAGCTTAGCTTTAGCTTAGCTTAGCTTAGCCACAAATGGGTTTTGTTTCAGTTTGTTTACACTGTGGCGTTGGTCAGAGTTCACCCGGAAGCGTTGGTTAAGACTTCCGTGTCACGATTGTAACTATGGCGACAAAACAAACTCTAGTGGGCAAAAAGTGAATTGCAGTTTGTAAACAGTAATGCATGTTACATGAAATGTCGGCGCATTTCAACAATGTTCAAAGAAATATGCACGTACAGTTGATAATATTATGTGAAATGACGGCGCATTTCAAACTGTACAAATGGGACACCACTCGTAGCTGTTTTTACGACGTGGGGCTTCACTCAGTTTGTTAGGAGTGAGATTAACTTTAAAGGGCAGCTTTGTGCTGTAATAGATGGAACAATTATAGCGATCTCTGTGGATCGTCTCTGTGCAATTTTATGTGAGCACACGAAGACAACAGGGTTTTTAACTGTTGGTTGAGTTTCAACGTCAAGCTTTACTTGAATACAACTTTAAATAATTCCTATTCAACTACACTCGGACATACGCAGTGTTTACACGAGAATTAATTGAACAGACACAGATAAGCTTATCGTTTATCACGGGAATTGCCGTGGGACACGCACGGACAACCTGAGAAATAAAGACTAATCTGTGAGGAGAATATTCGTCCCAGTGGAACACGCACTGAGTGACGATCAGATAAATAAGGACTAACGTTCACGTTAGACGAGGGACACGCTCGTCCGTCCTTTACATGGTTATTTTAATTAGCAGCTACTGCAGTTTTAATTTCATTCAGCTCTCTGACTGATACAAACACACATAAGTTACCGTTACAGCTTTGAAAGACGCTGGAACACGCAGACGTCAGTACGCTATAATCAAAGTATTTCAGAGATTGAGGGACACGCTCAATCCTTACCTTATCATTGTGTGAGATTTTATATCTTGGGTTATTTTACTGCAGTTTAAAATAAAATAACACGGGAAGGGAGGCAGACTAGACTAGAGTAGCAGCTCAAGCAGCAGACATCCATTCAAACAGTGCGCGCGGCGCGCGCTGCATACGTCATACACAGACTCTCAGAGGTTCGGATCTCTCATCCGCATGAAAATGAAAATATAAATTACTTCGTATATGCTTACAATTTAGGTTAAACTTCCCGCATTCTCTCCACCATAAATAATGTAGCGTTTATACGCCCACGTATAAATATAATTAATTATTATTCATAACGAATTATGATCAATAATTAATAATTTAATTATTTTCAAAATTTACTGTAACAGAATCAATAATATGATCATTTATCAGTTCATCCAATGAACAGAAGGCATAAACAATTATTAACTCTAGGAAATATAATATCTTCCTGGCCAAGAAAGAATAACCCCCTAACAGTAAATTAAGAAATAGGGTAAAAGCATAGGTAACTTTTGATCGAAGTTCAAGACAATAAATCTGATAAGCACATACACAAGTAATCTCTTTTCAAATACAAACAATACTTTATTGATTATATACTAACACATACAGCTAATCTCTAACACAAACACACACACACACACACACACACACACACACACACACACACATACGAGTTGCAGAAAGGAAGAGAGTGAGGAAAGAGTGGGTTTAAGAGTGAAAGGATGAAATCTCACGATTCCATATGCACTTAGACATGACCTGGAACGAACCATCAATCATTAATTTAACCCTTCTATCGTTTCTTAGACAGGTTATTAAATTTATGTAAATACACCAGTGCAGCTTTTAGTCTGGAGGTAGTCTACTTGCGTCTTTGCTTTTGCGTTCCTTTTGGGAATTCCTTTGGTCAGCGTCAGGGTTCGTTCGTTGGTTATAGTCTCCTCGTGCCTGGATAGATGGGGCGAGGACCAGTCACGTGTGGCTGGCGGTCGCGGATGGTTGATGCGTCTTTGAACTTGAAAGCGTGCGTTGCAGCCGTGAATCGTGGAACGAAACTTTGCAGCAAAACTTAACTTAAAACCGAGACTTTCAATCGGAAAAGAAGAATAACACAAAAGAAAGAAAGAAAATAAGATACGGAAAGGAGCTAGATGACTGGAAATTGAATCTAACCCATATCTGATATTAATTTGGGTTGATCTGCTCGTCTGTTAACGTTACATGGTTACTAAAACCATCGTCTGCCGTCTCCGTCTTTTTCTGCACTCGTTGAGAGCTCTTCTGTATCAGAACATTTTGAACGAACTAACTTTTGGACTCCCGAGAGCGAACTTGGAGAGAGAGCCCAGAGAGTTTTGGGTCTAAGGTTTTTAACTAAAATTTGTCCTCCCCTTCTGAAGAGAGCGGACCAATTAGACACTGTTCTTTGTTTTCAAAGTCATAAATCATGTATTCCCTGAGGGGTTTTTCTAATGAAACTAAAAGACCAGATGCAGTTTAGGCATGATTTCGAATTATCAGAATATGAACATTTTTAAACAGATTTAATTCCCGTCATCTTGCTATTTGTGTTCGTAAGATAGCATTGATATGAAACAGTACACACTTCACACATTCACACGTCTAATAATTATAATTATAACAATTACATGAATTATATGGGATCAAAGCATATTAAACGGACACATATATATCGTAGAAACACATAGAATGATGTATGATGTTTTTAAGTCCGTTGAAAATTGTTCTTGAATGAGTTTTATGGATCTTGATAGGTAAAGTCTTTTTGGTGTGCAAAGTTTAGACATTCCAATCTGAGGTCATGGATAGTTCTTGCTGAAGAGAGGTTTTGTTCATCTCTCATGGGACCAAGATGGGGTCCGTTGGCCGCAGGGGTCAGCAGTAATCATCTCTAAACCGATTCGTCTTGCAAAACTATCAAACGTTGACCAGTTCTTCCTTAAGTTAACCAATAAAAGTCTTTGGTAAGCAGACTTTCTGGAGACTGGGTGATTTATGGCTCTGGTTCGTGAGGACTCTTGTGTGAGACCTTGGTCTCTGTCTTTCTCTTAACCAATCAGTAATTTCGGCAACAAAGATAGTATTGACCAGTTATTTCGTTAGTGCTGGGGGTCAGTTTTAAACAGCCCGACTGGTTGGCGCCTGGCCCCGATGACAAGATGGATGAGGATCATGAGACGTTCTGAACAAGTCTTTCCCCCCCCCCCCCCCCTCATTCATCGAGAAGCAGAGAATTTGAATTAATATTCAAAAAGAAGATGAGTCGGTGGTTGGTTCCTTCTCATTGTTGTTACATCTGTTAAAGTAACGGTTTCTATTCAGATTTTCGAACAATATTACATTTCATCATCCAAGATTATTTATTTACCTCAAGCGGTCTGCTTTGAAGTTCTGTGAGTAGTAAGAAAGACGCGCACTGATAGACAAGCATTTCCATTGGCTGCAGTCTGCAGGCATTGGCCAATAACAAAAGTCGACATAGCGCAGCCAATTTTACAGAATGCCATTGATAAATATCAATATCCCTCGAAGTTTTTATTATCATATATTGTGCTACATTTATGTAGCTATTATATTGTAGGTAAAATATAGTAATCATTACAATGTCCAATATATATATATATATATACAATATATATATATATATATATGAAGAGTTCAGATGCAAAAACCTCTAAATGCCATCTGAAATTTCCTCCTAGAATGATCATTTTTATGAAGCTCGTATATTTAAGTTCAATAATTTCACTTAAATGGCAATGAAAATTACCAATTAATTGCCATTTAAGTGAAATTATTGAACTTAAATATACGAGCTTGATAAAAAGGACCATTCTAGAAGAAAATTTCAGATGGCATTTAGAGGTTTTTGCATCTGAACTCTTCATATATTTGGAAATTGTAATGATTACTATATTTTACCTACAATATAATGTTTCAACTGGAACGCCGTCCTTACTCGAAATTCACTCCCCCCACTCCGTCCCCCCGCGTCCCCCCCATTTCCAGCCCTGTGTATATATATATATATATATATATATATATATATATATATATATATATATATATATATATATATATATGTTTTGAGAAACATGTTTAGGGAGTTACATTTAACAAATAAACATCTTTGTCACTTTAAAATAATGGTCCAGAACACTAGTAGTCCTTGAAGAGTGACTAGGTAACACTTGAGTAAGTAGTGATGAATTTTATGACTATTTTCATAGTAGAAATGATAACATTATCATTTTTATAGGAATAGCACCCTAAAAATAGCAACTGTACACTGCATTTTACATACATAGATATCTGTAATGCCCTCAATGGCTTTCATTATCAATTTAATCTGACAAACAAGATATTTTTAAGCTAACAAAGTAGGATCTATTGAAAAATGTAAAAACTTACCCAACTTTTCTCACCAGACAGTTTTTGGTGGTTAGCTGTACACTGTAAAATCTATGGGTTGTTACAAGAAAAAAAGTACCTCAAAGGTGTGGTTGTTTTCCAACCAGTTTTCATGAAGGTGGAGCTCCAGAAAGGAGAGGTGCGCATGTGTTGGTATTTTTCCATCCAGAAACACATGCAAAATTACATTGACGTCACCTGTTGCTTATGATTCACATATCTGAACATTACAGGAAGAATTTTCTACACCCAAATAAACTGGTGGTTATATCTTACTTGACATTCAACATTTTCCAACCAAAAGTTAATATATGTAAAGACATAAACTGAAAATTAAGAAAGGGTTTCTATTAGAGGTTTTGATAATGTCAAATTTCAAGAATTCTCTGAAATAAAGAGCAGAACATGCCAAGAACACAAAGACTAAATAATTGAGCTTTAAATTGATATAATAATTGTAATAATTGAGGGGTTTGTTTGTTTACATTTTTTTTTGTCAAGTGTATCCTTATAGAGCTTTTGACTGGCGTGAATCTGCTGTGCGTCATTCCCTCGCTTTCTCAAACATTTCCTGTTACTATAAAATAAAGGCAAAAAAAAAAAAACATGTATAAATGAAACAGAATATTCTCTTTTGTTAGCAGTAACATTTTATTTGGACAACTACACACTAGATCTTAGAATTTTATTAACCATATCCAATGATATGGAAAAGTTAAAGTATGAGCAGTATTAGAGCTGAAATGTAAGGGAATGACATTCAGGCATTTGGCTTAACCATAAAACCAAGGTGTGGCTTGGGTAACACTTTATTTTACGGTGCCCTTGATACAGAGTAATTACTTAATTAATTACTTAGTAATAGACTTTGTAATAACATGTAACAAAATGTACAGAACATGTAACTAAGTTATGGAACAGCCTGTACTTACAGATTGTAATTACGCACATGTAAAAGGCAGCTACTGTTACACATGTGTAACAAGCCGAGTCTATTACATACGTGTTACGGACTTGGTACACTGTAATTATGTAAGAAAGTACTTCGTATAACACAATGTAACAACAAGTACTTAAATATGTTAGGCTACTGAGGTCTACAGTTACACATGGTAAATGTGTATGTTCTGTAGCATTACTTGTATGTAACATAAAATAAAGTGTATCAAGATTGTACTTAAGTGCACTTCCTGTGTATCTACATATGCAGCCTGATCTCATGGCAATTCGTACGAATTCTACGAGGTGGCTAATTCGTACGAATTCATACGACCTCACTCGTATAAATTAGTAAGATTTTTGCTAAATCGTACATATTTTACGAATTGCCCAATTCGTATGAATTCATACGAATGACCTACCCCTGACCCCGCCCCTAAACCTACCCATCACGTGGGTTTAGACAAATCGTACAAATTCGTTCGAGTGAGGTCGTACGAATTCGTACGAATTCGCCAACTTTTTATCACTCGTTCGAATTCGTACGAATTGATCGTGAGATAGCGTTGACATATGTTATCCATCTGAATTAACCCACTAGTTCATAGCTTAAATACATGCATTAGCTTCCTAATTACATTAAAATTACAGAAAATTACACAGGCATGAGCTACGTAAAATAAAGTGTATCAAGAATGTACTTAAGTGTACTTTGTGTATACATACCTTATCCATCTCTGCCTTAGTTTGATTTAAACTCACTAGTTCATAGCTTAAATGCATGCAGTAGTTTCCTAATTACATAATATTACACAGGTATAAGCTACGTAAAATAAAGTGTATCAAGAATGTACTTAAGTGTACTTTGTGTATACATACCTTATCCATCTCTGCCTTAGTTTGATTTAACTCACTAGTTCACAGCTTAAATGCATGCAGTAGTTTCCTAATTACATTGTAATTACATAATATTACACGGGTATAAGCTACGTAAAATAAAGTGTATCAAGAATGTACTTAAGTGTACTTCATGTGTATCTATAAACCTTATCCAACTCGGCTTGTTACACATGTGTAACAGTAGCTGCCTATTACATGTGCGTAATTACAATCTGTAAGTACAGGCTGTTCCATAACTTGGTTACATGTTAAGTACATTTTGTTACATGTTATTACAACGTCTATTACTAAGTAATTAATTAAGTAATTACTCTGTATCAAGGGCACCGTAAAATAAAGTGTTACCGTGGCTTGTACTGTAAAACATTTACAAGGCAAAGAAGAATCACAGATGTTACGTCCCAGGACGTAATGTGTTATTTCCTTTATTATTTATTTGATTTTGTGATGTTATTTGTTATTGTGCAGTTCGTTGTCTCTCTCTCTCCCTCCCTCTCCTTCTGAGCAGGCTTGATTGGGTTCAGCTGCGGCAGATTACGTTGATGAGCGGGAGGGTTGATAAGCTGAGGAAGACGGCAATGCAAGAGAGCTTCTTGGGCGCGCGTCGTACGGCTCCGTTGTCGTTCTGTCCCTCATCTCCTGCCCCAGACATTTAGTTTATTGTTGGAATTCTAAATGTTTGAGTATGGTTGTGTTTCATTCCGTGAGGGTTCCCTGTGTGGGGTTATCACCGTCGAAAGATGAGGACAACTGTCTTGTTATGTTGGTATCATAAGTTTTCTTTTTCTGGTATTATATTTTATTTATATTTTCCTGTTTACTTAAGCTGTTATTGATTTATCTCATTATTGATGTTTAATTAGTTTCTTTTGGAAGCCGTAGGGAGGAGGTTGCCATTATTGTTTTCTTGAGTAATTTTCTCCTGTTTATGGTCAGTTAGGGAGTAAGGGAAGTTTCTTTGTATTTTCTTTGGTGGTTTTCTTTTGTTAGGTAAATTATATTTAATTCCCTTTAGTTAAAACCATTTCTGTTTGTTATTTTGGCTTGAACCCCTCCTGAAGATTTATGCTTCCTGTTATTTATTCTTATGTTAATAAAAACTTACTTTTTGACGCTATTTCGTTCTGTAGTATCTGTCTGTGAGCTGGGAAAGGAGAAGGGATAGATGTATCAATTTAATTGATGCTTTTGTTTGTCATCGGCATCCCTAACCCTAGACGGGGAGGTCGTGACACAGAAGAAATGTTGGGTTTGTCACATATTTATAGAGCTGTTGACTCTGGTGTGAGTCTGGGAGTTGGGGACACTTATTATTCTTAATATTTGTGATCTGCCTGCTTTGACGACATTATATGTGAACTGAACTGAGCTGGACGATGACATCATGTTTTCTCCAGAGCGGCTGTATCAATAAATTATGAGTAGGCTTACACAACGATGTACAAAAACAGAAAGGTTTTTTCCCCCCTCTGCACAGATGACAATGTTATCAAAATGATCCTCGTCCACATGGATCCGCGAAAACGACTAAAAACTCTGTATTATGCAGGCCAGACAAGTAATTTGGTGAGGCCACTTTGTAAAGAAAGACTACAGGCCTGCGCACATACGCATGCCTGTAGACTAAACACGCAATACGCATTTGCACGCATCACCATTTTCAAAGATTCACATTTCTGAAGTTTACACGGAGATGATAACGGTATGGCTTTCAAAAACATGTTTTGAAACCTTTTAAAAGTTTGTGTTCTCAGGCCACCAAAACGCTGTTGTCGTTTCACGAGTTCACACTTACATCAATTAAATAGAGTAAAGATTATGTGTATTTGGCGTGCTGTCCAGGGGAGGGCTCCGAGCTCAGAATTTTTTCCCAAACCTAGAGTACCCCCCCGCCCCGTTGTTGTAAGAGTATTTAGGACTAGAAGTGAGGATATGGGGTGGTGGAGGGATGCTGTTAAACTGTCAACGAACGGAGGTACGTTTGCTGTATATATAACTCGTTGATTGGGTTGATTAAAAGAGTGTGCTCCACTCGTGTCTAGTTAGGTTTTATTATCTGAATGTGCTCCACATGTGTTTAATTATCTGAACGTGCTCCTCCTGAACTTTGTTAATAAAAACATAATTTAAATGAAAGGCTAGAATGCATTACAAGTGTTCTGTTTTCAGTTGATAACTGTCAATGTTATCATTAGTTATTAACCCTTTTTAAGTTAATAACTAATGATTTATACAACAGAAATGAATCAATAAAAAAACAGACAATGACTTTCTTCTAGATCTGCTGTACAGACAAAACAAGCTTTATTTTTCTGTTATCACTTTAAAGCTTCTTTGAAACAATCTGTATTGTAAAAAGCACTATATATGAAGAGTTCAGATGCAAAAACCTCTAAATGCCATCTGAAATTTTCTTCTAGAATGATCATTTTTATCAAGCTCGTATATTTAAGTTAATAATTTCACTTAAATGGCAATTAATAGGTAATTTTCATTGCCATTTAAGTGAAATTACTGAACTTAAATATACGAGCTTCATAAAAATGATCATTCTAGGAGGAAATTTCAGATGGCATTTAGAGGTTTTTGCATATATATATATATATATATATATATATATATATATATATATATATATATATATATATATATATATATATATATATATATATATATATATATATATGTGTGTGTGTGTGTGTGTGTGTGTGTGTGTGTGTGTGTGTGTGTGTGTGTGTGTGTGTACTGTATGTGTGTGTATCGGGATCATGCGCTGTCTGAGAGTCTTTGGGCCCTATCTTGCACCCAGCGCAATTGACTTTGTACAGCGACGCATGTATCATTCCTATTTTGCACCCGCGCAAAACGCGCTTTTCCCTCCACAGAAGCACGTCGCTAAACTAGGGAATGAACTTGCGCTCCCTGGGCGGTTCAGCGCAAAAAAGTAGGCGTGTTCCAGCGCAAACATTCCCTCATGCTATTTTGCAGGTTTAGAAAACAATTGCGACACTAACCAGGAAAAAATAGTTTAAAGTCAGTGGCGCGTTGCGCATGTTATTCATATGCTATTTTAAGGGCGCATGCTTGGCCATAATCAATGTAGCGTGTGCACAATGCGCATACACTCTCTCATCTACACAGAAGCAGCAGTTTTCATTTTTGCAAATCATACATTATTACGATAGATAGATAGATAGATAGATAGATAGATAGATAGATAGATAGATAGATAGATAGATAGATAGATAGATAGATAGACAGACAATTTATTATAAAAGCATACATCTAGCTTACACATTTACCCAAATTATCATACGCCTTTTTAACCAAAGTTAATTTGGGTGGGTTTCTCCATCCCCAACGTCCCTGATGAGAGCGTTGCTCTCCTCGGCTGTGAACCGCTCCTGGCGCGCGCCTGGCAAATCCGCCGTTAATAGGAATCCGCTTTAGAACAATCCGCCTGCTCTTAAAGGGAATGTGAAATGACGCTCTGATTGGTTTATTTCAAGTCACGCCCAAACCACACCTATGAATAATGAAGCTACTTCAGACCAACACATTTTAGATTTGCGCCTGGCGCAAGAGTCATTTATCCCGCCGGGAAAATAGCAACAGCGCCAAGACCCGCCCACAAAGTTACTTGCGCTTTGCGCTTTGACACTTGCGTTTCAGATCGTTCTAAATCTAAATTAAAGCATATGTGTATTTTGCACAGTTCTGATCTCAGACCTGAAGGCTTTTTCTTTACCCATGAAGCTCTTCAGAGATCAGATGCTGGACTACAGTATTACTGCTTCATGTCCACAAACACACTGGATTCATCATCAGAACCACAAGATTTAATGCAAGGACATTCTGTTGAAATGTTTTTAATCAAAGGTTAAAGAGATTTTGCTTTATAGCCATGAATATAGAGAAAGATGAATGACAGAATGTAAGCAAAAGGGAGAATATTAAATAAGTTAAAATAAAAAAATAAAATAAACAGTTAAAAGTTAAAATAAAAAAAGATTTTGTTTGTGTTTTGTCCATCAGTCTTCCAAATGCTGTTAAATTGTTCTTCCTTTGTGCATCTGTATATATGTATACATGTATGAGACTAGCGTCAAACAAAATAATGGACACAAAGAACTATAGTAGTCAAAATTCAAATGAAAGAAATTAAAGAATTTTTGTATATATATTAATATTTTTATTAACACTTTACTTTAAATGTGTAAATACTATAATCTCTGGATCCAAAATAACCTTATTTGTGCATAATTAATATTCATGAGTTGAAAAATCTCATCAAGCGCTCAAATAATTACTGATCTAAACTAGCAAGGTATTCTCTCTCTCTCTCTCTCTCTCTCTCTCTCTCTCTCTCTCACACACATAACTGAACTGTTTATGAACTGGATCTGCTGGGTTTCATCTTCAAACTGGTTTGTCTACTTTTAAGCCTCCAGAAGTAAAAGTATTTTCAGTTTTTTTTCAGAGTTTTACCGTGTGCCATTTTACACCAGGACGTAATAAGATTCTTTACCTCAGAAAAGCCGAGCATCAAAGAGTTTAATATTCATATTTTTAGTTTCCTTTACAGGAATTGACATTATGGGGAAACAGTTGATGAGAAACCATGAACATGTCAGGAACCAATAACTCAACAGT
This sequence comes from Scardinius erythrophthalmus, assembly GCF_964197995.2. Classification (NCBI taxonomy): domain Eukaryota; kingdom Metazoa; phylum Chordata; class Actinopteri; order Cypriniformes; family Leuciscidae; genus Scardinius; species Scardinius erythrophthalmus. The sequence continues at coordinate 2,267,617 of NC_138230.1, read as the reverse complement.
TTAATCCAGGTGAGTGAACATTAGTCAGGTGAGCTGCTTTACTTCCTCATTAACTTCACAAACCAGGACATACTTTCTTGAAGTATTTAAAAACTTAAACATGAAGAACTTCAAGAAACATGAATTTCTTTATAGTATCAATGTTTTGAGTGGGGTTGGAGATGTGAATAATTAAAAAAAATACAATAATTATCAGTACAGACTGGTGAATCATCACAACTTTCTACAAGCCACAACTAAAAAATAACGTAATTGACAAATGATGTGTAGTTTACATATTTTGTATTGTATTGCTAAAAAACTAGATGTACCGCATGGCGATACAAAATATGACCGCCGCTCAGGCCTGCACTGGCTTTCCACAAAAATAAATGACGTGGAGCAATTTGGCTGTATTGCGTGATTATGTATATAAGTTGTATATTTTAAAAGACTGTCTGGAGTATTCCTGTGGATCATGGATAATTTAGAGTTTTGTAATTATTTGCCATTACTATTTAAGTTTCATATCAAAAGTCATTAGTTTAGACACTTAACATCCATAATGTGAAAACGTCACATCCATAACAGTGGTTAACAGTAAAAAGCGACTGAAGTGCCCTTGATCAAGGCACCTAACCCCTCACTGCTCCCCGAGCGCCGCTGTTGTTGCAGGCAGCTCACTGCGCCGAGATTAGTGTGTGCTTCACCTCACTGTGTGTTCACTGTGTGCTGAGTGTGTTTCACTAATTCACGGATTGGGATAAATGCAGAGATTAAATTTCCCTCACAGGATCAAAATAGTATATATACTTATATTTATACATATTAAGTATGAAAAATCTGTGATTTTTTTTTCAAAGGACCCTCCCATTCAATTTCTACAAACCTCTACCAAACGGTTGAGGTGCCTGTTGATGGTAAAAGTCAGTTATCTGACTTTGGCATGGGTTTGTTGTGTTTTACAGAAATAAAAAACATTTTTTCCCCAAAAAAGTGGTTTTATCTTGTAGCCCTGGTCCCAGAGTTTTAAAAAAACAATGTTAACAAAATTAAACTCATTCCCACTGTACCTAGTAGAACACTTAAGTAAATGTCCCATTGAAATTAATGGAATTTTATGGATTTAGGTGAAGAAAGTGTACACATAATACATTTTGGTCTGTACCATGAAGAGAAAACTGATTCAACTATATAAACTATATATTTTCTGAAAGCGTAGACTCTCAGGATGTGATCTAACATGACATGAAACATGTCCCACCCACGTCATTAGTATACTGCCCAAGCATAACACATTGGGTATTGGTAAATCGGGTATATGGCTGATACCTAAAAAAAGTAGTAGTATGTGCATGTCTGTCTGTGTGTGTGTATGTGTGTGTGTTTGTGTATGTTTGTGTCTGTGTGTGTGTGTGTGTGTCTGTGCGTGTATGTATGCGTGCGTACATGTTTGTGTGCGTGTGTGTTTGTGTGTGTGTGTGTGTGTGTGTGTGTGTGTGTGTGTGTGTGTGTGTGTGTGTGTGTGTGTGTCTGTGCATGTGGATTTGTATGTGTGTGTATGGGTGTGTGTGCATGGGTGTGTGTGCATGCTTGCGTTTGTTTGTATTCCTGCATGTGTGTGTGTGACAGTATCATCCTAAACCAGCAACCCTTCGCTCAACAGCACCATCTACAGGCCGATGAGTGTACAGTCACTAAATGTGCACATAAATGAATTTATTTTATACCCCCCCATGGATGAAATTCTACGAAACTTAGCATACCCCCAGAGGATGTCAAGTTAATCATACACATGAAATATGGTGCAGTTCTGAACATCTCCACTGAAGATAGGGGCGATTAAAGCAGAATAATATTGCATTTTCATTTTTTATGGGAGGGGCGCAAATCACAAATGAGTGATTATGGGCTAGGTTGATGTGGGCCCTTAAGACCAACATACCATAAAAATTTCTTCATCCTCGGTTCCACGGTTCAAGTAGTTATTTAGGAAAAACTGCATTTTTTGGGTTTGGGGGGGCCCAGCGCGCGGGGGGGCGTGGGATGGGAGTGGCCCCCAGGGACCAAACGAAATTTTTCCGTAAAAGTCTAGTGGGGCTACATGGCCACCAAATTTCAGTGTCCCTGGTATCGTTGACGAAAAATTCAGTAGATGACGAAAAAAAAAAAAAAAAAAACTTTGACAATCCCTATATGACCGCTTTCGCTAGCTATGCTAGCGGCGGTCATAATTATAGGTACGGTAGACGAGTGAGGTTGGAAGGTTTTAATTTAGGTAATGTTACCTGATTGATTCATTTGCCTCACTGTCTTCCCTCTTACCTGCCTTGTTTGCCATCCTATTTATTCTCCTCTTGTTTGCAGTCCTGTGCTGGTTTGTATGATTGTATGATTCTAGTCGTGTGCCTTGCCTGGTCTTTTCCTGACAGTCCTGACAGATCCATTTCTTCCTGCAATTGAGTCCTCGCTTCATCCCTCAACCCGACAAATATTTGAGGCTTCAGTGGAAGAACATTAAACTCTAGTGTTACAAACTTACCAGTCTGTTCAGCCGAGATATTGTGTTTTAAACAGACTGATGTTGATTCAGATGATACCCGTTCTGAACATTCATTAACATGATTGAAAATCACATTAAACCAGGAGTGAAATGTTGATAATTACTGATCAGAAATCGGATTAGTTTTGTCTCCATAAACACACTGAAGAAAATGTCAAATGAAATGTATTGTAATTGAGTGTGTGTGTGAATGAGTGTTTCTGATCTCTTACTCGAGCAGCTCCATGAAGACTGAATGAATCATGGACGACACACAAACATTCAGACATGGAGATTCTTCTCCAGGATTCAGGTACTTCAATCTTCATATGATTTTAATGTTATAGAAGACTCATTTTCTGCACATAACAGGGTGTTGTGTGTGTTTGCCGGGGTTGGTATAGTGATCTGTTGTCTCTATCATATTCTGGTGCGGGATATACAGTAGTTGGAGCCACTCAGTGTCTTTAAACACTGTCCAGAGACACACAGATACAGTAGACAGCTAGATGATATATGACATTATCCTTGGACAGTCTCATCACTCTTCAACACACTTCAACAACCTTCTCATGTGGAATTTATTTTCATAATCAACCAAATTTATTCTTGTCTCTCTCATTTCTATTATATTAAAGTCAGTTTAAGGGTGACAGATCAATCTCACCGGAGTCCAGCTGTGTGTCCATGAAGAGTGACGCGTCTATGGCGGAGCCAATACAATTGAAGGGAAAACACACATCAACGGATCTGAGGTACAACATTTTTGTTTAGACAGACAGAGAGACCACAGACACACACAAATAATGCATGTATGGCATAATTTGGCAATTATCCACTCATTATCAAAATACAAAAATAGGTGATGATACTGTGTAAGTATGTATAACCTGTTAACCGTTGCCAGTGCGCAGGCGCACTGAAGCGATTTTTTTAAATGTATAGTTCAAAGTTACTATCAGATTTAAAGGGACTATGTGTAGCTTTTTAGGTATTTTATTATCTAAAATCAAAATCAAATACCTATGCCAATGATCAGACTAATCCTCGTAAACGAAGAATTTATTATCTTTATATACATGGGACGGGTAGGTCCACGGAGGCTTCCATGTAGTTCTGCCATCTTGAAAAACTATAATAGCAGAGAGGGACAAAAAGTTCTAGGCCAACGCGTTTCCACAACGTGTTTTGTTCAGAGCCAGCGTCACGTGACTGAAGTCAGCAGAAGCGGACGCGCAGAGCAGAGAGAGGCGCTCGTCACTGCCCCGGCAAGTTTAAAAGGCTGCACTGCACGGTTATTTATACACTGTTCATTCATACATATGCTGAGTATGAGGGATGAGTCAGGATGAGTCCTCGTCGTCGAAAAAGTCCAAAATAGACCGTAAAAGGAAACGTGACCGGAGATTACAAAAACAAGGGTTAATGTCGGCTAATGCAGAAGAAAGCTTTCAAAAGAGACCCTGAAGTTGCCTGCTTTCTTCTCGACAGGTAAGTCAATGTTACGGTGTTAATTACAAGCTTTTTTTTCATTGCTTGGTTGTGTACTTTATTATATAGATAGACAGTAGAACATATATAGTAAAAGTTAAACCCCCTGAGGTCGGCTATCGCGCCGGCGCGATAGGCTCGTTTTTTTCCGTATGAGTGCAAAAAAATAATAAAATAAAAATATACATTTTTATCTTATATGCTTGTGTTATACATCAATCTATCCTGTTAAGTGTATATTATTTTTGTGTATACTCACAATAAAAACAAAGTGTTGTGCTTTTCGCCAAATAAAGAAAAATAAACACGAAGCGAGTTCTGCCTTCTCTCTGTCCGTGTAGTCCATTCTGAAACGCGTCCGAAAATGAATCATAACTCAGCGAATACTTCTCACACAGGCACGTGAGATATGTCTTTATGAAGCTTGAAAAAGCTCTTCTTTTAAATGAAGTAATTTATATAAAAAACAAATGTTTTCAACTCATGTAATCCGTTTGAAAGCAAGGAGAGGTACCGTTTTTCCTTCTGCCTCATTATCTCTATAATAAGCTGCGGCCGCCCCGCCCCCGGCGCGATTCACATGTAAATAGTTAGGTAATCTAGTATGCATCGCATACACCCCTCGATCAATGCCATAAAAACACAGTTTCTTCATTAGACTTACTGATAGTTCATCGCGTTTTAAATATGACACGCTCCTCCGGTAATAAAGATGCCCTTCAGATGATTCTGGACAGCGAGGAAGAATGCACCTTTTCCTCATAGGAAGATTGTAACTCAGACGACGAACGGCAGCATTTTGAAGAGCGAATTCTGCCGAGAACACAATTTCGGAGTAAGTTTTACTTAAAAGTCTTTTGTCTTTTATGTTTCGTGTTCGCATTTATGAGGAAAAAACAATATTACGTGACAGTTCTCCATTATGGACGCGAGCGCTCTAAAAAAAGCACTAAAAGACTTTCAAACTTTCACAGAGACCTCAAAACAGAAAGTACAAATCCTTTCTTTAAAACGAATTTCGTTTTGTATCAATTGTAATGTAATCATTATGAGCGCTTGGATGGCTTGGATACTCTGATACTGTGTTTTCAATTCATACCAAAAGCCTGAGGGCGCTATATGCACAATAATAGTCCATATATGGATCATGAAGAAGAGCCATGATCATGTGACATTCCAGGACGTCAGTGATACACACAAAGCTACAGAGATCGTGCTGTAACATGCAGATTAGGGGTGTGCAAAGCAGCTGGTATTTGTATCTGTATTTGTATTTGTTGAGGGGGGAAAAGTGTTTGTATTTGTATTCGAGTAAAATTCAAAATAGGAGTAAAAATCAATTTTTTTTGCGTTACACTTCTAATTTGCGTTATAGTGTAAGTATTCTTTAATTATATCCATTATAATAATTATGGATATGCAATATGTAAAATATTTTTTTCAAAACTGCATTCATATTTAATTTTAAAAGGGCTTTTTAAACCTGCTAAGAGTTATCCAGCCAAGAATAAGCCTAGAACTGCTTTTCTGACGAACTGATATTAATGACATAATGACGGCTTTTTATTTAATTTCTCATCTCTATAAATATATCTAAAGCTAATGCAAGGGCTAGAAATCAATTAATTCTTTGCTGATACTTCCTCATCATCATGAAAGACGCAGTTCGCACTGCTTTCTCCTTTCCACAAGCGTTGCTCTCTCGTGGCGTTTGTCGTTGCTATGCAACCGTGAACGTAGGCGCGCCTGGAAACACAAGCGTGCTTGCCGCTAGCCTACATTTTAAGTCTGCACACGCAAAAAATGCGCTATGTGAACGGCCCCTTATGACAACGTGACATTAGCCTAATCCAAATTATTTCCATATGTGGCTCTTTCCTCAGCAGCGCCGCCGCTCGCCATGTCTCATGAGGAAACGCTGCTTTTTTTTGTTCCCGAATACAAATAAAGTATTTGTTCGAAATAAGTATTCGTAAAAAACACATTATTTGTGCCTTTCCGAATACCGTATTCGGGTTCGGCTCCACCCCTAATGCAGATACAGACGTTTTGAAGACAATAAACATGTTTATATGATATTTGAGTTACCTTTGTTTTTCAAGCCATGCCAGGTATTTCCATAATAATAGATTATATTTATAATGTAATGCTTATCTATATAGACTATCATCAAAGAGTATAGAAGTACCAAGAGGCGAAACTCAATAGAACGTTCCACTGCAACAAACTCACCCATGCGCAGAGCTGCAGCTCCGCCATCTTGGACTGAACGCAACACAGCTGTCATAGAATTGAACGATACCGGTTCAAATTCAAAAGCGGTTAAATGAACTAAAAAGTAGTTTCTAGTTTTTAATATCTCTAGAGCAGACATCCCATGTCTCCCGGAAGATCCGGGAGTCTCTTGCATATTGATAGCGGCTTCCTGATGCCCGCAAATTTGCTAAAATCACCCGGAATCTAGAGTGAGCGAGCAAGAGCCTGCAGCTCCAAACCGTGTAACGTTCGAGCACATGGCAGAAAGGGTGAGGAAGCGAGATATCAACATATCAACCTAAAATGTGGAACACAACTTGTTCAGATTTTTTGCTTTCATTTTCTTGCAATTCTAGGGTAAAATATATTTTGTAATATATATATTTTATATAAAATATAAATAATTGTATTTTTTAATTTGTACATTTTAATAAACTCAAACTTATATAACTTTTTTCTGTTTCACTTTAATAATTTATTTCACTTCAACAATAATCTGACAAATTAAAACAAGACCAACCATAGGTCTAAATTCCAAAGCATTCTTGAATTACAACCATTTAAGTTTGGATAGTGATTTTCATGTTTATGCGAAAAAAATGTGACACTAGTTAAAGGGTTAATTTAGTGATAACAATGAATTAATAAAGCGGTCATTTGCCAGGTTAGGTGTTCATATATCTCTGAAAGTATGCGATTTAAAAAGCCCATTTCGAGTCTTGACAATTTCGTCCAAATACATAACATTAGCAAACTGTTACTGCGGTTATGGGATAGCTTACATTAACGTTACAGCACCTGTTATTGTTGACGTTAGCTCACTTTAAAGTTAATAAAACCTTTTCTACTTTACCTCTCTGGATCTTTGGGGAATCTATGAAATGCTAGTTGATTGGTTGTACACTGGTAGTTGTTGCAGTTGATGGCAGAACACTGTTTTCTTTGTTTCCAATTATTTCCAGACATAATGTTAATTCTGTAAAGCGTTGGTTCAGTCCAAAATGGCGGCCGCGCTACCAAAGCGCCACCTAGTGGCTGTTGTCAAAACTGCAACAGAGTTTCGCCTCTTGTTACTTCTATACTCTTTGCTATCATTGTGCAGAAAACTATACCAATAGTATATTTTCTGTCTGATTTTTTTTATCTGAAGCCAAATTAGATCACAGAAGATTATTTAAAATACTCAACTTGCGTTATAAAGTAAGTTTGGAGCACAAACATGGTTTTAATCTCATAAATTGTCGTGTATTGATGGTGTGCTAAGCTCTATATGAATTCTTGTCTCTGTTTTCTCAATTATATTGTCTCAGTTCTGTCCATGCTTGTCTATAATTAGTGAGCAGTCTATGGACACTCGAGAAACATTTAGGGGAAGACACATGTCATCTAATCTGAGGTACAACATTTCTGTCTTGACAAATATATTTTATTAACACTTTTACTACTTTATGTTGTAATCTAATGATTTATTCTTTCAGTCGTGATTCTCAACTGGTCCAAAGCACATTTAAATCAAATCTGTTGAAGAAGTTTCAGTGTTTGTATGAAGGAACAGCAAAGCGGGGAAACCCAACACTCCTGAATGAGATCTACACAGAGCTCTACATCACAGAGAGTGAAAGTGGAGAGATCAATAATGAGCATGAAGTGAGACAGATTGAGACACAATCCAGGAGAGCAGCAACAGAGAACACACCAATCAAATTCAATGACATCTTTAGACCTTTACCTGGACAAGACAAACCCATCAGAACTGTGCTGACAAAGGGAGTCGCTGGCATCGGAAAAACAGTCTCTGTGCAGAAGTTCATTGTGGACTGGGCTGAAGGGAAAGAGAATCAGGACGTCCAGCTCATATTTCCAATTCCTTTCAGAGAGCTCAACTTGATGAAGGACAAAACACTTAGTCTTTCAGGTCTTCTTTATGTCTTTTTCCCTGAAACAAAAAGAATGGAAATACCCAGTGGTGAATATAAATTGTTGTTCATCTTTGATGGTCTGGATGAGTGTCGTCTGTCTCTGAACTTTAAGAGTGAAGTGAAACTGTGTGATATATCTGAATCAGCCTCAGTGGACGAGCTGCTGATGAACCTCATTGAGGGGAATCTGCTTCCCTCTGCTCTCATCTGGATCACCTCCAGACCAGCAGCAGCGGATCTCGTCCCCTCTGAGTGTGTCCATCGAGTGACAGAGGTACGAGGCTTCAATGAGCCACAGAAGGAGGAATACTTCAGGAAGAGAATTAGTGTTCAGAGTCTGGCCAATAAAATCATCACACACGTGAAGTCCTCGAGGAGCCTCCACATCATGTGCCACATCCCAGTGTTCTGCTGGATCTCAGCCACTGTTCTAGAGAAGATGTTGAGTGAAGCAAAAAGAGGAGAGATTCCCAAGACCCTCACTCAGATGTACACACACTTCCTGATCATTCAGACCAACATGAAACATGAGAAGGACTATGAGAAGAGAGTGACAGATGAGGACATGATTCTCAAACTGGGGAAACTGGCTTTCCAGCAGCTTGTGAAAGGCAACCTGATCTTCTATGAGGAAGACCTGAGAGAGTGTGGCATTGATGTGACAGAAGCTTCAGTGTACTCAGGATTGTGCACTCAGATCTTCAGAGAGGAGTTGGGCTTGTATCAGGGGAAAGTCTTCTGCTTTGTTCATCTGAGCATCCAGGAACATCTGGCAGCTGTTTTTATGCACCGCTCCTTTACAAACAACTGCATTCATTTCATGAAAGACCTTTCTTGGGTGTCACTTAATCCATTGCCTGGCCTGCATCAGAGAGCTGTGGATGAGGCTTTACAGAGTAAGAATGGACATCTGGACCTTTTCCTGCGTTTCCTTCTGGGTCTCTCATTGGAGTCCAATCAGACTCTCTTACAAGAACTACTGACACAGACTGGAAGCTGCTCCTACAACAAAGAGGAAACAGTTCAGTACATCAAACAGAAGATCAGGAAGAATCGCTCTCCAGAGAGATCCATCAATCTGTTCCACTGTCTGAATGAACTGGGTGATGATTCACTGATGCAGGAGATCCAACGTTATCTGACATCTGGAGAAATAGGAAAAACCAAACTCTCCTCTTCACAGTGGTCAGCTCTGGTTTATGTGTTGCTGACATCAGAGCAGAATGTGGATATTTTTGATCTAAGCCAGTTTATTGGAGCACAAAATACAGCAGATGAAGTTCTTCAGAAGATGCTGCCTGTGGTTAAAGAATCCAGATCAGTTCAGTAAGTCACACTGACAACAATCATTACAGCGATAAAACCTGATCATATTTATTGAGTTTAGCATGTTCTTTCATACCTAAGCAATACTGTAAAAGGAGAAATTCATATATATCTTATCATTTATATCAGTGTTTTCTGAACTGAGAGACTGAAGAGTGTCATTGTTCTCTACAGGTTGTGGGATTGTGGTGTGACAGATGAAGGTTGTGCTGATCTGACTTCAGCTCTGAGATCAAACCCCTCAAACCTGAGAAAACTGGATCTGTCATTGAATAAAGTAGGAGATTCTGGAGTCAAGCAGCTTTCTGATCTACTGCAGGATCCTCACTGTAAACTGGAGATACTGAGGTAAGTTTGTATCAAATTTATCATATGGTAAATAATGATTGTCATAATAAAAACTACTTTGAAATTACTATTGACTGTTGCTTTTATTTTCATTAGATTCTTTCCAATGTGTCTAACATAATTTTACAATATTAATGATATTATAAACATGACTGAATGATGTAAAGATGTGACAACCGTGTTCATATACAGATATGTTTATGATTTTTGGGTACTTGCATAACAAATTAATATTCGGTTACACTTTATTTTAAGGTGTCATTGTTACAGTGTAATTATGTATTGAAGTACTATAATAAGCAACTCCAAGTACTTACTATAGATTAGGGTAGGATTAGGATTTGGTTGTGGGTTAGTTGCATGTATTTATGAATAATATACTGTTATTACTATGGTAAGTACATGTAACACATGTAACAAGGACACTGTTAAATAAAGTGTTATCAAATATTCTTGCAATTTTTATCAAATGGAAACTAACCCCCTCAAGCAGTTTGTAGAAGTGGGTCTGAATCTTAGACTGGACCTGTTAATGGTGCTGTGGATTAAGTCTCTGATTGTGAAGTTCTGCTTATTTGAGCTGTAGATCCTGAACTGAGAGACTGAAGAGTGTCATTGTTCTCTACAGGTTGAGTAAATGTGGTGTGACAGATGAAGGTTGTGCTGCTCTGACTTCAGCTCTGAGATCAAACCCCTCACACCTGAGAGAACTGAGTCTGTCATTGAATAAAGTAGGAGTTTTTGGAGTCAAACAGCTTTCTGATCTACTGCAGGATCCTCACTGTAAACTGGAGATACACAGGTAAGATTTTATAAAAGTCTCAACGTCATCTGTTTTTCTCCTGTGGTGAATAATGAATGATATACAAAAATAAAATATAGAAAAAAATTACCATTAAGTAACTGAAAAGGATGTTTAATCTTTAGCGTATTATTTCCAAAGCTTCTGAGGTAATTTTACTTTTGACAGTTTTTACAAGTCAAAAACATGATTTGATGATGTGAAGAGGTGACAACTGCTTTCATATACAAATCTGTTGAGGAGAAATTCATATACATCTTATCATTTATATCAGTGTTTCCTGAACTGAGAGACTGAAGAGTGTCATTGTACTCTACAGGTTGAGTGATTGTGGTGTTACAGATGAAGGTTGTGCTGCTCTGACTTCAGCTCTGAGATCAAACCCCTCACACCTGAGAGAACTGGATCTGTCATGGAATAAAGTAGGAGATTCTGGAGTCAAACAGCTTTCTGATCTACTGCAGGATCCTCTCTGTAAACTGGAGATACTGAGGTAAGTTTGTATAATATGCCTCATATGGTAAATTATGATTGTGATACAAAAAAAAATGTACTGTGAAATTATTAATGGGCCTGTTGTTATCCTCAGTAGATTCTTTCCAATGTGTCTGACATAATTTTGCAATATTAATGACAGAATAAACATGACTGGATGATGTAAAGATGTGACAACCGTGCAGTTTGTAGAAGTGGGTCTGAATCTTAGACTGGACCTGTTAATGGTGCCGTGGATTAAGTGTCTGATTGTGAAGTTCCTGCTTATCTGAGCTGTAGATCCTGAACTGAGAGACTGAAGAGTGTCATTGTACTCTACAGGTTGAGGGATTGTGGTGTTACAGATGAAGGTTGTGCTGCTCTGGCTTCAGCTCTGAGATCAAACCCTTCACACCTGAGAAAACTGAATCTGATTGGAAATAATCTAAGAGACTCAGATGTGAAGCTACTCTCTGATCTGAAGGAGGATCCACATTATAAACTGGAGACGCTTCTGTGAGTAGTGATGATTCAAATTGTTCATATTTTAATTGAAAAGTAAATTTTGTTTCTTCTTAGATTACTTTCCTTATGATGGTAAATTACACACTATAAACATGTTTAATAAGAGTTTAATTTATTTAATTTTTTATAATAGTTTATAGCAACAATTAAATATCTTCAAGTTTCTTTTCATTTCAAACAATTCAATATTTAGCTTTTATCATTGTCTTTTTATCCCTAAATGATATATGTTGAGATAATGTCAATTGCAATAGAAGATAATGGTAAATATTTATCTCTAGTTTCTTTATCATAAATAAAACTGACCCAGTGACACAGAAAGAAGACAGTCATACAGGGTTATAGATAAGGGTCAAGGGTCATCATTCATATTGATTTAGATGCAAAATCAAAATATGAATGTTTAAAAACAGCTTTAATAATCATGCATCACAGTGTTATTTTATAATATCTCACTTAATAGTCTAAGTGGTTTCTTTTAGTTGATATAAAGTGGATAATGCAATAATGTCACACACATTTGACTGTCTGTGTTTTACTTACAGGTTTTAGATATTAGTCTGACCTTCTCTGGAGCTGATGGTGAATAAAGAGACACTACACAGACACAAACCCAAAGTGATCATTACATCAGAATGATCCAATCCTTCATCCAAAGTCAAACAAGGAAACCTTCAACCAGATGAAACTGGATAAATATTCTGAACGTTCAGATCCAATCTGACTTCTGACCTGTAATGCCTGAATCATAATCATACACTGTTCACTCGTTGGTCAGAGGAGAACTTAGCGACTGAGTCTGGTTTCTGCCAAGGTTTTCTTCTCCATTCTGTCACTGATGGAGTTTGAGTTCCTGCCACTGTTGTCTCTGGCTTGCTTAGTTGGAGACACTTAATATTCAACAATATTACTGATCTCCTGCATTGACACCATTATATGAGAACTGAACTGAGCTGGACGATGACATCACTGTTATCTCCAGAGCAGCTGTATAAATAAAGAAACTAAATTAATAACTTTTACAACAGAAATTAATCAACACTGAACTTACTTAAGCTGGACTATGATGCTATTTTCTTCTAGATCTGCTGTACAGCAGAAACAAATGTTGTTGCATTATTTTCCTGTTATCACTGTAAAGCTTCTTTAAAACTGTATTGTAAAAAGCGCTGTATAAAACAAAGGTGACTTGACTTTTGTTTCTTCAGAAGTGACATTTATACTGGCAAATGTTCTACTACAAACATCTCCATATATATAATATTTATTTAATGTCTTAATTTGAGTATTTCAGCCCTCCAAACAAATTCAAATGCCTCTAGCTTATAGTAAAATTCCCATGGAAATCATCTATTGCATTTTATTTTTTATTTAAAAGGAATGAAGCATTGCCACTTTTAAATGTAAAAAAATATATAATAATCATATTCAATTTTCATTAAGAATGGCCTAATATACATTTCACTAGCTGTCTTTAATCTATGGGCAACTTCACATTAAATGCTCTGAATTATTGACTGTATTCTATTGTAAGTCAATTCAGGAGTCAGTAATCAAACTCAGAGTACAGCTGTGTGTCCATGAAGAGTGACCATTCTGGACAAACCAGTGAAATCAACTGATCTGAGGTACAGCATTAATGTCTGGATGAACAGATGGAAAGAACTAACTAGATCTTTGTGAGCTTTATGTATGTGTAAATTAATTATATGAATTATTGACTTGAATTGTATGAATTATCATCTCTGTTCTATTCTATTACGTACCAACTCACATTACTTTTATCTCCTCACAGGCCGGTGGTACAGGGTACCCACGAAACAGGGTACCCACGAGACTGCGCTCTACTCCCAAAACACAACATAAAATCCAACATAACACAACAAAACACAACATAAAATCAGGCCTGTTCCTGTCTTGATCTCCACTGTCGTCGCTCCTCCTTTATGCTTCCTCTCCTCCGTGAGAGATATGAGACCGGTGCGTCGCGCAGGTTTCGCTCATCAGTAATCTCGCCATCGGCCTTGTGCCACTCTCTCACGGCCCTCGGCCTCGTCCTGCTCGCCACAGACTCGATATTTCATCTGACTCCATAAATGAAAAAGGTTTTAATGATATCTGGGCAATTATATTTTACCAACCAAGTGAGGTGTGAGCTGCATTGTGTGCTGCATCTCGGATGTTCCTGTTACATATGCAGGAGAGAGTTCAAATGTTAATTCTCAGGAGAGCCTTCGGTTCTCTCAAGGGGTAGCCCAGACTTTTTGGTACCCGGCTTGCAGTCTAAGTCATGCATTTTAAACTTCATAAGATAATACAACTGATTATGAATATTAATAAAGAATAATAATACAGATACATAATATTAAATAATGAAATTGTATTAAAATATGAAATTTTAGTCTTCAGCATCGAGATCCAAATCTCTTGATCATAACGCAGGAGAAGAAGAAGCAGAAACGAGTGATTGGCCCTGTCCCAAATGGCACCCTAAGCACTCGCAATCTTCCTGCAAGTCTGCACTTTCGTGAGGTAATGCCACTTGGTCGATTTTGTCGGATAGAAGTCAGTGGAGAACAAAAGATTCTCCCCCGGCCCTCCACCGGGGGAAGGAGTGGCCCTGCTACCAGCTCCTGGGACAGAATTGAAGCCAACCCTGAGCAGCCCGTCTGGCGTTTAGCGGGCGGCGGGGCTGGAGAGGGCTGTGGCGCCTGCCTGCGGCTCCCTCCACAACGCGGCCCGGGTGAAGGTTGCTGCTGGGGCCGTGCGGGAGGGCGCCCTCGGCGGCGAGCAGGCTGAGGATTCTGTGCCAACGGTTGAGCAGCGGAGCGTCGGGGCAGAATGTGCTTGATAGCCTCAGTCTGCTTCTGGGCGGTCGAGAACTGTTGGGCAAAATCCTCGACCGCACCGCCGAAAAGGCCGGCCTGGGATATGGGAGCGTCAAGCAGACGAGTCCGCTCGGGCTCACACATATCAGCCAGGTTCAGCCAGAGATGTCTCTCCTGGACCACAGCTGTGGACATCACCAAACCCAGGGAGCGCGCGGTCACCTTCGTCGCTCGGAGAGCGAGGTCGGTGGCGGCGCGCAGCTCATCAACGAGCCCTGGGTCTGTCCTGCCCTCGTGCATGTCACGAAGCATCTGGGCCTGGTAGACCTGCAGGATGGCCATGGCATGCAAAGAGGCAGCTGCCTGTCCCGCCGCACTGTAAGACTTCGCCACGAGAGTGGACGAGAATCCACAGGCTTTGGACGGGTGCTTAGGATCACCACGTGATGAAGCGCCTGCCGGACACAGCTGCATCGCGACAGAACGTTCAACCGTGGGAATCCCAGTGTACCCACAAGCATCAGCTCTATCGAGGGGAGGAAAGGCGGAGAAAGCCGACGAACGATCGCGGGAAGACATGGGAGCCTTCCAGGACCGCGTGACTTCCTCATGCACTTCCGGGAAGAATGGTATTGGGGTTGGGCGGCGACGAATGTCAGCGGCCGCTCCCAAAAACCAATCATCCAGCCGCGAGCGCACTGGATCGGGCGGCGGGGACCACTCGAGCCCAATGGCCGCGGCTGCCCGGTAAAGCATGGCAGTCAGCTCGGGATCAGACTCGGGCAATGCTGGCACGCCCGAGGGCGGCAACACAGCCGAATCCTCACTTCCCGAGGACTCATGCCCACCTTGTGATGCAGTGATCGACATTGCATCCTCCTGTGGAACGCCAAACGAAACGCGCGGGGCCTCCGTAGAGGGACCAGCGGTTTCGGTTTGCACGCTCGCGGGTACCAATGTTGAAGAGGGGTGTGTGGACCGTGGACGTGTCGGCGGTTTGTCCCACACAGATACCCTCAGGTCACCCTGGCCACCAGCCGAAGTACAGCCTCTCGGGGAGACCGTAGATCGGGGTGTGGATGAGGGGACTCTCGCTCTGATGAGCTCATTGAGTCTCGACCGCAGCATGGAGATGGTCATGTTCCCGCAATGAGAACATGAATCATCCACAAACGCTGCTTCAGCGTGATCAACGCCCAAACACGCTAAGCAGAGATTGTGCCCATCAGGAGAAAATACATCGCGACCACAACCAGAAGTGCATGGGCGAGACATCTTTAAAAAGACGTGCCACATGCAATGCTCTTTTTGTGAGAGGAAAACTCCGCGGATGTTGAAGCGAACAGGGAGAAATCACACTAACTGTCAGATCACTAACAAGATCAGCAGGGAAGTGTGCACTCGCTGAAATCGCCGTCACACCAACACCGGAGAGCTCGCTCGTCTCGAAGGAATGAGAAGAAATAACTCAGAATTTCGGCTTACGTGGAGTGGAGAAGTTCTCGGCTCCGAAGCGAAAACATATCTGCATTATGCCAGCGTACTTCCTGATATACCCCCTGCGGCGGGCGGAGATACGCTATGCAAATTCCGCAGACCCATGGCATTTCATTGCCATTGGCTCGTTTTATATACTCGAAGGTGATAGGCTTCTAAGCGAAACCCCAATCGTCGTCATCCGACGTAACTCGGAGTGACCACGAAAGGGAACCTCGGTTCTCTCTAGAAGAGGGAACGAGTACTGCGTTTCCTGCCGTGCGTACGGTTCACTCTGGTTCACTTCGCCGATCAAAATCAAGTGAATCAGCCTTTTCGAGTGCCTTTTATAGAGGTTAGCCACGCCCGTCTCGGCGGGAAATGGCAAGGAGGGCGCGAAGCGCCTTCATTGGCCTGACCAAAGAGTATAGAAGCCCAAGAGGCGAAACTCTGTTGTGTTATGGGTAACAGTCTGTAGATGGCGCTGCGGAGGCGCGGCCGCCATTATGGACTGAAATCGTTAGCGCCAGTCAATGGCAAAATCCATTTTAGTAGGTGTTTATAGTTCATGTGTGCACTTGTTAGATTGCACATCTTTTTTTGTACCTTTCCGCCTGTAGTAGGACTGTCACGTTTAAATCAAGAAACATAAACGAGGACTCAAATGCAGATGAAAAAAAGGTAAGATTATAATTAACAAACCAAACAAAAGTACAAAGAATAAACAAAACTCCCACGTGGGGGAAAACACTAGAACAAATACTAAACAGGTTTAAACACTAAGAACAAAACACAAGAACATAAGACAACGTAACAGCACAAGACTACAGACACAAGGAGACTAAATAGGGGAGCAAACAAAGGAGGGTAACGAACACAACAGGTGGGACAAATTAACCAATAACTAGATAACAAGATGGGAGGGGCTAGACAATGGACACGAGCACATGGCTCAAAACAACAAAACACCCAAGTGCAAAACAAGACAGGACAAGCTTGTGACATAACCCCCTCCTAAAGGAGCGGCTACCAGACGCTTCACTAGGACAGGAGGGACGGACCAAGGCGGGACGGGAGGGACGGACCAGGGCGGGACTGGAGGGACAGACCAGGGCGGGACGGGAGGGACAGACCAGGGCGGGACGGGAGGGACAGACCAGGGCGGGACGGGAGGGACAGACCAGGGCGGGACGGGAGGGACAGACCAGGGCGGGACGGGAGGGACAGACCAGGGCGGGACGGGAGGGACAGACCAGGGTAGAGACAGTCCAACGGACAGCCAGGGCGGAGACGACAGTCCAACGGGCGGCCAGGGCGGAGACGACAGTTCATCGGGTGGCCTGGACAGAGGAGACGACCCCTCGGGCGGCCAGGGCGGCGGCGACCCCTCGGGCGGTGTAACTGGCACCAACGGCTCAGGCACTGGAACTGGCACCAACGGCTCAGGCACTGGAACTGGCACCAACGGCTCCGGCTCTGGAACTGGCACCAACGGCTCCGGCTCTGGAACTGGCACCAACGGCTCCGGCTCTGGAACTGGCACCAACGGCTCAGGCACTGAAACTGGCACCAACGGCTCAGGCACTGGAACTGGCACCAACGGCTCAGGCACTGGAACTGGCACCAACGGCTCCGGCTCTGGAACTGGCACCAACGGCTCCGGCTCTGGAACTGGCACCAACGGCTCCGGCTCTGGAACTGGAACTGGCACCAACGGCTCAGGCACTGGAACTGGCACCAACGGCTCAGGCACTGGAACTGGCACCAACGGCTCCGGCTCTGGAACTGGAACTGGCACCAACGGCTCCGGCTCTGGAACTGGCACCAACGGCTCCGGCTCTGGAACTGGAACTGGCACCAACGGCTCAGGCACTGGAACTGGCACCACCGGCTCAGGAACAGACACGGGCTCCGGCTCAGGAACAGACACGGGCTCCGGCTCCAGCTCAGGAACAGACACGGGCTCCGGCACCTCCGGCTCAGGAACAGGCACGGGCTCCGGCACCACCGGCTCAGGAACAGACACGGGCTCCGGCTCAGGAACAGACACGGGCTCCGGCTCAGGAACAGACACGGGCTCCGGCTCAGGAACAGACACGGGCTCCGGCTCAGGAACAGACACGGGCTCCGGCTCAGGAACAGACACGGGCTCCGGCTCAGGAACAGACACGGGCTCCGGCACCTCCGGCTCAGGAACAGGCACGGGCTCCGGCACCACCGGCTCAGGAACAGACACGGGCTCCGGCTCAGGAACAGACACGGGCTCCGGCACCTCCGGCTCAGGAACAGGCACGGGCTCCGGCACCACTGGCTCTGGAACAGACACGGGCTCCGGCTCAGGAACAGACACGGGCTCCGGCACCTCCGGCTCAGGAACAGGCACGGGCTCCGGCACCACCGGCTCAGGAACAGGCACGGGCTCCGACTCAGGAACAGACACGGGCTCCGGCTCAGGAACAGACACGGGCTCCAGCACCACCGGCTCAGGAACAGACACGGGCTCCAGCTCAGGAACAGACACGGGCTCCGGCACCTCCGGCTCAGGAACAGGCACGGGCTCCGGCACCACTGGCTCTGGAACAGACACGGGCTCCGGCTCAGGAACAGACACGGGCTCCGGCACCTCCGGCTCAGGAACAGGCACGGGCTCCGGCACCACCGGCTCAGGAACAGACACGGGCTCCGACTCAGGAACAGACACGGGCTCCGGCTCAGGAACAGACACGGGCTCCGGCACCACCGGCTCAGGAACAGACACGGGCTCCGGCTCAGGAACAGGCACGGGCTCCGGCACCTCCGGCTCAGGAACAGGCACGGGCTCCGGCTCAGGAACAGGCACGGGCTCCGGCACCACCGGCTCAGGAACAGGCACGGGCTCCGGCACCTCCGGCTCAGGAACAGGCACGGGCGCGGGCTCCGGCACCACCGGCTCAGGAACAGGCGCGGGCTCCGGCTCAGGAACAGACGCGGGCTCCGGCTCGGAAACAGACGCTGGCTCCGGCTCGGAAACAGACACCACCGGCTCGGGAACAGACACCACCGGCTCAGGAACATACACCGCCGGCTCAGGAACAGACACCACAGGCTCAGGGACTGGAACAGACACCACCGGCTCAAGTGTGTGCGTAGCCCACACACACCACATGGCTGTGGCCATAATGGCCAGTGTCGCGGTCACTGAAGGCTCAGGAACAGACGCCACCGGCTCAGGAACAGACACCACCGGCCCAGAAATATACACCACCGGCTCAGGAACAGACACCACCGACTCTGGAACAGACACCACCGGCTCAGGGACTGGAACAGACACCACCGGCTCAGGCACAGGCACCGGCTGTACGGCCATCTTGTCCAGGGACACCGGCTCAGCAGGCATGACGTGAACAGTCTCTGGCTGGGCAGACGTGACGTGAACAATCTCTGGCTGGGCAGGCGTGATATGAACCTTCCCGGGAACCTCCAGGATCTTAAACAGCGTCGAAAAATAATCCAACAACGTTTCAGCAGGCGTTCTGTCAGGGGACACAGACTCAGTGGCAGCCATCTTACCCGGTGACACAGACTCGGCAGACGTGACGTGAACAGTCTCTGACTGGGCAAACGCGATGTGAATAGTCTCTGGCTGGACGTGAACAGTTGCAGAGGAAGCCTTTCTTCTCCTCCTGCGTTTTGGAGTCCCCGAACTCTGGACCACCGGCACCGAGATCACTGGGACCATCGGCGCTGGAACCACCGGCGTTGGAACCATCGGCACTGGAACC
The DNA here is from genome assembly GCF_964197995.2 of Scardinius erythrophthalmus. Lineage (NCBI taxonomy): Eukaryota > Metazoa > Chordata > Actinopteri > Cypriniformes > Leuciscidae > Scardinius > Scardinius erythrophthalmus. The sequence continues at coordinate 2,247,890 of NC_138230.1, read as the reverse complement.
ACGGGAACAGGCGAAGAAAGACGCTCGGGGCTGAACCTCGCCGGTCCATGGTCAGAGAATGACCAAACTGGAAAATGCTGTCGGTGCTCACCTCTAGTATCTCCTCCCCTACGTCCTCCACGAGTTCCCCTAAATTTGACCAGCCGTGTTCCTCTAAAAGTCTCTCTGTCCCATGTGGTAGGAGAAAGCCCGCGAGAATCCATACTGCTGAGTCCTCAAATGGCTGTTACGTTCTGTCACGTTTAAATCAAGAAACATAAACGAGGACTCAAATGCAGATGAAAAAAAGGTAAGATTATAATTAACAAACCAAACAAAAGTACAAAGAATAAACAAAACTCCCACGTGGGGGAAAACACTAGAACAAATACTAAACAGGTTTAAACACTAAGAACAAAACACAAGAACATAAGACAACGTAACAGCACAAGACTACAGACACAAGGAGACTAAATAGGGGAGCAAACAAAGGAGGGTAACGAACACAACAGGTGGGACAAATTAACCAATAACTAGATAACAAGATGGGAGGGGCTAGACAATGGACACGAGCACATGGCTCAAAACAACAAAACACCCAAGTGCAAAACAAGACAGGACAAGCTTGTGACAAGGACATTCATAGATTGTTTTTTCTTGCCATTGAAACGTTCACTGTGTGCACTTTCACTGAAAATGTTGAAAAAACAAGTAGTTAATATTTTTGTGATATTATATGTAAAAGAAAAGTCTTTAGAAATGTTCATTTATCATGTTTTTTTTTTTTCAAATCATATATATGGTGATGTTCACTAATGTCAAAATCAACATTTGAATAAATATCTTAGCCTATTACTTATCTTATTACTGTGTGTCTGCCTATATATTATTTCATGAATTTCTGTTATTCATTTAACAAGGAAAATGCATAATAGAACATAAATATTGATAGATTAAAGGTTTGCAGTAATTTTATCTTTGCAAACCGTAAGTGGTAGGCTAATGAAGCCGATTCGGTGGGGGACATACCCTTATGAAAAAATACTATAGGAATCTTACAGTATTTTGGGACAAAATATTATAGTAATCTTATAGGAATACTATAGTAATTTGGGACATACTACAGAAGTACGATAAGACTACTATATACTATAGCAGCTTTAAAATATTATTACAGAACATCACAGAAGTATGTTATGTTCTGTAATACCTCTATAATATCCTAGAGCCGCTATAGTATTTCTATAGTAGTCTTATAGTACTTCTATAGTAATATTTTGTCCCAAAATACTATTTTCCTAAGGGTAATTAGGCCATGCATAACCAACACATAGACGTATATTTTCTGTCAATTAACGTCATTTAACGTCGGTCATCCTCATTAATGTATTTTAAATTGTTTTCATATTTAGATATGACGGCCAGAAAAAATTAAGTTATGTTAAGTTTTTGTTATGTTAAGTTTTTCAGTGCCATTGACTCCCATTACTTTTCGGCGTTTTCCTTCAGTTTTCAGTTCATAATGGCGGCCGCGCCGTCACATCATGGGGGCAACTGTTGCTATGGAGCGTTCTATTGAGTTTCGCCTCTTGTGCTTCTATACTCTTTGGCCTGACGTCACTTCAGGCCTCGCTCGATAGGCTTATGCAGTTGCCGCAGAGCAGCCAATGAGCGAGCAAGCCGTCTCGCCATAGCTGTGTACTGCTGCAACGCGCTTTACAATTATATGAAAATTAAGGATAATTTTTTGCTTCAGTGTTTCGTGAAAAGAGACTTTTACCGTAGCGTTTTTGATAAAAACGCAGTACTCGTTCCCTCTTCTAGAGAGAACCGAGGTTACGTTAGTAACCGAGTACGTTTTCCTGTGTTCATAGTCAAAACTCAAAAAATTAGTTTATATTTAATTATTAAAAAATGCCATTATTTTATATGAATAAGTTAATAATTGTATTTTATTTAGAAAATATTTTAGTTTGTCTTGTATATTTTTTTTATTAGATCAGAATCAGATAACATTTTAATCTGTCATATTGTCATGTTACAATATACCACACCTAATATTCACTTCTATTCTTTCGGGGTATATCAAGAAAAAAGTATATACTGTATTAATAAAACAAAATCACATAAATGTACTAGACATGTGGGAAATTAATGTGGAAAAAAATAAATACTCTGAACCATAAGTAGATTTACACAAACTGAGAAAGTCAAAAAGCGTTACTTTGTGCCCCTCTCTTTCCTGCTACTTTTAATGATTTCTGCACTTTTTTTAAAATGTAATGTTGTTTTTATTAACATTTTGAAATGGGTAAATACTCTACTTTTAATATAAAGATCCAAGATGTTATGATCTTCTTTGTGAATAAATTTATATTCATGAGATTAAAGGCACACTATGTAGAAATTGTATTTTTGTCAAACAGCGACCCCTAGAGTCGCTGTGGAATACTTGCACTGTCATAAATATCCAAACTAGTTCATGAGGCAAGCTAGGCAATAAAACATAAGGCAAAAAACACGTAAGAGAACGAGTGTTTGTTGTCTGTTAACAGCTCTGATAATCGAAAGCTAGCTAGACATATGTGGAAATTATTGGACTGGTCTAATTAACAGCAATGGATGAATGAACTGCATCGTAAAAAAATGACATACTACAAGCAAGCGCAACAACATACAACATAGAATGCAAACAAGTTTACAAATACGAGATTTATTTACTGGCCACTTCATGCGTTTTCTCAGATTGGATAGCTATCTGATTTATCAAAACGATTCTATTTAAACCTGGTCACATAAATGTGTTTTTGCGAAACGGATTTAAATCTGATCTTCAATTCCCGCGCTGTATGCCGATTTAATGGAGTGCACGTCACGAAAGCAACAGATATGAGCTGCATTTTATTGATCATCAGCAAAAATTTCAAAATCAAAGACCGCAATCAGAGAGAGCAGTAACAGCCCTGGTAAGATCATTTCATTTCTTTACTTTCAATGATGATGATTGTGTGTTAAGCGTCTGCGACTTACTTTCACTTTGATTTGCGATAGTTTGCACGTTGGCTTGATGAATTGATGCTCAGTTGCTCATCTGCGGTGATGCGTGTTCCAGTAGCATCGTCATATCTGGCTATAACATATAGCCTATAACACGCTCTCACACGTTTTTTTTTTTTTTTTTTACAATTTTTTTTAGCATTTTTGGGAGGAGTACAATTTATATATGTGGTTTCAACAACCAGATGCATTTACACTTGTTCAGTTTCGTCTGGAATGCGTCTCAGACCTCCTCCTGAAGTGGTTTGAGCGATCGGATTCAAATCCGTCTTGAATGCGTTTCGGAGGACATTTACACCTGGTCTTTTCACGATCAGATAGCTATCCGATCTGAGAAAACGCATGAAGTGGCCAGGTGTAAACAGCCCCCATGACAAAAACATACGCACGAAAGCCGAAAACAAACGCTGGTTGGCCTCTCACGTCCAAATTTGAGGAAGTGGTGGGGGAAGTGACGTATGCAGTAAAACAGTTGAATTTTGTAGTTCTTTTTGTGCTCTGGTTACTACCCGAACCCCGAAGTTACGTAGTGCCAGTAAAAGCGATACAGACCCCGTCAGGCTATGGCAGACGTGTCATTCAACCTATTGTAAGTCGATGTACCATCACAAGGATCTTGGAAATATATTATGAAGGTTGAAAAGCTATATAGTGTTCCTTTAAATAACCCAAGCTAATAACGGCCTACACTAAAAAAAAATTTTTTTTTAAATGTGCCAACACATAATCATAAAATCTTTAAATGTTAACTGTTCAACTAACTAGTGAGGTATTAGTCTCTGTCATAACTGAGCTGTTTATGAACTAGATGGCATGAGCTCGAGTTTTTTCACCAAACAGGTTTAGCAACTTTAGCTGTCAGAAGTGAAAGTATTTTCAGAGTTTTACTGTGCGCCATTTTACAGCAGGGCATAAAACGATTGTTTAAGTCAGAAAACTCGAGCATCAAAGTGTTTAATATTTCTAGTTCCTCTGCAGGAATATCCAGTTTGAGACGGGTAAACTCAGTGATGTTGGGAAACTGCGGTAAACTACAGTAACTCAAGGTGAGTGAGCTTTAATCAGGTGAGCGGATCTAGACTCACTTCCTCATTACAGTAAACATCAAATGCTTTCTTGTACTTTAACTATATTGTAAAAACCTACACCTACTTAATGAAACATGAATTTCTTTAAATTATTATAATATTGAATTCTCTTTGGTGGACACATGCCCTATAAGCTTAAAATACACAGTTTAATTATCGGTATTGGAGTACATTACTTTTTAAAATATCCAACTTTTAAAAGGCCACAACTAAAAAAATTGTTAAACATAAAATTGAGTAGTTTACATATTTAAATTACCTAAAAATTGGTACAGTAGGTAAATAGGTAAATGTAACATTTTATTCTACTTTAACATCTGTAATGTATAATGATAAAGGAAATTATTTAATTGTAAACAAGTTTGAAATGTAAGTGATTGTTAACTTCAAGTAAATTGCAAATGAAATGTAAACTCTGTCTCATCAGTGTTTCCGAGCCGCTGCATGAAGACTGAATGAATCATGGACGACACACACACATTCAGAGATAGAGATTTCTCTCCAGGATTCAGGTACTTCAGAAACTTCAAATTATATTACAGTTTGGCACTCCTCGCTTTGGCACATTTTTCGAAACATTCTCTAAACTGTAAGCTCGATTATCACAACTGTTCACTGGAACATCAGAACTCTACGGCATTTCTGCAAAACGTATTTTCTCACCCAAAACATTTAAATCATGCTTCAAAACTTAGTTAATATGTCAGTTAATTGGCCAATGCCACCAAAATAAAAAGTGTTTTTGTCATCGTTTGAGCCACACTGGTAAAATGTTTAAATGTTTTTACACCATGGAAATACTTGTTATATACAAATTTCATGTTTTTTTTTTAAACTTTGTTGACTAAATGCTTTCTATACTGTACAAGAATGTCAGTTTTGTCTGTGTAAATACAGATTCAGAGAGTAGGTAAACATTGACTGGGAAAAGTCAACACTGTAGTGCACAAAAAGAAAATTAACATTTGTATTTATACAGTATATTTATTTTTGCAGCAATGTGTTACATGTAAACTAAAAATTCTCAGATGCTTGTTCATTTTTACACACTCTATTATGTTTTTCTCTAACACATACAGTACATATCTTTTATTCACAAAATACCAAAAGTATAATAATGCAGTCATTGGAACAAAATCAAATAGGTATAGTGAATGGGTCCCCCAAAGAAGCTAGAGAAGCTTATGGGTGGGGGCCCATAATTTTACAAGAGAAAAGTAGTACGGTAAAGGTACATGATCACCACCTGGTACCAGACGATGATAACAGAGCACACAAGAAAAACGCACAAGGACATACATACAGTACATACAGCTACATTCATGCTCATAAATCCCAGTAGTCCATGAGAAAGCAGTTACATATTAAATATAAGTTGATAAATAATAATTTTTTGTTGTTTTTTAAGGTTGGAGATAGAGGGCAACACCTTAATGTCATCACTGATCCCATTCCAAATCTGGGGCCCCCTACATGCAACACTCATACTAGTGCGCAAATATCGGCGATATTTACCATATATTAGTGATTTAGTTCTCGTTTGGTATGTGTGCTGGGGGCTGTAGATAGGAATAAGACTTTTTAATCTAGAGTTCAGATTATTTACAGTTTGAAAGATAAGGCAAGCATTATGATATTTATTTAGCTCAACTACTCTTAATAACTCAAATCGATAAAATAGATGGTATGAAGAAGAATTTATCTCTGACCAGGAAAGAGCCCGTATGGCTTTCTTTTGTAATGATATAAGTTTTTTAAGATGACTTGTGTAGGTCTTGCACTATATCACATTACAATAATTAAGATGTGGTTCAAACTAAGTTTTATACAACACAAGAAGAGCTGACAGAGGGAGAAAATGTCTGATCTTATAAAACAAGCCAACATACTTTGAAAGTTTGGTAAAAAGATGATCAATATGACATTTAAAAGTAAGAGATTCGTCAATGAGGACCCCCAGAAATTTAGTGGAAAACACTCTTTTTATCAATTGTTCATTTATTTTAATCAGGCAGAGATCAGTGTTTTTAAAAAGAAAATTATTGGTTGATTTGAATACTGCATTTAAACCAAGTGTCAACTTTAATTAGTTCTGAGTTTACTATATTTTGAAGAATAATTGGATTACTTTGGATTGGATTATCTTCTTAGTTACATATCTTACTATTGCTCTTCCATGACAATAATTTTTAGTTTACGTGTAACACATTTCTAGAAAACAATTTATGTAAAAACACAAATGTATTTAACCACACTGATGTAGCTGCTGCTGTTCAGAGTCATTACATTCCTCCATGTTCAAAAATGGTGGTGATTGTGCTCTCAGCAAACTCTCTCTCTCTCCCTCTCTCTCTCAAATTCAAATTCAAATGAGCTTTATTGACATGACTTGTACAGTATTGCCAAAAGCATTGGTCATTACATTAGCAATGAACAAATAATCAATAAAGTCAATAAATCAATCAGTAAACAAATGCATGAATACATTTATATAAATAAGAAAAAAAAACAAGAAAAAAAACACATTTTGTACATTTGTACCAACATTCAGACAAGATAAGAATGATTCTGACTTTAGTTTTGTCCACTGGCTGACTCTCGTAGTTTGTGGCAGGCTGTTACATCTCTCTCTCTCTCTCTCTCTCTCTCTCTCTCTCTCTCTCTCTCTCTCTCTCTATATATATATATATATATATATATATATATATATATATATATATACACACACACACTCACCTAAAGGATTATTAGGAACACCTGTTCAATTTCTCATTAATGCAATTATCTAATCAACCAATTACATGGCAGTTGCTTCAATGCATTTAGGGGTGTGGTCCTGGTCAAGACAATCTCCTGAACTCCAAACTGAATGTCAGAATGGGAAAGAAAGGTGATTTAAGCAATTTTGAGCGTGGCATGGTTGTTGGTGCCAGACGGGCCGGTCTGAGTATTTCACAATCTGCTCAGTTACTGGGATTTTCACGCACACCATTTCTAGGGTTTACAAAGAATGGTGTGAAAAGGGGAAAAACATCCAGTATGCGGCAGTCCTGTGGGTGAAAATATCTTGTTGATGCTAGAGGTCAGAGGAGAATGGGCCGACTGATTCAAGCTGATAGAAGAGCAACTTTGACTGAAATAACCACTCGTTACAAACGAGGTATGCAGCAAAGCATTTGTGAAGCCACAACACGCACAACCTTGAGGCGGATGGGCTACAACAGCAGAAGACCCCACCGGGTACCACTCATCTCCACTACAAATAGGAAAAAGAGGCTACAATTTGCACGAGCTCACCAAAATTGGACAGTTGAAGACTGGAAAAATGTTGCCTGGTCTGATGAGTCTCGATTTCTGTTGAGACATTCAGATGGTAGAGTCAGAATTTGGCGTAAACAGAATGAGAACATGGATCCATTATGCCTTGTTACCACTGTGCAGGCTGGTGGTGGTGGTGTAATGGTGTGGGGGATGTTTTCTTGGCACACTTTAGGCCCCTTAGTGCCAATTGGGCATCGTTTAAATGCCACGGCCTACCTGAGCATTGTTTCTGACCATGTCCATCCCTTTATGACCACCATGTACCCATCCTCTGATGGCTACTTCCAGCAGGATAATGCACCATGTCACAAAGCTCGAATCATTTCAAATTGGTTTCTTGAACATGACAATGAGTTCACTGTACTAAAATGGCCCCCACAGTCACCAGATCTCAACCCAATAGAGCATCTTTTGGATGTGGTGGAATGGGAGCTTCGTGCCCTGGATGTGCATCCCACAAATCTCCATCAACTGCAAGATGCTATCCTATCAATATGGGCCAACATTTCAAAAGAATGCTTTCAGCACCTTGTTGAATCAATGCCACGTAGAATTAAGGCAGTTCTGAAGGCGAAAGGGGGTCAAACACAGTATTAGTATGGTGTTCCTAACTAGATGTACCGCATGGCGGTACAAAATATGACCGCTGCTCAGGCCTGCACTGGCTTTCCAAAAAAATAAATGACGTGGAGCAATTTGGCTGTATTGCGTGTTTATGTATATACCTAAAAAAAAGTAGTAGTATGTGCATGTCTGTCTGTGTGTGTGTGTATGTTTGTGTATGTGTGTGTCTGTGTGTGTGTGTGTGTCTGTGCGTGTATGTATGCGTGCGTACATGTGTGTGCGTGTGTGTGTTTGTGTGTGTGTGTATGTGCATGTGGATTTGTATGTGTGTGTATGGGTGTGTGTCTGTGCGTGTGGATGTCAGTGTGTGTGCATGCTTGCGTTTGTTTGTATTCCTGCATGTGTGTGTGTGACAGTATCATCCTAAACCAGCAACCCTTCGCTCAACACCACCATCTACAGGCCGACGAGTGTACAGTCACTAAATGTGCACATAAATGAATTTATTTTATACCCCCCCATGGATGAAATTCTACGAAACTTAGCATACCCCCAGAGGATGTCAAGTTAATCATACACATGAAATATGGTGCAGTTCTGAACATCTCAACTGAAGATAGGGGCGATTAAAGCAGAATAATATTGCATTTTCATTTTTTATGGGAAGGGGCGCAAATCACAAATTAGTGATTATGGGCTACGTTGATGTGGGCCCTTAAGAGCAACATACCATAAAAATTTCTCCATCCTCTGTGCCACGGTTCAGGTAGTTATTTAGGAAAAACTGCATTTTTTGGGTTTGGGGGGGGCCCAGCGGGGGGGGGGGCCCAGCGGGGGGGGGGGGGGGGGAGTGGCCCCCAGGGACCAAACGAAATTTTTCCGTAAAAGTCTAGTGGGGCTACATGCCCACCAAATTTCATGTTCCCCGGTGTTTCGGTGTCCCTGGTATCGTTGACGAAAAATTCAGTAGATGACAAAAAAAAAAAAAAAAAAACTTTGACAATCCCTATATGACCGCTTTCGCTAGCTATGCTAGCGGCGGTCATAATAATCCTTTAGGTGAGTGTATATATATATCTATATAAATAAATTAGTTTCTAAACTTCATTGGTTGGTTCTTTGGTAAGATTATAATTCCTATTTCTTTACATAAGCATGTCATTTGCCAATTTAGCAAACATTACAAACATTTCATGTCATAAATATTTATGGCATATAACACGTCTGAAAGATATTAATCACTGAAAGGATAATTTTGCATGTGATGGCTTACACAATAAAATAATGTTTAGAAGTTGTAAAGAGTTTGACAGTTTCACTGAGAATCAACTCAGTTTTGATCAACAAGCCATGTGCATTTAGTCATTGAGCAAATTGTAGACAACTGTACTTACTCTTCTGCACACATGTACCAAAGGACATGTGCTTAAATCAATAAGAAATTCAAATCTGCTGTGAGCAAAAAGCGAATTGTTCAGAGATCAGAACTTATTGTTTTGAGGGGAAAAAAGTCTCATTTGTGAATTGAGCAAAAGCGATTGAGAAGAAACTGTAGTGTTATGTATTTTACATATCACTTCCTCTTCACTTCCTGCTCAGCTACTGTTTGGACGCTCATGCTTACTGCTCCGCACTTTGCTCTATCGCTTTTATATTTTATCTTCTATATTTTTATATTTTATCTCCTTTTATCACCTAATTTTAACTTCAGCAAATCAGCACAGTGCTCATACGACAAAGTTTGGATTACTACAAAAACGCAGAATTCTTCTACCCGACCAGCTTACATTCCGGGGACAGGAAAACACAATTGCCTCAAGGATAAGAGAAAATGCCTCTTCAGGTTCAAGAATCTACTTGCTGCACTAACCGCCACAGACTTTTACAAAGGATTGCAGTTCTTGAAACAAAGTTACTTACGGGACCACCAAACCAGACGGAGCACACAACAGAGCTTCGTCATGGACACCCTCAGCATACCGGTGAGTCCCATAAAACTTGTGCTCCTCGACAGGTAGAGAAACAAGGCGATCGACTTACAAATCGATGGCACAAATGGAGCGAGACCCAAAGGCACTCGAGAAATCAGATTGTCACGAGCAACACATATGTGACCAGTCACGGAAAGTAGGGACACAAGTCGGTTCTGGGGCATTTTGAGTTATTCACAGATTCTGAAAGTGTAGTCTCCAAGCTTTCCAACGATGTGTAACACAATGAAATCTGATAATATTTGGAGAAGTTATGGCCATTTAAAGGTAGGCACTCAAAAACGCACAAAGGGGAGAAAACAGCGTCTGAAGATTCTCACCTTTCTCCTGCTGGGAGTGACAATAGGGCTCATTTACATCTCATTTAGATAAGCCATACCCCCCTGTAAAGCTGTAAGCACGGGGGGAGCAGAAAGGCCAGGAAAATGTGCCATCAAAAAAATAAATAAAAATAAAGTTTGCAGGTAATATATAAATAAATGTCTCTTAGCATCTACCGATAAAACTGTATAGGCAACTCTTGTGTACACTGAATAAAAAATAAGATAAACTCTAGACAATGTTCAAATCAAAAACAGGATGTGCTATGTGATATGCTATAGTATGAGTAGGCTATTAGTAGGCTATAGCATTCATTTCGTTTGTTTTTTTAAATAAGATACTAGCTGAAATGTGTTTTTTTAAATCAAGTGATCAAAGTGCTCGTTGCCGCGGCGATCAGTGACGCAGATGCATTCACTCGACGCACGCTTCTATCCGTTGCGCATACTCTCAATTCGTTCTGTTTAATATCACAAAACATAATGCAAACGTTTGCGTGTCCCTGCTTGATATACAACCACTGCTGAACATAATCGTTTTGATAAGATAAAAAAACTATACGAAAAAAAAAAAACTATACGATGGCGGATTCGAACTCAGACCCTCTGACACTACTGGCGAACGCTTTACCTCTGGACCATTAAGATACACATTAGATAAGTTGTTGGATCTATATATTGCCACTGACAACATGCATTACGCTACATCTCATTAAACAACAAATTAAACCCCATGTAACCTACTATTTAAATCGATTGCTGGACATCGTAATGTTATTGGCGTCCATCTTAATTTAATTTTGAAATCAGATAGAGCCGACCAGAGCGCTGAATAAGTAGCCACGCCGGCTTATTCATTATGGAAATTCACACCGACAATGACACGCCCCTACTGCGTGCTAGAATCTCCGAAAAACAAGCCGATTTCAAAATCAAAATGTACGCTTTTAAATATACCAATACTGCTATCTCAAACATGCAGAGGCTTCTTCGTGATCTCAACAAACAGATTCTGCAAAAAAACGAAAATCACAAATTTTGAAAAAAAAAAGCTTCTTTCTCATTTTGCTCGAAAGTTGTGCTGCCGACTTGTGTCCCTGGTTTCCGTGACGGGTCACATATTGCCGCAGTAGCATCCTCTACCCCAGATACAGCTCTGACAAGGATTGCACACACTGGCCTCCTACCACCGCCTATACATCTTGAGAACAGATTTGAAGTACTAATGAATGTAAATGAGGAATCCCCAAATGTGATCGAACACAGACTGAATCAGCCAGTAGCTAACACTGATGCTAACTGGCGCTCAAGGTCGAGCAGACAGCGGCACTCAGCTCAGAGTGCAGCCGAGCCCAGGACTCTGATAGTGGGGGACTCGATAATCAGAAACATTAGCAGCAGGGATACAACTACATGCTGCCTTCCACAAGCAACAACTTCTGATTTAAACAGGGAACTTCAGAACATTCTGATGAAACATAAGACTGCAAATCGACTCATCATACATGTGGGGAAGAATGATATTCATAAAGAGCAGTCAGAACTCCTTAAGAAGGATTTCAATGAACTTTCTGAAACACTTAAAAGACTGAAAGTTCAAAAATTCATCAGTGGACCTCTCTCAGCAAGAGGAACAAACAGGTTTTCACGGTTGCTTGGGCTAAATACATGGCTGCTAAAAACCTGCAATATAATAGGTGTAGGCTAAACTTCATTGACAATTTCAATCTTTTCTGGAGTCAGAGACAACCGTTTCATCGGGATGGCCATCACCCAAACAAACTTGGTTCAAGAGTGCTAAAGGACAATATCTACTTCTCCCTCAATCATCCTTCTGCAGTGTGTGACAATCCACTCAATCTGAACAGCACACACACACCTGGACACAGTATGAATGTGTGAACATGACTTCACTTCAGCAGAAAAATGGACATGGACATATCACACAAGGACAATGATAACACCACTCCGCCACAACAACCTCTGCTCATGGACACAATCTCAGCTGAGCCCTGCCCACAGATCTCACCACAGACAGACATATCAGAACTGCTTGAAGATTCACCACCCAAGGACGACTGCTTGGAAAACAGCCAGGGAAGCCAGGACAGCATATCACAGCCTCCAATAACACCAGAGCAACAGCCTCTTTCACCAGACACGTTATCCCCAGTGGCGTGGCATGGGTAAAATTTCTGAGGAAGCCAATTAAGACACAACTTCTAAGCTGTGTGTTTTAAGGGGTGGGGGCAGAAAATCATACGTTACCATTTATATGTTGCTATTTCATCATGTAGTTGGATGAACTATTAGAGCGCCCAGCATCATCTTACCGTGATTTATACGCTTGTTAATCCAACACTTTGAGCACGGACGCTCTCTCTCTCTCTCTCTCTCTCTCTCTCTCTCTCTCTCTCTCTCTCTCTCTCTCTCACACACACACACACACACACACACACACACACACACACACACACACACACACACACACGCAGTCAGTCCTCTTAAACATCTTAAGATGTTCCGCTGCTTCCGCTTCCGCCTCGGCCTCGGCCTCGGCCTGTCTCTCACCTGCTGCGTGCCCCCCCCCACGGCTGCCGTGTCTCCCTTTTATCATCCGTTTTGGAAACCTTGTCCCAATTGCCGCCCAAACTCTCCTCCTCTCACACCTGTCAGCAATTCCACTCATCAGTTACCCCGATCGGCCATAACACACAGGGAATACCGGAACCGGCCTGGTGTTGCACCAGAAGTGCTCCCCTGTAACAACAACTTCCGTGCACAAGGTTCCGGCTCCGGTCACCCCGTGACACTTTCATAGGCAAGACCATTGAAAAAGTTGTCTTCAATCAGCTGAACAAATTCTTAAGCTCGAATGGATACTTTGACAATTTTTAATCTGGTTTCTGACCGCACCACAGCACAGAGACAGCGCTCATAAAGATAATAAACGATATTCGCTTAAATACTGATTCAGGCAAATTATCAGTGCTGGTACTACTCGACCTCAGTGCTGCATTTGACACTGTCGATCATAACATACTTCTTGACAGGCTGGAAAACTGGGTGGGGCTTTCTGGGATAGTCCTAAAATGGTTCAGGTCATACTTAGATGGGAGAGGTTATTATGTGAGTATAGGAGACCATAAGTCTCAGTGGACATCCATGACATGCGGAGTCCCTCAAGGCTCAATTCTTGCGCCACTCCTGTTCAACCTGTATATGCTCCCAATGAGCCAAATAATGAGAAAGAACCAGATCTCCTACCACAGCTATGCAGACGACACACACAGCTCTACTTAGCCCTATCGCCTAATGATTACAGCCCCTTTGACTGCCTGTCAAAACTGAAGTCATTGTGTTTGGAAACAAAGATGAAGTTGTCAAGGTGAACGCATACCTTCACTCTAATCTTGGTGTGACACTAGAGTCAGACCTTAGTTTCAGTAGTCATGTCAAAGCAATAACTAAATCAGCATACTATCATCTGAAAAATATTGCAAGAATTAGATGCTTTGTTTCCAGACAAGACTTAGAAACTTGTGCATGCTTTCATCACCAGCAGGGTGGATTATTGTAATGGACTCCTCACTGGCCTTCCCAAAAAGACCATAAGACAGTTGCAGATCATACAGAATGCTGCCGCCAGGATTCTGAGCAGAACCAGAAAATATGAACATATCACACCAGTCCTCAGGTCTTTACACTCCCAGTTACATTTAGGATTGATTTTAAAATATTATTACTGGTATATAAATCATTCAGTGGCCTAGGACCTCAATATATTGCAGATATGCTCACTGAATATAAACCCAACAGATCACTCAGATCACTAGGATCATATAAACTAGAAACACCAAGGGTTCACTCTAAGCATGGCGAGTCTGCTTTTAGCTATTATGCCAGCCGCAGTTGAAACCAGCTTCCAGAGGAGATCAGACGTGCTCCTACAGTAGTCACTTTCAAATCCAGACTCCAAACACTTCTGTTTAGCTATGCATTTACTGAATGAGCACTGTGCCAATGTTCTTCCGACTGTTTGTACTGTAATGTATTTTATTTTATTTTTCTAAACTGTTTTTATTATTCTTATTTCTTTTTATTATTTTAATTTATTCTATGTAAAGCACTTTGAATTGCCATTGTGTATGAAATGTGCTATATAAATAAACTTGCCTTGCCTTGCCTTGTCTTGCCTATCAGGATGTTCTGGGTGATAGCCAGGGTATCTGAGTGGTTTTCTCATATTCTTGTTCTGATATATATTAGGACCCTGAGGATCTTTGTACACATATAACATTATTCTTATATAATGTCTCTGCTCTATAAATGTCAATTCCACAGGGAGAGATCAATCTCACCAGAGTCCAGCTGTGTGTCCATGAAGAGTGACGCATCTATAGAGCAGATAATAAACCTTAAGGGAGGACAAACACCAGCTGATCTGAGGTACAACATTTCTGTCTGTCTGTCTGTTTGTTTGGATGGACAGATAGATAGATAGATAGATAGATAGATAGATAGATAGATAGATAGATAGATAGATAGATAGATAGATAGATAGATAGATAGATAGATAGATAGATAGATAGATGGATGGATGGATGGATGGATGGATGGATGGATGGATGGATGGATGGATGGATGGATGGATGGATGGATGGATAGATAGATAGATAGATAGATAGATAGATAGATAGATAGATAGATAGATAGATAGATAGACTGATTGATTGATTGACAGATGTAAGCCCGTCTAATTGGTCCAATGGAGGTCTCCAATAATACGGGGAAGGTTTCTCTGCGCGTTACTGTCTTTCCTTTTACGCAACACAACAAGATGAAATGCAATATATTTTTTCACATGTAAGAGCTCGTTTCATCTGACTCCAAAAATGAAAAGGTTTTAATGATATCTGTGCATCATTAAAACGTGAACGAATATTTTATTATTCTCTTAAAACTCTGTTTGTATTTTACCCGCTTAGATCAGGAAGACTATATCGCTCCGAGTTCCTTACCCAGGTCTCCAACACAAGTGGCCAGTCCCGAAGATCAGGAGCTGAGGCAGTTGGCTAATTCTCTAGGATTTTGCCGTACACGCGCAACAATCAAAGAGATTTTATATAGCCCCCTTGGATGCCCTTCAGGAACTTAATTCAATCGTTTTACTTTAGTAGGTTTTGGCTCTGAATTAATCAAGCCTGTACATTTATCTAAAGTAACATTAAATTAGAACAGAAGACATCGGAACACATCCACCCACCCAAGTCGCCAGCACACTCCCTGATATCAGTTATTAGCCGTCGCTAATCTCTGACGCAACCTTGTGGCAATATACGAATACGTTACTCTTATTTGGGAAAAACAAATCTCAGAGTCGTTCAGAATAAAATCAAACGTTTACAATTTATTGACCAGGTAATGAAGCAATAATTCACAGTCCAATTCGCAAGAATAAAATCATCAGTTAATCATAACATAACAACAATTCAGAAATGGAATAATTTGTAGAGATTACCTGGCAACGAAAATTACACACAGCGTTTGTGTGGGCAGTCAACCTACAGACTCCTCGAACTTTCTGCACCTTTTCCTTATATACCCAGATAATTCAATATTCTTACCAAATGGTGAGGTCTGTCATTATAATTAGATTTTGGCTCCCTATTCAGGGATTCACACTGTGAGACCAGAATTTGCATTTGCATAGGTTCTTGTTTTACATACAGGAGGTACAGTCTGAATGGAGGATCTGGGGGAGGGAAACACCTTTAAGGGACACAACACTTTCTCATATTTTATAACTTCTTTTAGCTTTTCATTATGGTTGGGAGAATGAGACCATTTTACCAGGCGCACTGAGACACTTTAAATGATATCAAACATGCATAGATACTTCTTGTACATACTTTACATTGCATAGGTTTTCAGTGTATTTTAGGTGAGGAGGAGGGGGGATGAGGGGGAGACAGTGTGTGTGGAGTGTGAACTGCACGGTGTGCTGCACCTCGAAATCCCTGTTACATATGCAGGAGATAGTTCAAGTGTTAATGTCCAGGGGGGCCTTTTGTTCCATCAAAGGGTCGGCCAGACATACTGGCAGCAGCCTTACACAGATAGATAGATAAATGATAGACAGACAGACAGACAGACAGACAGACAGACTGACTGACTGACTGACTGACTGACTGACTGACAGACAGACAGACAGACAGACAGACAGACAGACAGACAGACAGATAGACAGATAGATAGATAGATAGATAGATAGATAGATAGATAGATAGATAGCCAGGGTATCTGAGTGGTTTTCTCATATTCTTGTTCTGATATATATTAGGAGGACCCTGAGGGTCTCTGTACACAGAATAACATTATCCTTGTCCAATGTCAACATTCTTCAACATTTCTGAAGCTTCTCTTAGACAATATTCTCTATGTGAGGTTTATGTACATGTTAAATCGACTATAATAATTCTTGTCTCTGTTCTATTATCTCTATTCTAATGTCTCTGCTCTATAAATGTCAATTCCACAGAGAGAGATCAATCTCACCAGAGTCCAGCTGTGTGTCCATGAAGAGTGACGCATCTATAGAGCAGATAATAAACCTTAAGGGAGGACAAACACCAGCTGATCTGAGGTACAACATTTCTGTCTGTCTGTTTGTTTGGATAGATAGATAGATAGATAGATAGATAGATAGATAGATAGATAGATAGATAGATAGATAGATAGATAGATAGATAGATAGATAGATAGATAGATAGATAGATAGATAGATAGATAGATAGATAGATAGATAGATAGATAGATAGATAGATAGATAGATAGACAACCAAAACCAGATAAGAAACTCAGTCAACCCAACCAACAGTGCTCTACTTTAATCTTCAACCACTCACCTGCTCTTCTGCTGAATAACATCTTGCATTCAATAAATCCTGTTTACAGACATTACTTGTTTGCATTCTTCTGTCCTGACACCTACTATGTGTTGTAGCCATTAAATAAGCTCATAATTTTTTTTTAGTTTAGTTTGTTAAAATATTATAATGTTATTTTTTTCCCCATCTACAGTATGTTGAATATGAAAAGTGAACAGCATGAGTAAGATAGGATGCGCAATATATCGAGAGATATGGAGTGGGTCAGACATGGTTTTGACCACTTCATTAAGTTTTGTTTTGTAGAAAGCCTTTCTTTACAGTGAATTTCGTTTTGTATAAATTGTATCTTAATTTTAATAAATTTTTCATCAATGAATTGCCTGTATTTAATAAATAAGAAGCAAATATAGCAGACAATATAATCAGGACATGGAGGCGCCGGCGTGGTCACTTGCATTGCATGTGGACTGGAGCGCATCTCATCATAAATTAACCGAAACTCAGCATATGCCTCACAGACATGAGAAATATATAAAAAAAAAGCTTGAAATGTCTTTAAACGAAACAATTTAAAGGTGCATTAAGCAAGTCTCTGAGTTTTTGCAGAACTATGCCCCCTCTGGCGGCAAGCTAAACTGCAACCAGAGGTGTGCACGCTCACGGACAAAAGTTTTCTTTTTTTTATCTTACGTGGAGTTTGCGTTGGTGTTTGAAATGAACTATAAGCAGGTCTCTTACAATCCATCTTCTACGGAGAATGCCGGCGAATACACAAACCTGCCAGGCATAGCTAGTGAGCGTGCCATGAACGCGCATGTTGTCACGCCCAGTCTAAAATTCCGGCCCGAATCCCTCTTATTTATTTTACTTTACAGGATTATAGAGACAATCTCAGTGATCAGAGAAGGGCTCATTCAGCCCATCAGGCAATTGTTTAAGCATGTATGGGTTAGAAAACGGGTATTTTTAACATGAAAAGTTGCTTAATGCACCTTTAAAATAAAAAGATATAGGCAACTCTCTGATTATGTAATCCAGTTGTGCATTTCTCTCTGCGCGTTCACTACGGAGATGTCGATCGTCAACTTCGACACTGCGACTTCAACTCCGACACTGTTTATTAATAAAAAATCAATGCACGCCTGTCACCTGATTTACAAATGCACATCTTGCTTGTTGCACACACACATATTATGTACATATTATGAAATAATGAGATATTATGTTGAAATAACATTATTAATAATAGCCTAACAAATCTTTAAGAATATTTAATTTAATGCTGAATTTTGTGCTTGTTCAATTGAATAAAATGAATACTTTAATTGTGATAATTAAAATAATTGAATATTAGCACAGGCTCTGGTAGGGTCGGGCTGGATTTTTTGGGCCTGATCTAAGCTCTACTTTCAATCTTTAAATATGTGATAAGCCGCTGAATCATGTGATGCGTCCGAACAGCGGCATCTGGTGGTTGAATGTCATCATTCTACAACATTATTTATCCAGGGAAAAATAAAAAAAAAAGCATTCATCCGGCATTTGGGTTAAAATTCAGTTGTTGTTGTTTCAGTTGTTATGTTGTTTTGTTTATTTATAAATAGTTGTATAGTTTGTTAAAATTGCACATTGCAACTGTTATTTTGAAAAGCTGGTTATTTATAAATTAAAAATTATTTAAATTTAATATTTTGTTTTAAAATATTTGTTAAATTTAGTACAGAGCCTGTAGTCTATCACACAAACAAGAGCGGGGCTAAATCAAAGAAATAAATAAAACAAAACTCACAGTGTAACTATCTCCCCTTCCCAATAAGCTACTAATTCAAAAAGAAAAGATACAAAAAAAAAAAAAAAACATCTTCGGCGTTCAACACGCCCTACCTAAACTATACTACTCAAGAAAACTCAAAACATACAATAGTGGCACCCGCTCCTTACCTAATGTTTTAACAAAGTGTTTCCCTAGAGATGTTGCAAAAAATGGAAGTCACGTGACATGCTTCCCTGGTTACTACTCCCTGGTCGGCTGCAAACCAAACCAATATAAAGAAAACATAAAGACAAGTTTTTACTTGCTTTGAAAACAACAAACCACTGAGAGAAAACAAACTGTTAATTAAAAAAAAATTTAAAAGATTAAACAAAGAATCAGAAAACAAAAACAAAACACGCCAACAACCCAGCGTGGCAAAACAAAACGAATCAACTCCCTCCTTCTCTCTCCCCTGCTTCCGGTCTGTGTCACTTTTATAACAGGGACAGCCATTCAGGTGTAACCGTCAAAATGATGATTGACAGCCAACAGCACAGCCCTAAGAGGTGATAGCGGAGAAAGTGAAAGTAAAATAAAATAAAAAAACAAAAAAAAACAACAGAACACCATATTCTCTGAACACATAATATAGATAGATAGATAGATAGATAGATAGATAGATAGATAGATAGATAGATAGATAGATAGATAGATAGATAGATACTCCATGTGAGATTTCTCGTCATTTAAAATCTATCATATAAATTCTTGCCTCTGTTCTATTACCTCTATTCTAATGTCTCTGCTCTATAAATGTCAATTCCACAGGGAGAGATCAATCTCACCAGAGTCCAGCTGTGTGTCCATGAAGAGTGACGCATCTATAGAGCAGATAATAAACCTTAAGGGAGGACAAACACCAGCTGATCTGAGGTACAACATTTCTGTTTATAGGTGTGTTCAACTTTATGCAGCGCTGTAATTTGAAGAATTGCATGTTGGTTAGAAACTTCTTCTGACAGCACATTGTGATGCTGACAGCTGTTTCATGATTGGTCAGACTCACCGATGACAGCGCTGACGTGCATTTCATGTTTATTCAGACACCTTCTACTAATGCTCACAAAGCCATGTTTTTACAACAGTAAATACTAGGTTCTTGTAATCTTAATCATGTTATGTTTATAAAAATAAACTAAATATAGACACACAACCCCTCTTTATTGGTATTTAAATAGTAAATGCTTATGTTAACTTAATTCTTGTAGGGGCAGTAATAAGCTCTGGTTACATGTACATGTACATGTACATGTCTGAAATTATTATAAATATTACATCTAATACACTTTGTATAAATACAACAATACAGTCTGTGATAAAGTCTGTAGACCCTATCGCTACATGTTTACTGTCTCCCTCAACAGTAAAAGATCAGACCCACCGGAGTCCATGAAGAGTGGTCAGTCTATGGACACACACGTAACACTCAAGGAAGGACACACATCAACTGATCTGAGGTGCAACATTTCTGTCTAGAGAGACTCACCAAAATGTTTAATATGTATTTAAAATCTTGAGCAAATTATCTCTTCCTCTTTTTTACCAGTTTTGGCATAAAAATATACTGAGCATAAATTAACTTCATATGTTGAAGGATACAGTACAACTTACTGAAATTTTTCATATCTTATATAATTAATGAATCTGTGGAGAGAGGTCAATAAAACAGCTTATGAACAATGTGATGTTATAATTTACTCCAGGAAAGTTATCTGTGGTTCATAGTTCATTAGTTAAATAGAACAAAGGACACTAGAGAGGATCATTTTGCTATATATTTATTTTACAGAATTAGTTCTTTTCTTTCCTTAAAAACTTGACATGTACCTGAAGTAACTACAAATTAATTAACAAAAAATCAAATAAGGAACAGAATTCAATCATGTAATCTATATCAATGCTCTTGGACAGCTCTAATGGCTTTAGCAAGTGGCCAAATAACAGCTGCGCTCATCTTCATACCAACACCACTGTTATTTTCATGATGTTGTGTAATTATTTTACGTCTTTAATTCATGTTGTAATCTGTTATTTTCCAAAGCACATTTAAATCAAATCTGCTGAAGAAGTTTCAGTGTCTGTATGAAGGAACAGCAAAGCAGGGAAACCCAACACTCCTGAATGAGATCTACACAGAGCTCTACATCACAGAGAGTGAAAGTGGAGAGATCAATAATGAGCATGAGGTGAGACAGATTGAGACACAATCCAGGAGAGAAGAAACAGAGGACACACCAATCAAATGCAATGACATCTTTAGACCTTTACCTGGACAAGACAAACCCATCAGGACTGTGCTGACAAAGGGAGTCGCTGGCATTGGAAAAACAGTCTCTGTGCAGAAGTTCATTGTGGACTGGGCTGAAGGGAAAGAGAATCAGGACATCCAGCTCATATTTCCACTTCCTTTCAGAGAGATCAACTTGATGAAGGACAAAATACTCAGTCTTTCAGATCTTCTTCATGTCTTTTTCCCTGAAACAAAAAAAATAGAAATATTCAGTGATGAATATAAACTGTTGTTCATCTTTGATGGTCTGGATGAGTGTCGTCTGTCTCTGAACTTTAAGAGCGAAGAGAAACTGTGTGATATATCTGAATCAGCCTCAGTGGACGAGCTGCTGATGAACCTCATTGAGGGGAATCTGCTTCCCTCGTCTCTCATCTGGATCACCTCCAGACCAGCAGCAGTGGATCTCGTCCCCTCTGAGTGTGTCCATCGAGTGACAGAGGTGCGAGGCTTCAATGAGCCACAGAAGGAGGAATACTTCAGGAAGAGAATCAGTGATCAGAGTCTGGCCAATACAATCATCACTCACCTGAAGTCCTCGAGGAGCCTCCACATCATGTGCCACATCCCAGTGTTCTGCTGGATCTCAGCCACTGTTCTAGAGAAGATGTTGAGTGAAGCAGAGAGAGGAGAGATTCCCAAGACTCTCACTCAGATGTACACACACTTCCTGCTCATTCAGACCAACATCAAACATGAGAAGGACTATGAGAAGAGAGTGAAAGATGAAGACATGATTCTCAAACTGGGGAAACTGGCTTTCCAGCAGCTTGTGAAAGGCAACCTGATCTTCTATGAGGAAGACCTGAGAGAGTGTGGCATTGATGTGACAGAAGCATCAGTGTACTCAGGATTGTGCACTCAGATCTTCAGAGAGGAGTTGGGCTTATATCAGGGGAAAGTCTTCTGCTTTGTTCATCTGAGCATCCAGGAACATCTAGCAGCTATATATGCACACATTTACTTTACAAATGAGAACAGAAATGTGTTTGATCAAATCACCAAACCATGTCTGTTCTCTAAAGTTGTAAACTTTTTTAAATTTCCTTCATTATCTGAGCTGCATCAGGGAGCTGTGGATGAGGCTTTACAGAGTAAGAATGGACATCTGGACCTTTTCCTGCGTTTCCTTCTGGGTCTCTCATTGGAGTCCAATCAGACTCTCTTACGAGAACTACTGACACAGACTGGAAGCTGCTCCTACAACAAAGAGGAAACAGTTCAGATCATCAAACAGAAGATCAGGGAGAATCGCTCTCCAGAGAGATCCATCAATCTGTTCCACTGTCTAAATGAACTGGGTGATGATTCACTGATGCAGGAGATCCAAGATTATCTTACATCTGAAAAAATAGGGGAAACCAAACTCTCCTCTTCACAGTGGTCAGCTCTGGTTTATGTGTTGCTGACATCAGAGCAGAAGATGGATGTTTTTAATCTAAAACACTTTACTGGAGCACAAAATACAGCAGGTGAAGTTCTTCAGAAGTTTATGCCTGTGGTTAAAGAATCCAGATCACTTCAGTAAGTCACACTGGCAACAATCATTACAATGATAAAATATGATCACATTTATGAGTTTAGCATGTGCTTTCATACCTAAGCAATACTGTAAAAGGAGAAATTCATACATATCTTATAATTTATATCAGTGTTTCCTGGACTGAGAGACTGAAGAGTGTCATTGTTCTCTACAGGTTGAGTGATTGTGGTGTGACAGATGAAGGTTGTGTTGCTCTGGCTTCAGCTCTGAGATCAAACCCCTCACACCTGAGAGAACTGAATCTGTCATTGAATAAAGTAGGAGATTTTGGAGTCAAACAGCTTTCTGATCTACTGAAGGATCCTCACTGTAAACTGGAGATACTCGGGTAAGATTTTATAAAAGTCTCAACGTCGTCTGTTTTTCTCCTGTGGTGAATAATGAATCAAATACAAAAATAAAATATAGAAAAAAGTTTATCACCAAGTAACTGAGAAGGATGCTTAATCTTCAGTGGATTCTTTCCCAAGCTTCTGACCAGGGTTTGAATTATGATTTCATCTTTGTGGGGGTCTCTTTAAAAAAAAAAAAAAAGCCTACAGTATGAGTATAGCTTACTAATGTAAATAAATAAAAATGTTTGATAAAAAAGCGTTGCTAACACAATTCAATTTAAATAGTACATTTGGTTTAATTTGTCGTTTAATGAGGTCTAATATATGTTATTAGTGGTGAGAATTTTCACGTGAATGGTCCAGTGGCAGAACTTTTGCCAAGCATGTTAGAAGTTCTGGGTTCTAATCCGCACTCGTATAGTTATTTTTATTTTTATCATCAAAACTGATTATGTTTATCAGTGGTTGTATCAGGCAAGGACACGTTTGTGTGCATTTTGTTTTGTAATTTCACTGGAACGAATAGAGAGTCTCCACAACGGATTGAAGTGCGCGTCCGAGTGAAGACTGTGCGCGAGCCACAAGAGAACACAGTATCCGCGCCACTGATTGCAGCAGCAACGAGCACTTTGATCACATGATTTAAAAAACAACACATTTCAGCGCTAGATCGCCTCTTATTTAACCCTCTGGGGTCTTAAGCTGTTTTTGGGGTCCTTGAGATGTTCTGACTTGCCCTGACATTTGTGCTTTTTTCAGTTGCTTATAAACATATTAATGGCAAAGGTGTCATTACACTCTATTTAGCACAAACAGGGCTACAATAATATGTGAGCAACATGTATGTACATTAGAGGTGGAGCCGAACCCGAATACAGTATTCGGAAAGGCACAAATAATGTGTTTTTTTTACGAATACTTATTTCGAACAAATACTTTAAAAATATTTGTATTCGGGAACAAGAAAAACGTTATATCAAAAAGCTGCGTTTCCTCATGAGACATGGCGACCGGCGGTGCTGCTGATGTGGTGGTTGTGAATCCCATAGACAGTATGGTAAATCCACTGGCACTTGTTGATAAGAAAGGAGGAAAGAGCCACATATGGAAATATTTTGTATTAGGCTAATGTCACGTTGTCATAAGGGGCCGTTCACATAGCGCGTGCCGATTTCAAATGTAGGCGCGCGCTTGCCGAAGATAGCGATAACAGAAGCAAGCGGCGCGCTCGTTTTTCCAGGCACGCCTATGTCCATGGTTGCATAGCAACGACAGACGCCACAAGAGAGCAAGTGCTTGTGGAAAGGAGAAAGCGGTGCGAACTGCGTCTTTCATGATGACGAGGAAGTATCAGCAAAGAATTAATTGATTTCTAGCCCTTGCATTAGCTTTAGATATATTTATGGAGATGAGAAATTAAATAAAAAGCCATCATTATGTCATTAATATCAGTCCGTCAGAAAAGCAGTTCTAGGCTTATTCTTGGCTGGATAACTCTTAGCAGGTTTAAAAAGCCATTTTAAAATTAAATATGAATGCAGTTTTGGATTAAATAAAAGTACAGTCAAGTCAAATAAAACACGTTTTATCTCCTGTATAGTTTGGTAACACTACAATAAGATAACATTCATTAACATTACTTAATGCGTTATCTAACATCAACACATTGAGTGAACAATATATTTTTACAACATTAATTAATGTTTGTGAATGTTATTTAATACAAACACTTGATTGTAGCCTGGTTAAAACCAGACCATTCTCAGTAGTAACTGAAATCTGAATTTGCCGGAAGTTGTCTGGGTTTTCCCATGAACAAACATGATTGGTCATGTTTGTTCACTTCATTCATTGTGCATTAAATAATGTTAACATAAATAATGTTAACTTTTGATTTTAAAAATGTTTTTTTAAATTAACCCCAAGGAGAATAATTGCGACAGTATATAACTATTGTTTATTGTTAGGTCATTTTATCTAATGTTATCTAACAAATGGAATCTTATTGTAAAGTGTTTTTAATACTACAGTTTCCATCTTTGTAACTGTGATATACACTTTAATATATGTAAATTTAATCTAAATTAAGCTTTGGTACCGAAATTGGTACCAAGAACCGTGGATTTTCTCTGGTATTGGTACCGAATACTGAAATTTTGGTACCGTGACAACACTAGTAGCTCTGTTAGCTCGGTAATTTTTAGACAATAGGCTGTTGACAGAGTAACGTTAATGTAGGTAATGGCTGTTATGTTATTTTCTTTTCACTGACGTTCCTTGTTACATGTTCATTGCTGGATTTATGGAAAAACATCAACCAATATTGCATATCCATAATTATTATAATGGATATAATTAAAGAATACTTACACTATAACGTAAATTAGAGGTGTAACGCAAAAAAACTGGATTTTTACACCTATTTTGAATTTTACTTGAGTACAAATACAAATACTTTTCCCCCTTCAACAAATACAAATACAGATACAAATAACGGCTGCTTTGCACACCCCTAATGTACAAGTTTGTATTTTTGAGAGAATAATGTTTATGCATGGTAATTGAAAAAAAGTAAAAATGAAAGTTTCTGAAATAAGGCCACAAAACACATTACATACTAAATATGTGTCCACAAGACTTCTGAATAATGCATTTTGTCGCCTAGACTTTTTTCTTCAAAATGATGTGAAAATCATCCTGCCTAATCATTCACATAAAACAAAACATTGATTTAAACTATGGGCATAAACGTCCAACACCATGAATATTGAGTAGTTCACACTTGAGAAGACAATGGCCTGCATAATGGGGCTGCATACATAATGAAACTTTCATTCAGGTGTGTGACTGAGCCACAAGAAAGAATGCAAGGACAAAATATATATATATAAAAAAAAAATATATATATATATATATATATATATATATATATATATATATATATATATATAATT
Source organism: Scardinius erythrophthalmus (assembly GCF_964197995.2). Taxonomy (NCBI): domain Eukaryota; kingdom Metazoa; phylum Chordata; class Actinopteri; order Cypriniformes; family Leuciscidae; genus Scardinius; species Scardinius erythrophthalmus. Next base: position 2,221,739 of record NC_138230.1, on the reverse strand, counting down.
GTTTCACAGTTGGAAACACAGTTGTTGTTTTTTTTCTCACAAATTACGCTTGCAAATTGTATTATATGCAAGGTAAACATTTCTAGTAATTGTGCAGTTAATTGTTCTCATACTGTATTTTCAATTTGGAATATATTTTCTACCCAAATGTGTCACTAATAAAACACAATCTAAATTATTTAAACAGAAGGCTTATATTGACCTTTTAAGATTTTGTTTACGTCTATCCTTGTATATATATATTTTTTTGTTTTATTAATTTTTTTTATTATTATTTATTTTATTTTTTTTGCTATTTTATTAAAAAGGTTATACAATTACAACAAAAAATTTAATTTTACAAATATTTCCAGTGTAATCTTTCTTTGTAAAAACTAAATTATACATTTTATCATACGTATTTCAAAGTTAAGGATTCATTAGTTTAAAAATAGCCTACATTGGAACAAACACTATAATATCTTAGTTGATGACTTTATTTTTGCCTAAACATACTATATATATATATATATATATTTAACATATGAGCAGAAATTGGCAACATTATAAGCTTATTTGATGTGGCAGTATTTTACAGTAAAAACTTTATAATCTCTCTGATTTTTGTAGTCGATTTTTACTCATCTCAGTATAGCAATATAGTTTGGTAAAAGCTGTTCATTCATTCACACACAGAAACGCGATTCATATTTAAACAGTCTTTTTGCGTGTAGCCTACAGACACTATTGCAATTAGATCAAAGCAAATATAGAACTCAGCTGGATCCATACCTCCTCGAAATGAAACTTACAGCACTTGTTCTGAGGTAAATTTTCCAGGATTATTATTAAGATAGTATTATTCCTCACAGCGTCGTAAAGTACATGACTCTGATAACTCGCTGTGTGTGTTATCCAGCTGATGTGGGCGTTTCACAGGTTTGTATCCATGCCTCAGATCATTTGCGATTGAATAGCGTGCGCTCTCCATGGGCGGGGTCACATTAAAACATAATGAGCTGAAAGAGAACGACTGACATCTCTCTCTTTTCATACATATTACATAAACTGAGAATATTTATTTTTTATAAAAATTACTTAGTTTAAAAGAAGAGAATTCAAGCTTCATGCCTGTGTGTCTGTATGCCTGTTTGACTGAGTATTCGCTGAGTTATGGTTCATTTTCAGACGCATTTCAGAATGGACTACACTGACAGAGAGAAGGCAGAACTTGAATTATGTTTATTTATCTTTATTTGGCGAAAAGCACAACACTTTGTTTTTATTGTGAGTATACACACAAAAAAAATACACACTTAACAGGATTGATTGATGTATAACACAAGTTTGATCAAAGATCAAAATCAACAGAGTATTTTGAGTCTCTTTTGCACTGATAAGGAAAAAAGCGAGCAGATCACGCCAGCGTGATTGCCTACCTCAGGGGGTTAACAAACGAACTAAATGAATGCTCTGCTAGTTAAGTGAAGATGTTTTATTTATTTGTATTGGTATATTAGTGCCGCGAGATGTTTCAAAAGTGGTGGGGACAATATCGACCTCAGCAAAAAGTGGTGGGGACATGTCCCCCCCCCCCCCGCAAATTACGCCTATGTTAAAATAACACTTGCCTGATGGGTTATGCTACTGCTAGATCGGACGTTGACGTCACTTCTGTGAGTTGAGAAAAGTCAGTAAAAGTCCTGGCAGAAATGTGTTTGGCATCTTGTCCTATCTTTTAAGTCACGCTACAGTAGTCTGATAGAAAAAGTGCTTTATTTGTAATTTAAAATAATGGTGCTGATGATTGTTAGAGACCCCCACAGGTGTATGATTTTACTGCTTTCATGGGAGCTCATCCTCTCTTTATGGGAGCTCAGCTCCCACTGGCTCCCACGTAATTCGAACCATTCTTCTGATCGTCACAGTGTTAGCCACACCGTCTCAGCCCCAATCATCACCCAACCAACCGCCCACTCATTCACAATCACCAGAGTACTGACTCGCTGCACCTGCACTCCCTCATCAACACCGTCTACCATCCACTCATTGTCTGGGCTCCCCGCAGTTACCACTGCTTACCGTCAGACTCCTTCCCTGTTACTTACCTGTGATCCGTCTCGTCAAGCTTCCAGTCTTCTGTCCGTCTCCCATCCGTCGTCCTGATCCAGAACATCTGTCTTCTTGTTCACTCAGCAACTGCACAGAGAATCCACTTTGGTCTTCACCAGCTAAGTCACCATCTTCAGTCAACAAGTCAACATCCTCTCACCATAGTCTGGTTCCTGCTGTTTCTCACCACTGTGCTCAATAAACACTGTTATCACTATAACACCTGTCTGTTTCCTTCTGTATTGCAACAGAACTGTATTAGTAATTTATGATGATAACATTGGACTGGAAAGTTTAATTCAGAAAGCTGTGTGCATCTCTCATTGTCTGTCAGCCTGGTCACTCGACCAACCCACTCTGAATCCTCCGCCCATCTCTCCATCTGTCGCCCTTCCAGCACCTGAATCCATGCAGGTCGACACATATCACCTCACCAGCGCGGAGCGTCAAAGGAGACTATTGCAACACTTGTGTCTGTATTGTGGGGGAGAAGGCCATGTCATCGTGAACTGCCCCGATTCTACCACCACGCCCAGCGGTGAAGTGCAATCCAGTTTCTCCCTAAAGTAGCACCCCGCACTCGTGCACCTGTCCAAATTCTCACCCAAAAACTTTGTTACAGCACAAGCGCTCATCGACTCTGGGTCCGCAGGAAACTTCATCTCTCATTAACTTCTCCAAAGACTCAACCTTCAGAGGAAACGCTGCTCCCAGGAACTAGCCATCCACACCATTCTCGGCAAACCGCTGGGTCATGGACGCATTCGTCATTTCTCCCCCACAGTAACGGTCCACGTTGGCTGCCTGCATGAGGAGAAGATCACGTTCATGGTGCTGGAGGGATCAACCTCTGATGTCATCCTGGGATGCCCATGGATGAACCAACATGAAACCACCATTAATTGGAACTCTGTAGAAATTCTGCAATTGGGTAATTCCTGCTTCAAGGACTGCCTTTCTTCTGTGCCCAAACCGTCTGCCTGCTGGACCTATCAACACCCTTAGTCTTCATCCAATATTCAGGTGAAAGGTGAGAGCCCAGAAACCGAGAGTAAACTGAAATTCCTCCAGAGTACCGGGCGTTCCAGGATGTGTTCAAACAGTTGGCGACCCGTCTACAACCTCATCGGCCACGGGACTGCGCCACCAACCTACTGCCTGGGGCTACTCCACTGAAGGGTAAGGTCTACCCTTTGTCCATCCCGGAACAGAAGGCCATGGAGGAGTACATTCAGGAGGCTCTCAAACAACATTTCATCCAACCATCGAAGTCCCTTGACGCTTCCGGCCTCTTCTTCATTGCCAAGAAGGACGGAAGCTTGCGGCCTTGCATCGATTACCGGGCACTCAACTCTCAGACTGTCAAATTCAGCTATCCTCTTCCTCTGGTCCCTGCTGCCCTGGAACAGTTCCATGGGGCTCGCATCTTCACCAAGCTGGACCTGCGGAGCACCTACAACCTCATTCAGAAACGCAAGGGGGACGAATGGAAGACAGCATTTATCACTCCGACAGGCCACTACAAGTACCAGGTGATGCCGTATGGCCTGTCCAACTCCCCCTCCGTATTCCAGGGATATATGAATGAGGTATGAGGTATTCCGAGAGTACCTCCAATGCTTTGTTCATCATCAACATAGACGACATCCTGATCTACTCCCAGAACCTGGCCAAACATCGCCAACACGTGACACAGGTCCTTCAAAAGCTGAGAGAACACCACCTCTATCTCAAGTTGGAGAAGTGTGAGTTCCACACGCCATCTGTCCAGTTCCTTGGATGTATCATCGACCAACGAGGTATCCAGAAGGACCAGAGGAAAGTGGACACCATTCACATCTGGCCCCAACCTGTCACAATAAAGAAACTCCAATGCTTTCTAGGCTTCGCCAACTTCTATCGAAGATTCATCCAGAATTACAGTCTCTTCAGCTCACCTCTCACCTCACTTCTCAGAAACCGGCCCAAGTCTCTCTCCTGGAACCACTTGGCTACAGAAGCCTTCCAACGGCGCTCCAATCCTGGTACACCCAAATCCAGAACTCCCATTCTTGGTCGAAGTTGATGCCACTACCACTGGGGTTGGAGCGGTACTATCCCAGCGGCAGGGTGAGCTTCCTTGACTTCATCCATGTACCTTCTTCTCCAAGAAGCCTCATGGACTCAGTACACACCTCTCTGGGCTCTGGACACCCAGGCAGACAGCGAACCCTCTTGCTTCTACGAGATTGCTACTGGTGGCCCAACATATCCCAGGATATCTCCCGGTACATCAAGGGGTGCTCAGTCTGTGCCATCACCAACACACAGAGGAAGCTACCCGAGGGAAACTTGGTACCTCTGCCGATACCAAGACGCCTCTGGTCTCATCTGGGCATAGACTTAATGACCGTCCGTCCTACGTCCAACCATCACACGTGTACATGTATATTCGTCATCGTAGACCGAAAAGCCTGCAAACTCATACCTATCAAGGGCCTGCCCACCATGTTCGGAGTCTAAGAACTCCTCTTCCAACCAGTTTTTTGTCATTATGGCCTACCAGAAGACATGTTATTGGACAGAGGTCCCCAGCTTATCTCCCGGGTGTAGCAGGCCTTCTTCAAACTCCTTGCCGTCTCAGCAAGTCTATCATCAGGGTACCACCCACAGGGAAACGGCCAGACTCAGAGCAAGATCCAGGAGATTGGAGATACCTGCGTTCATACTGCCACCAGAACCAGGACAGCTGGAGCCACTACCTCCCTTGGGTGGAGTATGGCCAGAACTCCCTGTGTCAAACCACCACTGGGCTTACTCTGTTCCAATGTATCCTCGGCTACCAACCTCCTCTCTTCCCCTGGTCTGGAGCACCTTCGGAAGTTCCAGCTGTCAACCACTGGTTCGAGGAGAGCAAGAGGGTATGGGACTCAGCTCATGTGCATTTCCACTGGGCAGTGCGACGACACCAACGCCAGGCGGATGTCTGAAGAGCTGAAGCCACCCAGTACCAGCCGGGACAGAAGGTTTGGCTCTCCAACCAAGACATCCGTCTTCGCCTGTCCTGCCGTAAGCTGAGTCCCCGTTATATAGGTCGCTTCATTGTGCAGAGGCAGGTCAACGAGGTCACTTCCAGGCTCAACCTTCCACCTCACTACCGTATCTCATCTTCATTCCATGTCTCCCTCCTGAAACCCTTCACTGAACCTCTGTCCTCTTCTCCCACAGAACCCACCACGGATGAAGTACCTCCTCCTCCAGATGTCACTGTTGTGGACTTAGTGTACCTAGTCCATACCATCCTCGACTCGCCAGCCTAGAGTACCTGATCGACTGGGAGGGGTACGGTGCAGAGGAACATTCATGGGTCTCTTGAGATGATGTCCTGGATCTGTTGCTACTCACCCAATTCCACGAGGATCACCCAGACCATCCATCCCCCAGAGGTCGGTGCCGGCCCCGTCGCCGAGTCCGTCGGCCGTCAGGAGCCGGTTGTGGAGGAGTGGGAACTGTCACAAAGTTAGCCACACCGTCACAGCCCCAATCATCACCTGATCACCAGGACCTGCCCACTCGTTCATAATCACCAGAGTACTGACTCATTGCACCTGCATTCCCTCATCTACACAGCCTACATATTCACAGTTCACCATCCACTCATTGTCTGGTCTCATCGCAGTTACCACTGCTTACTGTCAGACTCCTTACCCGTTACTTACCTGTGATTAGTCTCTACAAGCTTCCAGTCTTCTGTCTGTCTTCCATCCTTCATCCTGATCCATATCTCCTGTCTTTTTGTTCACTTGTCACCTGCACAGAGAATCCACTTCAGTCATCGCCAGCTAAGTCACCATCTTCAGTCAACAAGTCACCATCTTCTCACCATCGTCTGGTTCCTGCTGTTTCCCACCACTCTGCTCAATAAACACTGTTATCACTATAACACCTGTCTGTTTCCTTCTGTGTTGTGACACTGAGTTGATTTTACTTTTGATAGTTTTTGATAGTTATAAACATGATTGGATGATGTGAAGAGGTGACAACTGTTTTCATATACAAATAAGTTGAGGAGAAATTCATATATATCATATCATTTATATCAGTGTTTCTTGAAATGAGAGACTGAAGAGTGTCATTGTTCTCTACAGGTTGTGGGATTGTGGTGTTACAGATGAAGGTTGTGCTGCTCTGACTTCAGCTCTGAGATCAAACCCCTCACACCTGAGAGAACTGAGTCTGTCATGGAATAACATAGGAGATTTTGGAGTCAAGCAGCTTTCTGATCTTCTGCAGGATTCTCACTGTAAACTGGAAATACTCTGGTAAGTTTGTATATAATGTCTCATATGTTAAACAATGATTGTCATACAAAAAATCTACTGAAATTACTTATGGGACTGTTGCTTTTATTTTAATTAGATTCTGTCCAATGTGTTTGACATAATTTTACAATATTAATGATAGTGTAAACATAATTGGATGATGTAAAGATGTGACAACTGTGTTAATATACACTTAAGTTGATGATTTTTGGGCCTTTTGCATAAATTCATATTTGGTTGCACTTTATTTTAAGGTGTCATTGTTACAGTGTAATTAAATATTTAAGTAATGAGTAATATTAAGCAACTACATGTACTTACTATAGGGTTAAGGTAGGATTAGGATTTGGTTGAGGGTTAGTTGCATGTAATTATGCATAATTTACTGTTATTACTATGGTACAGATGTGGCCATTAAGAATGTGCGTTTTTCCCCAAGGCATGCCGTGGAATGCCAATCAAGCCTATCAGCAGATTTTTTAGAATTTGTGCTTTATCTGTTGTGCTTCCCAGAATATCCACCAGATGACGCATAGAAGAACATACTGAATCTACAATCCAGACCAAATTACTCGTAAACACTTTGTAATTATTCGTCTTCGATCGATTGTAAAATATGCTTATATATTATTACAGTACGTTACATTTTAAAAATAGAATTAACATAATTATCAGTGTCTGATAAATTAACTGCATGTAATGTTGTGATTGGGAGAAAACTACAATAAAATATAAATATTGATGTGCTTTGTAAACACAGTGTTGTTGTTGTTGTTGTTGTTGTTGTTGCTGTTGTTCAAATTTAAAGATACCTGTGCATATGTTCAAAAAGACGACGTGCAACAGAGAATTAGGTGTAGGCTTAGGCTATAATAAGTTAGCCTAAAAACATATTATTATCCAGTGATGAAGCAAACATCAATCATGTATTTTACAATAGATCTTTCATGATAAATGTTGGTATATGCGCTTTAAAATTATGTTCACAATAATGAGATGAAATGTCTTAAATTCAGTCATAGGAGTAATTTGTGGGTGGGACATGTACCCACCACTCTTTGCCAGGGTCGATATTGTCCCTAGCACACTTTAAAACATCTTTCGGCACGGATGTACCTAATACAAATAAGTAAAACATCTCCAGTTAACTAGCAGAGCATTAAATTTTGTTCATTTGTTAAAGATCTAGTGCTGAAATGTGATGTTTTTTAAATCACATGCTCAAACTGCTTGTTGCCGTTGCTATCAGTGGCGCGAATACAGTGTGTTCTCTTGTGGCGTGCGCACACTGTCTCTCTTCACACGGACGCGCTCTTCTATCTATCACTTAGTGCCGTTGCGGAGACTCTCTATTCGTTCTGGTGAAATCACAAAACAAATTGCACACAAACGTGTCCCTGCTTGACATAAAAATACTGATTAACATATTCTGTTTTAATAAAAAGAAGAAAAAAATTATACGAGTGCTGATTAAAACCCAGAACCTCTGACACGCTCGGCAAAAGTTTTGCCAGGAGACCATTAAAGTACACATGCAGAGTTTGCAGATCCATGGATTTATTCACGTGGAAATTCTCAGAACTAACAATATATATTGGTAATCTCTTTAAACTACAAATTAAACCCAATGTACTATTGTATTGGAATTGATTTCTGGACATCGTAATATTATTGTACAAATATATTGTACATATATCTGATTTAGCATATATTTAAATGTCAAAGAAATGAGTTAATAATAATAATACATAAGAATAATTCCACAATGTTGTAATTTAGTTTGCTAAAATATGACAGGATATTTGCACGTACAAGTTCACAAAAAATGATTGTAACATTGTTTTACATTAAAGTAATGTTCAAACACCCATGACAAGCAATGCAAAACCATTAATAACTGAATCAATATTTTATATACAAATATAAATGTGGTTCTCATAGGTTTATGGGCTCTGTCGCTTGCTCAATATGCGCCTGAGAGGTTAACACATCCGTTGCATATTATTGGCTTCAGTACACGCTATAACTGAGAAAGAAACATGACTGCCCCCTACTGGTAATGTACATCATGTGCAAGAGAACTTCACTACGGAATCCTTTTCCCTGGGATGTGCATTCTTAATGGCTACATCTGTAGGTACATGTAACATTTGTAACAAGCACACTGTTAAATAAAGTGCTATAGTATATTCTTGCAATTTTTATGATATGGAAACTAATCCCCTCAAGCATTTTGTAGAAGCGGGTCTGAACCTCAAACTGGATCTGTTAATGGTGGCGTGGATGAAGTGTCTGATTGTGAAGTTACTGTTTATCTGAGCTGTAGATCCTGAACTGAGAGACTGAAGAGTGTCATTGTTCTCTACAGGTTGAGATGTTGTGGTGTTACAGATGAAGGTTGTGCTGCTCTGACTTCTGCTCTGAGATCAAACCCTTCACACCTGAGAGAACTGAGTCTGTCTGAGAATAAAGTAGGATATTCAGGAGTCAATCAGCTTTCTGATCTACTGCAGGATCCTCTCTGTAAACTGGAGAAACTCGGGTAAGATTTTTTTTAAAGTCTCAACGTCGTCTGTGTTTCTCCTGTGGTGAATAATGAATGATAAAAAAAATATATATATATATATATATATATATATATATATATATATATATATATATATATATATATATAGTTTAAAAAATAAAATAAATAAAAGTAACTGAAAAGGATGTTTAATCTTCAGTGGATTCTTTCCAAAGCTTCTGAGGTAATTTTACTTTGATAGTTTTTGATAGTTATAAACATGATTGGATGATGTGAAGAGGTGATAACTGCTTTCATATACAAATCTGTTGAGAAATTCATATATATCATATCATTTATATCAGTGTTTCCTGAACTGAGAGACTGAAGAGTGTCATTGTTCTCTACAGGTTGAGGTCTTGTGGTGTTACAGATGAAGGTTGTGCTGCTCTGACTTCAGCTCTGAGATCAAACCCCTCACACCTGAGAGAACTGAATCTGACTAGAAATAATCTAAGAGACCCAGGAGTGAAGCTGCTCTCTGATCTGAAGGAGGATCCACATTATAAACTGGAGACGCTTCTGTGAGTAGTGATGATTAAAACTGTTCATATTTTAAAAGTTCATATAGTTTCTTCTTAGTTTTCTTTCCTTGTAATGGTTAATTATACACTATAAACATGTTTAATAAGAGTTTGATTCATTTATTTATTTTTATATTAGTTTATAGTAACAAGTATCTTCAAGTTTCTTTTGGTTCCACTTCATTTCGATAGTCCACATTAGACATTCTACTAACTATAAATAACTTTGCAACTTTTCAACTAACTCACATTAGAGTATTAGTAGGCTGTAGTAGACTGTCAGTAGACTGTTAGGTTATGGTTAGGTGTTAGGGTTCGGGTTAGTAGAATATGCTGACTTGTAGTTGCCATGTTACTTATAGCCAGTATAATATCTATTGGGGGACAAAATAAAGTGTTAGCAGATATTAAGCATACAGTCTACTAACACTTTAATGACAGTTAGATGACATGTAGTTGCAAAGTTACTCATTGTTAGTAGAATGTCTAAAGTGGACTATCGAAATAAAAGTGTTACCTTTCTTTTTATTTCAAAACAATTCAATATTGTGCTTTTATCATTGTTTTTTATTCCTTAATGATGTATTTTGAGAGAAAGTGAATTGCAATAGAAGATAATGGTAAATATTTATCACTAGTTTCTTTGTCATAAATAAAACTGAGCCAATGACATAAAAAGATCCTACAGTCATACTGGATTATAGATAAGGGTCAAGGGTCATCATTTTATGGTGATTCAGATGCAAAATCTAAATCTGAATGTTTAAAAACAGCTTTAACAATCGTGTATCACAGTATTATATTATAATCTCTCACTTAATCATCTAAGTAATTTATTTTAGTTGTTTTAAAGTTAATAATGCAATAACGTCGCACACATTTGACTGTCTGTGTTTTACTTACAGGTTTTAGATATTAGTCTGACCTTCTTTGGATCAGCTGATGGAGAATAAAGAGCCTCTACAGACACAATCACATTCAACAGAATCAACAGACACAAACCCACAGTGATCATCACACACACATGTGTGTGTAACTTACAGAATGATCCAATCCTTCATCCAAAGTCAAACCAGGAAACCTTCAACCAGATGAACTGGATAAATATTCTGAATGTTCAGATCCAATCTGACCTCTGACCTGTAATGCCTGAATCATAATCACACACTGTTCGCTCGTTGGTCAGAGGAGAACTGAGCAACTGAGTCTGGTTTCTGCCAAGGTTTTCTTCTCCATTCTGTCACTGATGGAGTTTGAGTTCCTGCACTGGCTTGCTTAGTTGGAGACACTTAATATTCAACAATATTATTGATCTGCATTGACACCATTATATGAGAACTGAACTGAGCTGGACGATGACATCACTGTTTTCTCCAGAGCGGCTGTCTAGATAAATTAACTAAATTAATAACTTTTTTACAACAAAAATGAATCAACACTGAACTTACTTAAGCTGGACTATGGCACTATTTTCTTCTAGATCCGCTGTACAGCCAAAACAAACTTTGCTGCATTATATTCCTGTTATCACTGTAAAGCTTTTTTTGAAACAATCTGTATTGTAAAAAGCGCTGTATAATTAAATGTGACGACTTCTGTTTCTTCAGAAATGACATTTATTCTGACAAATGCTCTATATATAATATTTATTTAATGACTTAATTTTAGTTATTCAGCCCTCCAAAAATATTCAAATGCCTTTGATTATAGTAACATTCACAATTAAATCATCTTTAACATTTCATTTCTTTTTTATTTAAAAGTAATGATGCATTGCCATTTTAAATGTAAAATGTCTCATTTTTAAATTTGAAATCATAATCTATGGACACCTTTCAGTGATAAATTGGTTATTCAAGTTTTCATTTTCATTTAGAATGGCAAAATATACATTACATATCCTGTCTTTAATCAATTGGAAATTCCACATTAAATCTTCCATATGAATTATTGACACTATTCTATTGTAAGTCGATTCAGCAGTCAGAGATGAAACTCAGAGTCCAGCTGTGTGTCAATGAAGAGTGACCGTTCTGGACAAACCAGTGAAATCAACTGACCTGAGGTACAGCATTAATGTCCAGATGGAGAGATAGAAAGAACTAACTAGATGTTTCTATTTGAGGTTTATCTATGTCAAATTTAAATTATGTGTATTTTAGATGGATTATTAAAATATGATTTTGGTGGTGTGATTGAACTTTTCTTCATTACATGACTTTCTAGTTTAATATTATTATTATTATTACATATACTACTTAACATTCTAGGATTTGCATTAACTATGATTCAACAAAGAACAAAAAAAAGTTCAATTTTAGTTCATGATAACTATCGTCAATTAATTTAATCTTTTTGTGAAGTAATTGTTAAACAAGTTTGTATACAACTGTATTCATCCAAAATAAAAAATGTATAGCGAAACACAGTTTTTGTGTAGTGTATTTTACACAATTTTGAGGATTTACGTTAATATGGAAATATTAACCCATGTATAAAGAAAAAAAAAGAAGCTTATATTCCTACTTATTCCTAACTAACATAAATCAACCCATGTATCACAATAACCCATGGTTGGGTTTGTCCATATTTTACCCAGCCATAGGTTGCAAAACAACCCAAATTGGGTAAATCTCAACCCAACATTTTAACAAGGCGTGCTCACTGCAGAGTCAAATGACGTCCAGCTCCGACTTGTGGGTGGAGTTAGGGTGTGGTTGGATATTCTAGCTCCACCCATTAGGCCCTAATTACATTCACTCCTCCTCACTGGATGTCTAGCGAGGAAGAGCTTAACGTGTTCTCGAGAATACATGTGTATTTTTACGTAAAATATATTTCTACCACACATGCATTTATTAACGTTTTCATACACACTAAAACGTACAATACTGATGTATTGTCAGCACTAAAACGTAAAATATTTACGGACTGACAGTACTAAAACATAAATTGTTTACGTATGAACAACATTGTAATGTACGTATTCCTATTTATGAATATTAAAATCATGGCATTAATGTTTTGACTCTATTACATTCAATTGTCATATCAATGACATGTTTTCAGTCGCATTTATTAAATGCAGTTTACTCATCTACTTAATATGAAATACTATTTCATTCTGTTTCGTGACTTCTGCTGCAAACTCGTTTCAGAAGACAAAAGAGAAAGCTAGAAATACACAAGAAGTGATTAACAAAGAACAACCCTGGCAGATACCAACAAGTTTTCTGCACCGCAAACAAGGCGAACCTGGACCACACCATTAGGGAAGGGTCAAGTAAACTTTTAAAATAAAAGTCAAAATAATAACAAAAATGATAATAATAATTAATATTAGTAATTAAAATGACATATGCACTATATTCCAACGATGCTACTCAAGCTGGTGCATGACTTCTATAAATTAAATCAGGGCATCTGCATGAGTTTTTAAAAGGTTTGTCAAATTCAAGACTTTTTAAGAACTGCACAAATAATGTTAAAATTGAATTACCATACAGAACAAATGCATTATACAATCTCAAAATAAATCATGTATTTATACAGGCTGGGGAACATACTAAACAAAGATCTAATACTGCTTATCAGCAAAACAGGGTTTAATGATAAGATATTTTAATTTAATATATTCAAATTAGTTTATGTACCAATACATCAATAAAAGGCCCACAATTACTCAGACTATATCTACTGAATCTATCTTTAGAATTTGTTAATTAATGTTCCTAGTCTTTCTGTGATGGGCTGGCCCAGAGAGAAGCTAATAGTTTACGCTAAATTAAATGCCGGATATAGCTTGTGAAACCAAAATGCCAATAACAACCAGGAAAAAAGATGTGTAATTCCGGAGTTTTAATTATAAACAAACCTAAAACACACTGTTTTATTTCTGATCAAAATACTCTTACATAATTACTTCCAGTGAAATGTAAAATATACTAAAACTTTTGATAATATTTCTAATTTCCAATCTATTCATGTTACACCCATGGGAGTGTAGGATTTTTGTTTTGTTTGTTTTTTTGTAAATGATTATTTTTTATGATGTGGGGTTTGTTTCTGCATTGCTCTTGCACCTCCTACTTTCCACTTGACAGATCATGAGGGCCACCTGATTCCTGTTCCAGCTCGTTTGGTGGAGGACAAGGAACCCAGAGAATCCAAGGTGTAGAAACAACAACTAGACAGAGTGTAGCACACAATACACCAACAATACCACACCACTGAAGTGAGCACACAGAGGAACGTAAATACACAGTGATAATGAGACAATGACAAACAGCTGTGATAATTAATGAGTGTCTATGGAAACTGATGAGTGGCGGGAAACTGAACAAAGGAAAAAGGCAACAGATGAATACAAGCTAAAAGTCCATGAAAACAAAACTAACTGACATAATTGTGACACAAGTCAAGTCAAGTTTTATTTTCTGTGTAGAGCACAAGTTTAACACAACTGTAGTTGATCCAAAGTGCTTTACAGTGCAATCAAATAAATCAATAAAAATGAAATAAAGAGAAAAGAACTAGAAAAAAAGAAGATAAAAATCAAGTTTCAAAATCATTCAATCTATATACATACATACATAACGTGGAACAGCAACTCATTTAAAATACATACACAACATCACTCGAACACAAGAGAGTAAAAATAGGTCTTTAAACTGGATTTGGAGGCCCTGATGTTTAAGGGTAAACTGTCCCAGAGCTTTGGGGCGACTACAGAGAAAGCTCGATCACCTTTTGATTTACACCGAGAACGATGGACAGATAACTGATCACAAGATCTTATTGATCTAGAGGCTGTGTATGGCCTAATAATATCACAAATATAGTCTGGGAATGAACTGTGTTGTGCCTTGTATGCAAAAAGAAGGATCTTAAGTTAATACACTGCTCAATTTTGTTATATTTTTATCGTGGGGTCATTTGTATTGAGGTGGTTGCCATTTAATATGAGAATTCATGTTTTCTCCTGTGTTTAAATGGAGAGGGAATAAGGGAAGACTTTGTCTTTGTTTTCTTTTCATTTTGAAGCTAGGTAAGTTATATATAAAAAATAAATAAATAAATAAACCCTTAGTAAGAATTTCTTTTGTTATTTTGAGCATTTCCCCTCCTGAAATCTTATGTTTATATTCCACTGATTATATAAAATAAAACTTATTATATGATTTTAATTTTTAAACTGGTGTCGCTATACTCTGTGCCTGTCCTGGGACTTGGAGACAAGAGTTCTCTCACTCTCTCTCCGTAAAATGTGGTGCCCTCCTTCCCTGCCCCTAGACCTTTGAAAGGGGGCTCGTACCATTCAAAATGTTAAAGCATTAAACATTAAAGGCACTTATTCAATAGTCTTATTTATAGGCTAATAATCTTTATAAAAACATTCAGGTTTTAACTTCATCAGACCACAGTACTTCATCCCAAAAGAACTCTGGCTTATGGAAGTGTTTTTGCAGACCTCAGACATTGGATTTAGTGATGAGATCACAGGTCAGGTTTCTTTCTGATGACTTAGCAGTGATTTGGGCCTTTAGTTTTGTGATCCTGACCAGTTTACAAGCAGTTCTAGTGGAAAATTTTCTTAATCTTCCAGATCTTCTCTTCCATTCCTTCAGTTTCTTAATGATGTTTAAGAGAAATTTGCTTCCAGGAACATAGATGGGGTTTGTGTGTCCGTGTTATTATAGCAATGTGCTCTTAATGTACAAGAGCAAATAAATAGATTAGATTTTTCTCAGCTGATCTACATTATTAAATACAGGATGAAATTAATGTAAAAAATATGACTATTTTAGATTTGACTGTCCTATATGCTCAGAGTTTGTTTGTTGATTTCCTCATGTTTTTCTCCAAACCCAGACTCCATTATAACGGTAAAAATGAGCGTCACTATCACACACTGACCGCAGGACTCTCTCTCTCTGTCCAGTTCATCATTGGCCTGTTCCTGCAATCTTGAGATCTCAAACAGAGTTGAAGCTGCTGAAAAATATCTGAGTGAAACATAATATTTCTTTAATGCTGGACTGGCTGTCAGCTCCAGTGTTTCTGTCCTCCACTGTGTATTTTAATGCTGATGTGTTTTGTTGTAGAACAGCGCCACCATGTGTCATCAGCTGACTACTGCGGCTCTGAGCTTCTCTGATGCTGATAGTGATGTTGGGATGTTTTCTCTTTCTGTAGATGATGCTTTGTCCCGGGGCTCAATATGCCTGGATGACATGGTTCAGGGGGACACTATCGCTGACTGCCCTGTCTCTATGTGTTCAGAACACCTCACAGTTTCACATGAGAAAAGAGCAGATATTACACACTTTACACACATATTCTCACATTACTTACAATCCCATGTGATAAATATTAGACATGATAGATAAACTATTTTTTTGAGCTAGCATGAAAACTATATCCAGCGATTAAACAAATGACTTGTGCACAAATGTGTATTTTTCATCTGCAGATCTTTCCAGTAAAGAAGAGCAGAAAAGGACTCCGCTAATATTTTCTCCAGGATCTGAGCAGCTTTGACACTAGATGATGAATCCATCACCATCTGAGACCAATATGGAGCTAAAACCTGCTGTGCCAAATCTAAATGAAAGCATGTGTGTATTTTGCACAGTTCTGATCACAGACCTGAAGGCTGTTTAACAGTAATCTAGTGCCATCTTTACCCATGAAGCTCTTTAGAGATCAGATGCTGGACTACAGTATTACTGCTTCATGTCCACAAACACCGGATTCATCATCATAACCACACAATGGAAAACATTTACATTTATTTATACATTATACTCTTGAAGTACATGTAACATGCAGCACCTATTTTGGTTTAAAAAAAATTAAAATGTAAAAAAGTCATAGAAAATATTAATTTTGGCACAAGTTCATAAGGACTGATCCTTCAAATCACCATCAAATCACTACAGTCAGAACAAAAATAGCAACTCAATTTGCTGAGCAGATCTTATTTGTTCATTAATTAAAATACATTATCTTAAACTCATAATGGCTTCATCATTGTAATATTCATCAATCTCCATTTGTTCCATGTAGTTTTGTGTCCATTCCTTTCTAATTGTTTAACCATAATTGGGGGAAATGAATGATTGTATTTTAAATGTCATGTTGAATAAGAAAAGAAGAACTGTACACAGAAAGTATTGCACACAAAATAAAATATTGCTTTCCTAGATTTTGTTTGACATTTTGCACTTATGAAAAGTTTATATGTAAAAATATAATATATGTAAACCGAATTATAAATAATATTTCTCCTGCACGTGAATCATACAGAGAGGAGATACAAGAGCTGATTTTAAGACAGATTTTGCAGAGCTTATGCTTTTCGATTCGAACAGCCACAATTTCATGTGTATGAACTGAGTATGAAAAGGATAAAATGAGCAAGTTTTTACATCTTTACAATGTCAGAACTGGAGCACTACTAGCCTTTCTCAACTGAACTGTGTATGAAACGGATGATATGAGCTCGAGCAGATCTGGCAACCATGATTTACTGGGAGAATGAAAGTAATACTAGATTTCCCAACTTCCACATTCTTATAAACTCCATTTTACTCTCAGAATTAGGTTTATTTGAGTCAGTAAAATAGAGTATCAAAGTGTCTAGTGATGTTTACAGCCGCTTATGCAGAGATTTGAGAATCTGTGTCTATAACCTTTGATTCTGATCAAGGAGAGTCTTCAGGTGAGACGCATAAAGCCTTACATTACCTTAAGTAACCATGAAATACTTAAAGTAACAGTTAAAGTTCTTAATGTAATATGAAGTTCTTGGTCTTATTATTCAAATCCTAATAGTCTTTGTTGGACATATAGTTTGATTATAATTGTCTGTGAAAACTAATGTCCAGTATAAAGAGTTCTGTTACAAGCTGCCTCAATACCAGAATACATTGTTGGAATTTATTCTGTTAATGATTTTAAACTGTTTAATAAAACATTTAAAGAAAATGTAAAAAAAAAAGGAAACATTTTATGAAGGAAATAAACAAATATTGCATGCTATAGACACGTTGTCAGTTTATAAGTGCTTTTATTGCAGTATTTGTGGGTTCAGAAGAAGAACATTGTCCAGTCATGTTTCAACACTCTCCGTCTGCTCAGACATGATATTTCTATTGCTTATAGACATAAAATGATGCTAAAATGATCGGGGAAAGTGACATTAGCTTATCAAAATTCAGCACAAACAATGTTTTGGAAAAGCAGCAGAAAATTCATTCATTTTGGACCTCAATAATCAGAAAAATATTCAAATATTAAATTAATTTTTTAATAAAAATAAAAAATATATATATTTTTGTGATTCATCCAATTAAACTAGGTAGCCTGCAAGTTTGGTCATTTTAACATTCATTTACATGATCCCAAATCAACTTATAAACCAGAAGCATAATGATCTTTTAGATTTTTTATCTAATTTTTTCTCATATTTTTATTGTCCTGTAAATTCTTCATATTTTTTCCACCAGGTTGTAAGTTTTATACTAACCCACCAGATGTAAAATTTTATTTAAAAAAAGTCTTTATCATATTCTTGCAATTCATCATCACACAGCTTTTTTTTTTTTTTTTTTACCAATAATATAATAGGGGAAAATGTCATGATGGAAAGAGAATACAAATATGTATACATATTTTTTATATAAAAAAAATTAATAATAATAATTTTGTAATGTATTGAATTTTAATGGTGTGTGTGAATGAGTGTTTCTGATCTCTTACCCGAGCAGCTCCTTGAAGACTGAATGAATCATGGACGACACACAAACATTCAGACATGGAGATTCTTCTCCAGGATTCAGGTACTTCAATCTTCATATGATCTTAAAGGAACACGCTGACTTTTTGGGACTTTAGCTTATTCACAGTATCCCCCAGAGTTAGATAAGACCACACACACCCTTCTCATCTCCGTGCGTGTCGTAACTCTGTCTGACGCACCCACCGCAGCCTAGCTTAGCACAAAGACTGGAGGTAAACGGCTACAGCTAGCATACTAATCCCAATAAGTGACAAAATAACGCCAACATTTTCCTATTTACATGTTGTGATTTGTATAGTCACAGCGTGTACATATAACAAGGTCACATGAGACACAGCCATCTTCTAACCATATACATCATATTCTGGTGCCGGGATATACAGTAGTTGGAGCCACTCAGGGTCTTTAAACACTGTCCAGAGACACACAGATACAGTAGACAGTTAGATGATATATGACATTGTCTTTGGACAGTCTCATCACTCTTCAACACACTGTCTTAATAAACAACCTTCTCATGTGGGATTTATTTTCATGTAAAATCATCCAAAATTGATTCTCTATTCTGTTAAAGTCAGTTTAAGGGTGACAGATCCATCTCACCGAAGTCCAGCTGTGTGTCCATGAAGAGTGACATGTCTATGGAAGACCCAGTCAAATTTGAGGGAAAACACACATCAACTGATCTGAGGTACAACAGTTTTGTTTAGACAGACAGAGAGACCACAGAAACACACAGATAATGCATATATGGCATAATTTGGCAAATATCCACTTATTATCAAAATACAGAAATGGGTGATGATATTGTGTAAGCATGTACAACCCAGTGACTCACACTATTATAAAGCGCTGCAATAGCAGGAGTCGAGCACAGGATCAGGTCTCCTCTCACAGCTGATCCAGATCTTCAGTCCTGATGTTTCACTAACATCTACTGACACACAAAACACTGATAATCTGGACCAGAACAATACTGACAAACTCAACCAAACTAAACACAACTACATCACTTATTGAGAAACACAAACACAACAACAGATTTAAAAGCAATGGTAAAAGATAGGTAGATGGATTGATTCTCCTATGTGTGTCACGGTCACCTGTTAGTCCCCGTCTTCACTACATGTCCCATCATCCCCCCCGGCTCACACCTGCACTCACTCCACCATTAACCGTACCTGCCAGCGATCATCATCATCACTCACCATGTTCAGCTGTAATCACCTTGTCTTCCTTATTCATCTGTGTATTTTTGGGGGGATTTCACACTGGGTTTGTTTGCTGCGGTCCGAATCCGAGCGTGATTGTTCCCGACGCCCCCTGCAGCGTTGGTCTGGTTTCATACTCAACTTGATTCTATCGAACCCTGGTGCGTTTGCGTGCATCTTACATCATCACAAACGTGCACGGTGCATGATAGAAAACAGAACGCGGCTCAATTTATTAGGTTTTTTATTAATTTGGTGATATTATGCGCAGCACAGCATCACGAATCAAGCCTCTGTGGTTCCTCCCACTCGCCACCAGAGGGCTCCATCTCCCGAATATTAACATTACACATTTTCACTCCCTTTCCCATAACCCCATACCTGGTACTGATCATCTGCACACCTGCCACTCATCACCCAGACTATTTATATAGCACTTCTCCACTGCTTCAAGATATCAATGGGCTTTATGCATAGCTGCACTACTTCCTGAACTTCAGCCAGCTCCTTTGTTTCCTGTCTGCCATTATTGGACAAACTGATTAATTCAGGTGTGCCTGACCAACTGAGTGTTCTGGTGTTCAACTGTTACGACTCAGACAAGGAGGGAGAACGGCGGCTGAGTTTGCTCTCACTTTTCGCACGTTGGCAGCACAAACTGACTGGGTTGAAACCACTTTAAAGTTACTGTTCCGCAATGGTCTATATCTGGAGCTCAAATCTGAACTTGCCTGTCACGATGAAGGAGCAACTCTGGATCAATTAATTAATCTGGCCATCTGCGTTGACTTTGATTTGATTCGATCACGCAGACCAACTAGGAATCTGGCTTATCACACCACAACATCTCCTGACGCGCACGATCCTGAACACATGCAAATCGGACTTACACGCATCACTTCTGAAGAAAGAGAATGACGCATACAACAGAGCCTCTTTCTGCATTGTGGTCAACCAGGACACCTTAAAGCATCCTGTCCCAAGCGACCATCTCCTCGAAATACCACTGCTGTAAGTTCTCCAAGATCTATCTCTCGCTCTTCATCATATGTCGAATTATCCGTGACTTTAATGTTTTCTGGCAAATCCGTGATAACCACTGCCATGATTGATTTAGGAGCAGCGGGTAATTTTATGACAATGACTTTGCCCAGTCTCATCTCATTCCCCTAATACTCTGTGAATCTGCGTTGGCAGTGCAAGACAGACGACCTCTGGGTGCAGGTCATGTTGCTTACTCTACCAGAGACGTTACACTACACACAGGATCCGTACACACAGAAACCATTCAGCTATTCCTCATTCAGTCACCTAACCATCCCATAATTCTGGGTCTTCCATGGTTACAACAACACGGCCCACAAATCTCATGGACCGATAGACAAATCACTCATTGGTCTGATAAATGTCAACAAAACTGTCTTCAATCCATCGCTCCCACTCCTATTCAATCTGTCACCGTACTTCAGGAAACAAATACTGTCCCAAACCTTCCATCTGAATATTCCGACCTTCAAGAAGCTTCCACCTCATCAATCCAGCGATTGCAGCATTGAACTCATCCCAGGTTCAACGCCCCCCAAAGGTTGCATCTTTCTCCTATCACAACCAGACTCTGACGCCATGAAGTCATACATCGAAGAGGAATTAGCTAAGGAATTTATTCGACCATCCACTTCACCAGCTTCAGCCAGTTTCTTCTTTGTCAGTAAGAAGAATGGAGGTCTTCACCCTTGCATCAGTTATCGAGGGCTCAGTGAAATAACAGTCAAGTATCGCTACCCTCTTCCGCTAGTTCCAGCAGCCCTAGAACAACTTCGCTCAGCCAAATATTTCACTAAACTTGACCTCAGAAATGCCTACAACCTCATTCGTATTTGAGATGGTGACAAATGAAAGACAGCTTTCTCTACTGCCACAGGGCTCTATAAATATATGGTTATGCCCTTTGGGTTGTCCAATAGTCCTTCTGTGTTCCAGGCATTTATCAATGACACCTTCCGAGATATGTTAAACAGATGGATTATTTATATTGATGACATCTTCATATACTCAGATTCCCTTGAAGAGCATGTCAATCACGTTCATCTGGTCCTACAATGCTTAATCTCTCAGCAACTATTTGCCAAGGCAGAGAAATATGAGTTCCACCAAACTTTGGTATTATTTCTTGGGTATGTAATCAGTCCAGAAGGGGTTGCCATGAATGACAGTAAAGTACAGGCAGTGTTAAAATGGCCACAACCCAACACGATCAAAGAGCTGCAACAATTTCTTGGATTTGCTAACTTCTACAGATGTTTTATAAGAGGCTTCAGTACAATCGCAGCTCCCCTGACATCCATGACAAAGAGAGGAGGACGAAGATTAATCTGGTCACCAGCAGCTTTACAGGCTTTCTAAGACCTCAAGAACCAGTTCACCAGTGCTCCCATATTGCATCATCCTTATCCCAAGCTCGAGTTCACTGTAGAAGTAGATGCATCCAACACTGGCATCGGTGCTGTTTTCTCTCAACGCCAAGGCACACCTCCTAAGATGTTTCCTTGTGCCAACTTTTCAAGGAAGCTCACCACCACCAAACAAAATTATGATGTTGGGAACCGTGAACTGTTAGCCATGAAAGCAGCCTTCGAGGAATGGCGACACTGGTTGGAAGGAGCCAAGCATCCTTTCCTGGTAATCACTGACCACAGAAACCTTGAATATCTACGTTTCGCAAAAAGACTCAATCCAAGGCAGGCAAGGTGGGCGTTGTTCTTTACATGGTTCAATTTCACAGTCACCTATCGACCTGGGTCAAAGAATATCAAGGATGATGCTCTCTCTCGGCAACATGAATCATTTCATTAACAACCATCCGACGAATCCACCATATCACCCACTCTCATCCTTCCTCCGGTTCAATGGGACATTCTTACAGAATTGACAGAGGCCCAAATCAGATCCACCTCCACCAGACTGTCCACCCGACAAGACATATGTTACACCACCCTTACACAAGAAGGTCACCCAACACGTTCATTCATCACTCAGTTCCCGCCATCCAGGTATCACAGCCACCCTTCAGCTCCTCACAAATCACTTCTGGTGGCCTTCCATGCAGAACGATACTATCTCCTTTGTCCAGAACTATTCTACCTGTAATGTATCCAAACCCTCCAAACAACCACCAGCCGGACTACTACAACCATTACCCATTCCTCAATGTCCCTGGTCTCACATCGCAATAGACTTTGTCACCGATCTCCCCAATTCCCAAAACCACACCACCATACTCACAGTAATAGATCGCTTCTCCAAAGCTTGTCGACTCATTCCCTTACCCAAACTGCCCACGGCTCTTGAAACAACTGAACAGCTATGACAATTATGTGTTCCGGTTCTATGGCTTACCTGAGGACATCGTTTCAGACCGAGGACCCCAATTCACCTCTCGTGTATGATCAGCATTCTTCTGTCAACTTAACATTAATGTCAGTCTCACATCTGGTTATCACCCACAATCGAACGGTCAAACAGAACGCCTCGATCAAGAACTCACCCGATTTCTAAGATCCTACTGTCACCAGAATCAAGCAGACTGGAGTTGCTACCAACTATGGGCTGAGTATGCACAGAACTCCCTCCGCAAATCTTCTACTGGCATGACTCCCTTTCAATGTGTCCTCGGCTTCCAGCCTCCTTTATTCCCATGGTCAGGAGAGCCCACTGAACTTCCCACAATCAATGACTGGCTACAATGAAGTGAAGCTACCTGGAATGAAGTCCATGTCCATCTACAATGAGCTATTAGAAGACAAAAGGAACAAGCTGATTGCCGCCATCGTCCCAATCCTACATACCTTCCAGGTCAATGGGTCTGGCTCTCTTCAAGAGACCTTCGTCAGAAAACTCAGTCCCAGGTACGTTGGTCCTTTCAAAATAGTTAGGCAAATTACTCCTGTTTCATATCAATTAGCTTTACCCTCTAGTTACCGTTTCTCATCCACTTTTCATGTTTCCTTGCTCAAGCCTGCTGGTGGTCCAAGAGGGGAGGTAGAAGAGGAAGTCAGTGACCAGGGACCCCCTCCCATCATAGATAGCGAGGAGGCTTATCAGGTGCAGGAACTCCTGGATTCCAGACGACGGGGAGGAGTTCTCCATTACCACGTGGACTGGGAGGGATATGGCCCGGAAGAGAGGTTCTGGGTCAATTCCGAGGACATTCTCGACCCATCTCTTACTGCAGAGTTTCATAGGACCCATCTGGGAAAACCAGCCCCTCGAGCTCGAGGAAGACCCCGGCGTCGACCACCTCCTTGAGTCAGGAGCCACTCACAGCGAGGGGGCTCTGTTACGAATCAAGCCTCTGTGGTTCGCCATCAGAGGGCTCTATCTCCCAAATATTAAAATTACACATTTTCACTCCATTTCCCATAACCCCGTGCCTGGTACACTGTAAAACCTGATGAGTTAGTTCAACTCAAACCGTTTGAGGAAACCGATTGCCTTAAATCATTTAAGTTTATTAACTCAAACAATTTAAGCATAAAAAAAAGATTTGTGTCCAAGTAACTCGATAACTTATTGTTAAGATAACTTGGGTAAATAAAGTTAATAGTACTAAGTCCATTCAATTAATATAACTCAAATCTATGAAGTACACTGTAAACTTGAATAAGTTGGCAGAACAATCAGTTGCCTCAAATTTTTTTTAAGTTCTGAATCTCAAAGTACATTAATTAATACAATTAATTTATAACTTTCATTTAATCTCAATGTGCATACTTTTATTAGTATAAACTTAGCTTTTAAAAGCTAATCTGCTAACATACTAATTTCCTAACATATTAGCAATAGTATGTTTTACAGAAGCAGTTGTTGTATGAGCGCAACAATGTAAAGGGATTATTTGCTCTCAAATCAGGCTACATGCACCACTTGTCACTATGATGGTAACTATCCTACGCTGTAAAAGAAATCGTAAAAAAGTGTCAAATGACTGGCAGTTACGGCTGCCAAACAAAAACCATAAAATTTAAGTAAAATATTCTAAATTAAATAAACCAAAAAATCACTGTTATTTCACAGGTATTTCCTGCATTATTATGGTCATATAACTTCATTGTAAAAATAAAAACGTTAAAAAAGGGTCAAATGGTCAAAAAACATAAAATTAAAGTAAAATATTCTAATTTAAATAAAGTAAAATACTTTAAAATAAATGTCTGCTTTAGTTTGGCTCATGACCCTTGAGTTTTAAACTTTAATTTACTCTGGCTGCTTTAACTGTGTATTTGATACACATTTGTTATAGCAATAAATGCAGTAGAAAATATCAGATGATTTTGGTCATTTAATAATGATGTTATAATCATTATATGGTGATCTGATTCACTGATTTGTCAGTCAAGCATGAATATATTAGGTTAGATTACGTAAGCTTTATACAAAGTCTATAATGCCATAACTTATCACATGACCCTTGAAATATTATGGCATCAGTATTATAACTTTTTTTTTTTTGGCTAATTTTTATTGTAGTATAGAAACATCAAGAATCAACATATGAATCTCAACAATGGTGACAACCAACAAAGCCATTTTGTGACTTTATAGTTGTTCAGAGTTGATCAGATTTTTTTTTCATTGTCACCATTGTTGCGATTCATATGCTGATTCTTGATGTCTGAGTGAGTCTATATGATCCTGTCAAAACATTTTCTGTATAATGACTTCATAAAATCTGAGTATCACAGCACTGCAGAATCTTCTATAGCAGTTTTATAATGCAAAATTAACAACTAATATTTATCAACTTAATGAGGTATTACACTTCAGATGGTATCAGTGAAGCAGGACACTACATGATGACTATTATCACTAAAAAGTGACCAACATCATCTGATCTGAGTTTCTTTTGGATTCCTACCAAAACTAATATGCATCAAAGACACAAAGTTAAAGCAACCAGAGAAAAACTTAAGTTAAACCTCTAAACCTCTGTTAATTCTCAATAAGAATGTTAGTATGAAATAAATAAAGTCTGGATTGTAATAAGTGAAGATGCTGAGATCCTGAGAGATCTGTTAGTGTTTAATGTTCTGTTGGGGTTTAAAGTGTTTCTGTATGGTGTGTTTCGTGTGTCACCATTGTGTGGAAGAGTAGAGCCTGAGCTTCAGTTCAGGATGAGCAGATAAACACTGATGAAATGCTGCATGTTGCTTTATTTAACCCCCTGAGGTCGGCTATCGCGCCGGCGCGATAGGCTCGTTTTTTTCCGTATGAGTGCAAAAAAATAATAAAATAAAAATATAAATTTTTATCTTATAT
The DNA here is from genome assembly GCF_964197995.2 of Scardinius erythrophthalmus. Classification (NCBI taxonomy): domain Eukaryota; kingdom Metazoa; phylum Chordata; class Actinopteri; order Cypriniformes; family Leuciscidae; genus Scardinius; species Scardinius erythrophthalmus. Next base: position 2,195,928 of record NC_138230.1, on the reverse strand, counting down.
GCTTGTGTTATACATCAATCTATCCTGTTAAGTGTGTACTATTTTTGTGTACACTCACAATAAAAACAAAGTGTTGTGTTTTTCGCCAAATAAAGAAAAATAAACACGAAGCAAGTTCTGCCTTCTCTCTCTCCGTGTAGACCAGTCTGAAACGCGTCCGAAAATGAATCATAACTCAGCGAATACTTCTCACACAGGCACGTGAGATATGTCCTTATGAAGCTTGAAATCTCCTCTTTTAAATGAAGTAATTTATATAAAAAACAAATGTTTTCAACTCACGTAATCCGTTTGAAAGCAAGGAGAGGTACCGTTTTTCCTTCTGCTTCATTATCTCTATAATCAGCTGAGGCCGCTCCGCCCCCGGCGCGATTCACATGTAAATAGTTAGGTGATCTAGTATGCATCGCATACGCCCCTCGATCAATGCCATAAAAAGTTTCTTCATCAGACTTACTGATAGTTCATCGCGTTTTGAGTAGGCCTATGACACGCTTCTCCGGTAATAAAGATGCCCTTCAGATGATTCTGGACAGCGAGGAAGAATGCACTTTTTCCTCAGAGGAAGATTGTAACTCAGACGATAAACGGCAGCATATTGAAGAGCGAATTCCGCCGAGAACACAATTTCGGAGTAAGTTTTACTTAAAAGTCTTTTGTCTTTTATTTTTCGTGTTCGCATGTATGAGGAAAAAACAATATTAGGCTACGTGACAGTTCTCCATTATGGACGTGAGCGCTCTAAAAAAAGCACTAAAAGACTTTCAAACTTTCACAGAGACCTCAAAACAGAAAGTACAAATCCTTTCTTTAAAACGAATTTCGTTTTGTATCAATTGTATCTTACTTTTAATAATTTTTTCATTAACAAGTGTGAGCCGATCCAAACAAACCTGTGAAACGCCCACATCAGATGGATAACACACACCGCGAGTTCACTTTCAGACTTATGTAGCCTACTTTACGATGCTGTGAGGAATAATACTATCTTGATAATAATCCTGCAAAAATTTACCTCAGAAGTTCTGGAAGTATCATTTCGAGGAGCAAATGGATCCCGCTGAGGAATTAGGTCAGTTCTGTTTGCTTTGTTCTAATCTGAATGAATGAACGCACAGATGCGTGCTGTTGTGGAGCTACTACAGCTGGCAAAAATACTGTTTTAATATGAATCGCGAATACAAAGAAAGATTACACTGGAAATATTGTTACAATTTTAAATGTTGTTGTAATTGTATAACCTTATACAATATAAAAATTGTATATATATATATATATATATATATATATATATTTATATATATATATATATTATATATATATATTATATATAAATATATATATATATATATATAAATATATATATATATATATATATATATATATATATATATATATATGGATAGATGTAAACAAAATCTTAAAAGGTCATTATAAGCCTTCTCTTTAAATAATTTTATTAAGCTTTATTAGTGACACATTTGGGAAGAGAATATATTCCAAATCTGAAAATACAGTATGAGAACAATTAACTGCACAATTACTAGAAATGTTTACCTTGGATATTGTACAATTTGCAAGCAAAATTTGTGGAAAAAACAACAAACCAGTTATATATTGTCCTTGCATTCTTGTGGCTCAGTCACACACCTGAATGAAAGGCTCATTACGTATGCAGCCTCATTATGCGGGCCCCATTGACTCTGCAGGTGTGAATCACGCCCACCCGCATATTGCCTTTCCAAACAAAAAGTGTTTTACAAGATTTAAATCAATGTATTGTGTTATGTGAATGATTAGGCAGGATGATTTTCACATAATTTTGAAGAAAAAATTCTAGGCAACGAAATCCATTCGTCAAAAGTCTTATTTACATATATTTAGAATGTGTTTTATGGCCTTATTTCAGAAACTTTAGTTTTTTGTTTTTTAAAAAACCATGCATAAACATTATTCTCTCAAAAATACAAACATGTACATGCAAGTTGTTCACATATTATGGTAGCCCTGTTTGTGCTAAATAGAGTGAATTTACACTTTTGCCATTAATATGTTTATAAGCAACTGAAAAAAGCACAAATGTCAGGGCATGTCAGAACATCTCAAGGACCCCAAAAACCCCTCAGACACCAGAGGGTTAACTGATAGTAATTGTGTAGTTGCTGATGCAGTGACGTATAGTCACAGCAAATCATGCATATAGTTAACTGCATGTTTTTTAGTAAAAAAAAATCAGAAAATACATGTGAAATAACTGTGTTTCTGTTTAAAAAGATTAATTGAAGATTTCTGTAACAGAATTTTGCACTTATTTAAATTAGGATATTTTACATTAATTTTACGTTTTTTTGTATGGCAGCCATTGCTGACAGTCATTTGACTGTTTTTTTTTATGGGATTTTTTTTACAGTGAAGGTGTTTGATCGTAATAATTCAGCAAATAGCTGTAAAATAACAGTGTTTTTCTGTAAAACATTTAAGGAAAATTTCTGTAAAAGTTTTTTGCACTTCATTTAAATAAAGATATTTTACTTTAGTTTTACGGTTTTTGTTTGGCAGCTGTAGCTGACAGTCATTGACCGTTTTTTAAAGATTTTATTTTTTACAATGTAAAGCCAACATTAACAGAAATTCTTCTAAATTAGCATAACAAAACATTAATTAATTAATCACTACTAAATCTCACATTTAACATTAATCTTACACACACACACACACACACAAAAAAAACATTATATTACACTTAATTTTAGCATTTACTCTCCCTTTCAAGTGCCATCGGCAAAGCATGCTGGGAAATAGACATCCCAGCCGTTTCAGTTAAACTTAAGTTTGTCTAAATTAAAATAAATAATTTCATAAAACTCAAAACAATGAAACAGTTGTTTTTCAACTGAAATATATCAGTTCTGTGAATTTGAAAGAAAAAGAAAGTGCTAAATACTCAAACAAGTTAATTGAACTGAACTAATTAGTTGAATTTAAGTTTGTCCTACTCAAACCAATTAATGATTTTGAGTGTTAGGGTTTACAGTGTACTGATTATCTGCACACCTGCCACTCATCACCCAGACTATTTATACAGCACTTTTCCACTGCTTCATTGCGAAGTCTTGTTTCACCCTGGTTGACATTTCTGAGCATTTTCCCTGTTTATACTGATTCCTCGTTTACTGATACTGGACTGTTCTACTCGTTTTGACCCTCTGCTTCATGCCATTGTGACCCTGCTTCGTTTGACTGGATTTATGCTTTACTGTTTGCTGCCTGCCCTGATTATCTGCCTGCCCATCGACTATGATTGTGGACTGCCTCAGATATATCCTTTTCTGGTGATTGACCCCTTCCTGATTGTGTTACGTTTACTATTACCAATAAAGATACTGCAAATGGATCTCAACGACACTGCCTCATCATTACACACAGGTTTACTGTGTGTCACGTTTGGCTTTCTGCTGATTGCAAACGCACTCTTGAGGACACAGTGGATTTCCATTAATTTGTTGCTCTGACTCCACACGCTATGCGTGAATACACTGCAGGCTCACTCTCGCTCGCATCCAAGGTAAATCATCAACACTGTCATCCTTTACATGTGTTTTACTTAACTAAATACATCATAATCAGCTAAAATGCGCAAGTAACTTTACTTCCTGAGAAAGTGCGCAGCTTTCATACTCACGCGAACCACAACACGGTTCGAGTGCAACCGAACTCAGACCACCTCCTCCATGTAGTCTTGGGTTCGGTACCCCAATGCGCACCCGGGTCCACATGACAGCATTCACATTAACTTTTTTTCATGTGAACCGTGCCCCATTCCGAACTAAACTACCAGTGTGAAAGCACCCTAAGTTCCTCATTGTTCTGTGTTCACGGCCGGTTATTGTTTGTGTCAAGTGTTTTGTACGTTGGCTTAACATGTTTGCAATAAATACTCTTGTTATTTGAATCTGCTTGATCTACGTTTTCATTTGGGAACCTAGCATTACAATGTGAGGTTTATCTACATGTAATGTAATATAGTCTAAGAATTCTTGTCTCTGTTCTTTTGTCTCTATTCTATTAAAGTCAGTTTAAGGGTGACAGATCAATCTCACCGGAGTCCAGCTGTGTGTCCATGAAGAGTGACGTGTCTATGAGACAGCCAGTGAAATTTGAGGGAAAACACACATCAACTGATCTGAGGTACAACATTTCATAGATAGATAGATAGATACATACATATATAGATACATAGATCTCTATGTGAGGTTTATATACATCAGGGATGTGCAACTTCGGTCCTGAAGGGCCACTGTCCTACAGAGTTTAGCTCCAACCCTGAAAAAATCACCTGCCTGTAATTTTCTAGTAATCCTGAGGACCTTGATTAGCTTGTTCAGGTGTGTTTGATTAGGGTTGAAGCTAAACTCTGTAGGACAGTGGCCCTCCAGTATCGAAGTTGCCCATCCCTGATCTACATGTACTGTAATATAGTCTAAGAATTCTTGTCTCTGTTCTTTTGTTTCAATTCTATTAAAGTCAGTTTAAGGGTGACAGATTAATCTCACCGGAGTCCAGCTGTGTGTCCATGAAGAGTGACGTGTCTATGAGACAGCCAGTGAAATTTGAGGGAAAACACTCATCAACTGATCTAAGGTACAACATTTAATATATAGATATATAGATAGATAGATAGATAGATAGATAGATAGATAGATAGATAGATAGATAGATAGATAGATAGATAGATACATATATAGATACATAGATCTCTATGAGAGGTTTATTTACATGTAAAATCAACGATAGGGTAATTCTGTGTCAAATCAACTAAATTTCAGAAGTTTCTGGATAATTTTTTTATTTTGTTTTTTGTTTTGTTTTTCTGAAGAATGATAAACAGTTATGAGCATAAAAAAACTGTATTATATGCCATTAACAATTATTTACTGATGAATCCACTAATTTGTTGAGGGGAGTCTAAATGAGTTTTCAATTATTGTATTTAAATGAATGAATAAAGGTAAATTTTTACCATTACCATATATTTACCATATTTTAATAACATTATTATTTCTTCAGACATTCCTCTTCAAATACAAATATTAGATCTATCCAAAGTGACCCACATTTGGTTTTTGATCACTGAGAAATTAAATTTAGTTAAATTCAACAATCTGCACATGGAGCCACATTGAGATGGCTTTAAAAAATATTATTAAAAAAGATATCAAAAGAAAAGTCTGTTAGGAACCAAAATCTAAAAGGATATTGAGATATCTTTCATACGTTTTGAGTTACAGGCATACAAACTATGAGAAAAATAAACATAAAAGGTGCTTCAGAGTCCCATTGAATTTCTTTCCCCAGAAAATAAATCAAAAGTAACATGTTTGTCCAGGGTCCTCTGGTTGAGATGATACAGAATGACTCTATATGAATTCTTGTCTCTGTTTTCTCGACTCTGTTGTATTGTCTCGATTCTGTCCATGTTTGTCCATAATTAGTGATCAGTCTACAGACACTCGAGAAACATTTACAGGAAGCCACATGTCATCTACTCTGAGGTACAACATTTCTGTTGTAAAGATATTTTACTATCACTTTTACTTATTTCATTTATGTTGTAATCTAATTTTTTCTTCTAGTCGTGATTCTCAACTGGTCCAAAGCACATTTAAATCAAATCTGCTGAAGAAGTTTCAGTGTCTGTATGAAGGAACAGCAAAGCGGGGAAACCCAACACTCCTGAATGAGATCTACACAGAGCTCTACATCACAGAGAGTAAAGGTGGAGAGATCAATAATGAGCATGAGGTGAGACAGATTGAGACACAATCCAGGAGAGCAGCAACAGAGGACACACCGATCAAATGCAATGACATCTTTAGACCTTTACTTGGACAAGACAAACCCATCAGAACTGTGCTGACAAAAGGAGTCGCTGGCATTGGAAAAACAGTCTTTGTGCAGAAGTTCATTGTGGACTGGGCTGAAGGGAAAGAGAATCAGGATGTCCAGCTAATTTTTCCACTTCCTTTCAGAGAGCTCAACTTAATGAAGGACAAAACACTCAGTCTTTCAGAACTTCTTCATGTCTTTTTCCCTGAAACAAAAGAAATTGAAATATCCCGTGGTGAATATAAAGTGTTGTTCATCTTTGATGGTCTGAATGAGTGCCGTCTGTCTCTGAACTTTAAGAGCGAAGTGAAACTGTGTGATATATCTGAATCAGCCTCAGTGGACGAGCTGCTGATGAACCTCATTAAGGGGAATCTGCTTCCCTCTGCTCTCATCTGGATCACCTCCAGACCAGCAGCAGCGGATCTCATCCCCTCTGAGTGTGTCCATCGAGTGACAGAGGTACGAGGCTTCAATGAGCCACAGAAGGAGGAATACTTCAGGAAGAGAATCAGTGATCAGAGTCTGGCCAATACAATCATCACACACCTGAAGTCCTCAAGGAGCCTCCACATCATGTGCCACATCCCAGTGTTCTGCTGGATCTCAGCCACTGTTCTAGAGAAGATGTTGAGTGAAGCAGAGAGAGGAGAGATTCCCAAGACTCTCACTCAGATGTACACACACTTCCTGATCATTCAGACCAACATCAGACATGAGAAGGACTATGAGAAGAAAGTGAAAGATAAAGACATGATTCTCAAACTGGGGAAACTGGCTTATCGGCAGCTTGTGAAAGGCAACCTGATCTTCTATGAGGAAGACCTGAGAGAGTGTGGCATTGATGTGACAGAAGCATCAGTGTACTCAGGATTGTGCACTCAGATCTTCAGAGAGGAGTTGGGCTTGTATCAGGGGAAAGTCTTCTGCTTTGTTCATCTGAGCATCCAGGAACATCTAGCAGCTCTATATGCGCACATTTACTTTACAAACGAGAACAGAAATGAGTTTGGGCAAATCACCAAACAAAGACTGTTTTATAAATTTGTAAGCTTTTTAAAATATCATTCAATATCTGAGCTGCATCAGAGAGCTGTGGATGAGGTTTTACAGAGTAAGAATGGACATCTGGACTTTTTCCTGCGTTTCCTTCTGGGTCTCTCATTGGAGTCCAATCAGACTCTCTTACGAGAACTACTGACACAGACTGGAAGCTGCTCCTACAACAAAGAGGAAACAGTTCAGTACATCAAACAGAAGATCAGGGAGAATCGCTCTCCAGAGAGATCCATCAATCTGTTCCACTGTCTGAATGAACTGGGTGATGATTCACTGATGCAGGAGATCCAAGATTATTTGAAATCTGGAAAAATAGGAGAAACCAAACTCTCCTCTTCACAGTGGTCAGCTCTGGTTTATGTGTTGCTGACATCAGAGCAGAAGATGGATGATTTTGAGCTAAAACATTTTATTGGAGCACAAAATACAGCAGATGAAGTTCTTCAGAAGCTGCTGCTTGTGGTTAAAGAATCCAGATCAGTTCAGTAAGTCACACTGACAACTATCATTACACTGATAAAACATGATCACATTTTTGAGTTTTGCATTTGCTTTCATAGCTAAGCAATACTGTAAAAGGAGAAATTCATATATATCTTATAATTTATATCAGTGTTTCCTGAACTGAGAGACTGAAGAGTATCATTGTTCTCTATAGGTTGAGTGATTGTGGTGTTACAGATGAAGGTTGTGCTGCTCTGACTTCAGCTCTGAGATCAAACCCCTCACACCTGAGAAAACTGGATCTGTCATTGAATAAAGTAGGAGACTCAGGAGTCAAGCAGCTTTCTGATCTACTGCAGGATCCTCACTGTAAACTGGAAATACTGTGGTAAGATTTTATAAAAGTCTCAACGTTGTCTGTTTTTCTCTTGTGGTGAATAATGAATGATATACAAAAATAATATATACAAAAAAAGTAACAGAAAAGGATGTTTCATATTCAGTGGATTCTTAACAAAACCAGAGGTAATTTTACTTTTGATAGTTTTTGATAGTTATAAACATGATTGGATTATGTGAAGAGGTGACAACTGCTTTCATATACAAATCTGTTAAGGAGAAAGGAGAAAATCATATATATATGTAGCAGGTAGGGTGGTTGAGACGGGAAGTGTAGCTTGAAGGCCTGCCCACTGGCACTGATTATTTGGATCAGGTGGCATAAGTGACACGTCCCTTTAAATGTGTTGTGAGACATGGACAGGAGAACATTAGTGTGGTGTGAGTTGAAGAGTGAGCCTCTTGGAGTATCAGCTGTGCAAACGGGAGGACCTTGGCCTGGTGTCTGTGCGTATGGTGACCAGGAAATGGTACACGCAGTTACGAGTTTACAGAAACTACAGAAACTTTGCTTGCATAATAGCGAGTAGTGATTCTACACTGGTTTTCAGCAACAAGCAACGCTGGCAAGAGTGTGCACAGCTATTAGTCATCCACACCATTAAACTTCATTGGTACGGTGCATATAGCTCTAATTTATCTAGACTGGTTTCAAAAACGAGGATTGCTTTCGTCTGTCCAATTAGCAACTGAATTTCCTGGGTTTAATCATTCTGTTTTATTTTTCATTTCTTTGGATGTTTGTGTGTGCCTTGGAAATCTGCCACCACCGTTCTGTGTGGACCTGGACCTAGGTGGGCCTAGGGTGGAGGCCTACTAGTGGTAGCCTGCTAATTAATTTTTTTTTTTTTTTTGCTGTTTGTTTGGCAATCATTATACCCCCATATTATACCCCCGTAACCTCAGACTGGACCTGTTAATGGTGCTGTGGATTAAGTCTCTGTTTCTGATTGTGAAGTTCCTGCTTATCTGAGCTGTAAATCCTGAAAAATTGTTCTCTACAGGTTGAGGGATTGTGGTGTTACAGATGAAGGTTGTGCTGCTCTGACTTCAGCTCTGAGATCAAACCCCTCACACCTGAGACAACTGTGTCTGTCATGGAATAAAGTAGAATATTCAGGAGTCAAGCAGCTTTCTGATCTACTGCAGGGTCCTCACTGTAAACTGGAGTTACTGTGGTAAGATTTTATAAATGTTTCAACATCCTCCATTTTTCATATGGTCAATAATGAACAAAATAAACTAAACAAGACTAAAATTGTCTTGATAGATAATTTTGTTGTTTAATAATCATGCGATTCTTTCCAAAGTTTTTATTTACTAATACTTGTATGTGATGGATAAACTGTGGCTAGTTGTGCATTCAGGGCGAAACAAGACTCCTCTGTTTCAGTCCTGATCACCCTGTCATGTTTATTTTGTCATTAGAACAGTTTTAGGGCCCTATCTTGCACCCAGCGCAATTGACTTTGTACACCGACGCATGTATCATTCCTATTTTGCACCCGCGCAAAGCGCGCTTTTCCCTCCACAGAAGCACGTCGCTAAACTAGGGAATGAACTTGCGCTCCCTGGGCGGTTCAGAGCAAAAAAGGAGGCGTGTCCCGGCGCAAACGTTCCTTCATGCTATTTTGCAGGTTTAGAAAACAATTGCGCCACTAACCAGGAAAAAATAGTTTAAAGTCAGTGGCGCGTTGCGCATGTTATTCATATGCTATTTTAAGGGCGCATGCTTGGCCATAATCAATGTAGCGTGTGCACAACGCGCATACACTTTGATTCTCTCATCTACACAGAAGCAGCAGTTCTCATTTTAGCAAATCATACATTATTACGATAGATAGATAGATAGATAGATAGATAGATAGATAGATAGATAGATAGATAGATAGATAGATAGATAGATAGATAGATAGATAGAAAATTTATTATAAAAGCATACATATAGCTTACACATTTACCCAGATTATCATACGCCTTTTTAACCCTCAGAGGTCGGAGATCACGCCGGCGTGATCTGCTCGCTTTTTTCCATATGAGTTGAATTGAGACCCAAAATACTCTTTTGACTTTGATTTTACAAAACAAGTTTCATACATCAATCGATTCTGTTAAATGTGTATTATTTTTGTGTATACTCACAATGTTGTGCTTTTCGACAAATAAAGAAAAATAAGCACAAAGCGAGTTCTGCCTTTTCTCTGTCCGTGTAGTCCATTCTGAAACGCGTCCGAAAATGAACCATAACTCAGTGAATACTTCTCACACATACATGTGATATATGTCTTTATGAAGCTTGAAATCTCTTCTTTAAAATGAAGTAATTTATATAAAAAACAAATATTCTCATCTTGTGAAATCTGTATTAAAAGAGAGCGATTCCAGTCGACCTAATTAGAACTAATTCAAATGTAATGTGACTCCGCCCACGGAGAGCGCATGCTATTCAAACGCAAATGGCTGAGGTAATCTGCGCAAATCAGCTAGAGAAAACCAAAACACAAGTTTATTCAGAACATTATTTGCATGGTCTCGCAGCGCTGTGAGGAATAATGAGGAATACGATCGAGGAATACGAGCTGAGGAATACTAGTAAGTTTTTCCTTCTCGGGTTTCTGTTTATGAATGAATGAACGGCATAGATGCGCGCTGTTTACCACAGCTGGCAAAAAACAATATTACGTGACAGTTCTCCATTATGGACGCGAGCTCTAAAAAAAAAAACACTAAAAGACTTTCAAACTTTCACAGAGACCTCAAAACAGAAAGTACAAATCCTTTCTTTAAAACGAATTTAGTTTTGTATCAATTGTATCTTAATTTTAATAATTTTTTCATTAACAAATTTCCTGGATTTAAAGTAAATAAGCCTATAATCAACGAATGATGATGTTTTAGCAAACTGTATTGCTATACTGAGATGAGTAAAAATCGACTGAAATATGTTGAAATAAAATGTAGGCTATTTGTATAAGCAACGTAAACTGCAAATTAACATTTATATGCCCTAATATTTCATGAAAACAACTTTACAGTCAGGCGAAATATGAAAGACAACATTTTGTTTAGTAGATTTGGGTACAGTTTTTACTGTAGAATATACTGCCTCGTCAAATAAGCTTTTGTTTAGCAATTTCTATATATAAAATAGCCTAATATTTTTGTCAAAAATAAAGTCATCAACTAAGATGTTAGCTGTTCCAATGTTGGCTATATTCAAAGTAATGAATACATAGATAAAATGTAGGCCTATAATCTTTTTCTTTTTTTTTTTACAAATAAAGAGTACACTTGAAATATTGTTGAAATTGTAATTATTGTTGTAATTGTAACCTTTTTAATAAAATAGCAAAACATATTTACAAGATAGATGTAAGCAAAATCTTAAATGGTCAATATAAGTCTTCTTCTAAATATCTTTTGTCCTTGCATTGTGGCTCAGCCAGTTTCACACCTGTGTGAATGGCTCATTATGCAGAGTGGGTGGTAATTCAGGTGTAAACCACTCCTCGTTCACGCCCCCTCGCATATTGGCTTTCCAAGCAAAACCTGTTTTACATCAATTTAAATCAATGTATGGTTTTATTTGAACGATAAAGCAAGACTATTTTCACATAATTTTGAAGAAAAAACTATAGGCGACGACATCCATTGGTCAAAAGTCTTATTGACACATATTTACTATGTGTTTTGTGACCTTATTTCAGAAATTTTAGTTTTTAGTTTTTTCAATATCCACGCATAAACATTATTCTCTCAAAAATGAAAACATGTACATACACGTGGCTCACATATTATGGTAGCCCTGTTTGTGCTTTATAGAGTGAATTTACACCTTTGCCATTAATATGTTTATAAGCAACTGAAAAAAGCACAAATGTCAGGGCATGTCAGAACATCTCAAGGGCCCAGAAAACCGCTCAGACTCCAGAGGGTTAACCGAAGTTAATTTGGGTGGGTTTCTCCATCCCCAACGTCCCTGACGAGAGCGTTGCTCTCCTCGGCTGTAAACCGTTCCTGGCGCGCACCTGGCAAATCCGCCGTTATAATAGGACTCCGCTTTAGAACAAGCGAGCCTGCTCTTAAAGGGAATGTGAGATGACACTCTGATTGGTTTATTTCACGTTACGCCCAAACCACACCTATGAATAATGAAGCTACTTCAGACCAACCCATTTTAGATTTGCGCCTGGCGCAAGTGTCATTTATCCCGCCGGGAAAATAGCAACAGTGCCAAGACCCGCCCACAAAGTTACTTGCGCTTTGCGCTTTGACACTTGCGTTTCAGATCGTTAAAATAGGGCCCTTAATGTATATTATCCTGCTTAATATACACCTACTTGCCACATAAGTAAATAACTGGACACAAAATATTGATTTGAGTATAAATATCTTATCATGAAACTCAAGGCTTCTGCAAAGTAAAATTGTTTCTAGCAAGCAGATTTGAACCAAGATGAACAAACAAGCTTAAACAAGATGATCATTTAAAGGGATACTTCACCTCTGGGAAGATGAATGTGTATTTAAAATAGGTCATTTAAATAGAAGAAATGTGAAGAAATTTTTGAATTTGGAGCTTTCTAGACTGAGATAAGCCAGAAAATGTATTTTTGGCTTATGTGGATGAAAGACAACAACTCCCAGAATGCACTTGCTTCGCTGCCTTAGGAGGCCACACCTACCGGTAAGAGTGCGCATTTGAAAACAACAAAGCTAGCCTACGTGATGAGTTTGCGAGGGATTTAGAGATCGTCCAAAATGTCTGGGATTCGGCTTTTGCGTTCTACAGTCGCCATTCATCATGTTTACTGTGGCGAGCAGGACGAGGCTGACGGCCGCGGGAGAACAGCGCGAGGCCGGTGGCGTGATCACTGAGACGCGCCGGGTCTCGCATCTCTCACGGAGGAGCGGGAATTTTTCTTAGCAATGGTAAAACGCACATCAACTGATCACTTGTTTAGCGTTCATGTAAACACTACATTCAAATTCACCAATCGGAATGAATTCAGTTAGATTGAAAGGTGTGCATGTAAACAATGAATGGCGACCGCAGAAAGCAAAAGCTGAATCCCGGACATTTTGAACGATCTCGCCCGCCGGACAAGTCCGGGAAAAGGAGGATGGTTACTTTGTAACACTCACACTGTACAATACCAAGAGATATGTTTAGCAAACAACCTGCTTGTATTTACAACTTCACAGAATATAAACAACCCATACCATAATACCATATACAACACCAATATATACAACCAGTTGTAACTGTGTGAGTGTGTGTGTGTGCGTGCGTGCGAAAAGTCATATAGTCCAGCGTGTATATACAATGTTAGGATCAGCCTCACCGGTGAGAATGTCAAGTCCGTGAGCGTGATCAATGAACGTGATGACTGTCTTCTGTCCTCCGATCGAGTAATCCTGGCCGCGAGCCAACTAAAATACTCCACGGAGGAACGGCGACCCGGCGCTTCCAGGACAGACCCTCACAGAATAATCCACATGCACTCCGACAGGTTAGGGGATGAGAAGACGCTTCTCCCGATGACCGGCATCCCGGTTCCTTTTATGGCCAAACTCCTAGTCATTTCCTGTTTACCTGACAGGACCACACGTGATGAAATGTCACGCGCAGATCAATGTCACGTGTGAATAATAATGAGGTTCCCAACACACAAAAGAAGAGGCATACAGCGTACAGAGAAAAGCCGACAAGGTAATACATAAAGTGCCACAACATATTTAGTTATGTGGTACTAACCTTATTTATAACCTTCCTTTATGTGGCCACGCTACAACTTACTCAGCTTTCTCCTTCTATTCAGCTTTCTCCACAGAACAAGAGCCTGCTAGCTTAGCTTCCAAAGAAAGACGGCTGACACTGTGTACATTCTGAGTGAGATCCCACCCTGTATGGGCGGGCTGAAAACATGCGGAACAACGCCTTCTACTGCCTGTAGTCTTTAGCCTCTGGCCAGAAAATCCTCCGATGACGCAAAATGGCAATTTTTGCGTCATCGGGGGATTTTTTCCAGACAAAAAATACATAAATCTCTTGTCTCAGGGGTATATGAGGGTGGAAAGCATGGTAATTCGAAAATACTACAGGTTTTCTACTAATACAAAGCTTAATGCTAAATCCTGAAGTAACCCTTTAAGGGATAATATACAGTCATAACACTTATTATATGGCTTTTCACTAAATTAATAATTTTGTGGACATTAAATATTTTTTAAGTTGAAACTGTTTCTCACATGTGTATTATAATCCATTACAGCAGTAGTGTCCAATCCTGATCCTGGAGGTCGACGTCCTGCAGAGTTTAGATCCAACCAGCTCCAACACATTCAACTGGACATTTCTAGTCAGTCTGAAGAGCTTGATTAGTTTGTTCAGGTTTGTTTAATTAGAGTTGGAGCTCAACTCTACAGGACAGTGACCCTCCAGGAACAGGTTTGGACACCCCTACATTACAGAGTTCAAAACAAACCTTCTGGCAACAATATTACAGTACTATCAATACTGTAATCCCCTGATTTCTTTTTTAATAAACTGATAACTGAGATTAAAAGGAAAAAAGCAAGAGAAAACCACATTATAACAAACCTTTTTTTTATCTTATGGATTTAATTTTGAGTTTATGTACCAAAATAAACTAAATAAATATCAATAGTAGTATTGTATAAAATTGTGGTTTACAAAGAGCCCATTTGTCCTTGTTCATGTGGTAGCATGTTTTTCCAGTACAATTATTAACTGTACTATAAATTGCAAGTTAAATATGTTTTATCTTTAATCCTATTATATTTATAGTTTATCTGTATAAAATCTTTGTTTATTTATTTATTTGTTTGTTTATTTGTTTGTTTAGGTTTCTTTCTCCAAACTACCTTTTCATATAATAATACAGTGTCGAGCAGGTCGATTATAAACGCCTCTGAGGTTTCATACACAGTCAGTTGACGGTCATGATGCGGTGCTAGGAGAAAATATAAATAAAAAAGATCATGCTTAAATTAGACTGGACCTGTTAATGGTGTCGTGGATTAAGTCTCTCTTTCTGATTGTGAAGTTCCTGCTGATCTGAGCTGTAGATCCTGAACTGAGAGACTGAAGAGTGTCATTATTCTCTACAGGTTGAGGGATTGTGGTGTTTCAGATGAAGGTTGTGCTGCTCTGACTTCAGCTCTGAGATCAAACCCCTCACACCTGAGAGAACTGAGTCTGTCATTGAATAAAGTAGGAGACTCAGGAGTCAAGCAGCTTTCTGATCTACTGCAGGATCCTCACTGTAAACTGGAGATACTGTGGTAAGATGTTATAAAAGTCTCAAAATTGTCTGTTTTTCTCCTGTGGTAAATAATGAATGATATACAAAAATAATATATACAAAAAAAAGTTTACCATCAAGTAACTGAAAATGATGTTTGATCTTCATAAGATTATTTCCAAAGCTTCTGAGGTAATTTTACTTTTAATAGTTTTTACAAGTCAAAAACATGATTGGATGATGTGAAGAGATGACAACTGTTTCATATACAAATCTGTTCAGGAGAAATTCATATATATCATATCATTTATATCAGTGTTTCCTGAACTGAGAGACTGAAGAGTGTCATTGTTCTCTACAGGTTGAGTGGTTGTGGTGTTACAGATGAAGGTTGTGCTGCTCTGACTTCAGCTCTGAGATCAAACCTCTCACACCTGAGAGAACTGGATCTGTCATGGAATAAAGTAGGAGACTCAGGAGTCAAGCAGCTTTCTGATCTACTGCAGGATCCTCACTGTAAACTGGAGATACTGTGGTAAGATGTTATAAAAGTCTCAACATTGTCTGTTTTTCTCCTGTGGTAAATAATGAATGATATACAAAAATAATATATACAAAAAAAAGTTTACCATCAAGTAACTGAAAATATTGTTTGATCTTCATAAGATTATTTCCAAAGCTTCTGAGGTAATTTTACTTTTAATAGTTTTTACAAGTCAAAAACATGATTGGATGATGTGAAGAGATGACAACTGTTTCATATACAAATCTGTTCAGGAGAAATTCATATATATCATATCATTTATATCAGTGTTTCCTGAACTGAGAGACTGAAGAGTGTCATTGTTCTCTACAGGTTGAGGGATTGTGGTGTTACAGATGAAGGTTGTGCTGCTCTGACTTCAGCTCTGAGATCAAACCCCTCACACTTGAGAGAACTGGATCTGACTGGAAATAAAGTTGGAGATTCTGGAGTCAATCAGCTTTCTGATCTACTGCAGGATCCTCTCTGTAAACTGGAGATACTGTGGTAAGTTTGTATAAAATGTTTCATATGGTAAATAATGATTGTCATACAAAAAAAAGATCCACTGTGAAATTAATTATGGGACTGTTGCTTTTATTTTCATTAGATTCTTTCCAATGTGTCTGACATCATTTTACAATATTAATGACTAACCCTAGATGTGACAACCATGTTCATATACAGATATGTTGATGATTTTTGGGTACTTGCATAAAAAATGAATATTCCATTACACTTTATTTTAAAGTGTAATTATATATTTAAGCACTGAGTAATATTAAGCAACTATATGTACTTACTATATGGTTAGGGTAGGATTAGGATTTGGTTGAGGGTTAGTTACATGTAATTATGCATAATCTACTGTTATTACCATGGTAGATACATGTAACATATGTAACAAGGACACCATTAAATAAACTGTTATTGAATATTCTTGAAATTTTTTTCAAATGGAAACTAACCCGCGCAAGCAGTTTGTAGAAGCGGGTCTGAACCTTAGACTGGACCTGTTAATGGTGCTGTGTGATCATTATCATCTAATTGTGAAGTTCCTGCTTATCTGAGCTGTAGATCCTGATCTGAGAGACTGAAGAGTGTCATTGTTCTCTACAGGTTGAGTGATTGTGGTGTTACAGATGAAGGTTGTGCTGCTCTGAGATCAGCTCTGAGATCAAACCCCTCACACCTGAGAGAACTGGATCTGACTCAAAATAATCTAAGAGACTCAGATGTGAAGCTGCTCTCTGATCTGAAGGAGGATCCACATTATAAACTGGAGACGCTTGAGTGAGTAGTGATGATTAAAACTGTTCATATTTTAATTGAAAGTTAATTTTGTTTCTTCTTAGTTTACTTTACTTGTGATGGTGAATTACACACTATAAACATGTTTAATATAATACAATACAATTTTATTTATATAGCACGTTTGAAAACAACTGGTGTTGACCAAAGTGCTTTACAAAAGCCAAGAAAACAAACAATGAGATAGAAAACACATAAAACAGTAAAGCGAAAAAATATAAATAAAAGAGTAAGAGAAATAAGTTTAATAAGAGTTTGATTCATTATAATAGTTTATAGCAACAATTAAATATCTTCAAGTTTCTTTTAATTTCAAACAATTCAATATTTTGCTTTTGTCATTGTCTTTTTATCCATAAATGATGTATTTTGAAAGAATGTCAATTGCAATAGAAGATAATGGTAATTATTTATCTCTATTTTCTTTATAATAAATAAAACTGAGCCAATGACATAGAAAGAGGACAGTTATACAGGATTATAGACAAGGGTCAATGGTCATCATTCATGGTGATTTAGGTGCCAAATCTTAATCTGAATGTTTAAAAACAGCTTTAACAATTGTGTATCACAGTATTATATTATAATCTCTCACTTAATCATCTAAGTAGTTTCTTTTAGTTGTTCTAAAGTGGATAATAATGTCACACACATTTGACTGTCTGTGTTTTACTTACAGGTTTTAGATGTTAGTCTGACCTTCTCTGGATCATCTGATGGTGAATAAAGAGCAACTACAGACCAGAGTATGTGAGCGGAGTGGAGTGGGAGCAGAGCGAGGAGTGGAGCGGTGTGATTTTGAATGGCGTGCGAAGTGCATTTTTTAAAAGTCGGGGCGTCGTGGTTTTCACTCGCTCCAAGAGCGCTCCACTACCGCTCCATCACGAGTACAATTCATGCAAACGGCCCATTATAGAACTGTATTTTTAGGAAGAATTCACACATTAAACACATTTATCTAGCAATATACAGATGGTTCACTCAAATCAGAAAAAAATGTGAAGGTTACGATGACCCCGATGGACATGAGTGGCATGAGTTCTCAAGCCTACTGAATATGATCGGGTGAAAGCACATTTTAAACAGGTCTGTATACTGTCTGTATTTGATTTCTGCTCATTCAAAATCAAATACAGACAGTACTGTAAGATTACATTTGTCTGAATGCAATGCATTAGTGAGAGAGCGATTACGTGTGTGAATAAGTGTTACCTGTTTAAAATGTGCTTTCACCCGATCATATTCAGTAGGCTTGAGAACTCATGCCACTCATGTCCTTCGGGGTCATCGTAACCTTCACATTTTTTTCTGATTTGAGTGATCCATCTGTATCATGCTAGATAAATGTGTTCAGACAAAATGTGCTCTGCAAAAAGCAGCAATGATATTTGACTAGCATGTCATTGGAAAAGTTTGCACACTCTCCAATGAACCACATTGAAACTATTCTCCTAGTATTGTTTTTGTTTTTTGTTTTTTTCACTTAATATGCTTCTATATTATGAGCAGAACTTTTGTGAGATTTCAAAGCATACTTATAAATACTTTCCAATCTGACCTCTGACCTGTAATGCAGAATCATAATCATACACTGTTAGTCCATTGGCCAGAGGAGAACTGAGAGACTGAGTCTGGTTTCTGCCAAGGTTTTCTTCTCCATCCTGTCACTGATGGAGTTTGAGTTCCTGCCACTGTCGCCTCTGGCTTGCTTAGTTGAGGACACTTAATATTCAACAATATTATTGATCTGCCTGCATTGACACCATTATATGAGAACTGAACTGAGCTGGACGATGACATTACTTTTTTACAACAGAAATGATTAAACACTGAACTTAACAATGACTATGACAATATTTTCTTCTAGATCTGCTGTACAACTGAAACAAACTTTGTTGCATTATTTTCCTGTTATCACTGTAAAGCTGCTTTGAAACAATCTGTGTTGTAAAAAGCGCTGTATAATTAAAGGTGACGACTTTTGTTTCTTCAGAAATGACATTTACACTGGCTCTACTACAGACATCTCCATATAAAATATTTATTTAATGACTTAATTTGAGTAATTCAGCCCTCCAAACACATTCAAATGCCTTTGATTTTAGTAACATTCACAATAAAATCTTCTATTGCATTATATTTATTTTTATTTAAAATGAATGATGCACTGCCACTTTTAACCCTTTAGGCGCCAAGGTTTTTTTTGAAAAAATGCTGGATTTTGACATCAAAATGTCAAAAGCTTGTGCCTTGAAAGGGCTTAAATATAGAGATCTACTGTAAATTAGAAAAATGTTGGGGATGACTGAACGTTTATGTGGGGTGTAAATATACTAATCTAATTTGCATACTATGACGTCATCAGGGGGGCGGCCCTATTGAATTTCATAATGTTCAGGAAATAGTAGATATTGAACTGATTTTTGAACTTATTTGCATGTTTTATTGTATTATTCCAAATGATGAGAAAAGAGGAAACCAACAATAACAGGAGAAAGTACAAAATTATTACTATACTATAGTAAAACGCATGTGAACAGTAGCCTACGTTTTGATCAGTTCATCAGTAATATTCAGGAAATAGTAGATATTGAATTGATGGTGAAATTTATTTACATAAGAGGAAACCAACAATAAAATAGGAGAAAGTACTAAATTATTACTATATTACAATACTTTAGTAGTAAAACACATGTGAACAGTAGCCTACTTTTTGATCAGTTCATCAGTAATATTCAGGAAAAAATATATATGGAGTGTTTTTTTTTTGGTCTTTTTATCCTTATTCCAAATGATCAGGAAAAGAGTACACAAAGACCACGTCCACCCCTGAGACCCCTATCGAGCAAAATTATCTGTTTGTGCTTCGTGAATACTCGCACCTTGCACGGAGGCACTATTACGCGGCAAAGATGTACCGGGAGAAGCGCGCGCGGCTCCATTGCACGGCAAAGATGTACCGGGAGATGCGCGCGCGGCTCCATTGCACGGCAAAGATGTAGCCTAACGGGAGATGCGCCGACGGGAAAGATGTACTGGGAGAAGCGCGGGCGGTACCATTGTGTGGCAAAGATGTACCGGGAGAAGCGTGGGCGGCGCGGCAAAGATGTACTAGGAGAAGCGCGATCATTAGACGGCCGATCGTCATTTCCAAAAGGCAAATATTCCTCTTCAGAGTCAGAATCGGTGAATAACATTTGAACACATCCTCACTGTACAAGTTTTTATTAGTCATTTGACGATTTTCTCTCACAAATCTCACAATTTACTCAGACGCTTTGAACTGAACTGCTTCCGCATCAATGACACGATCGCTCACTTGCTCTGCTGTTTCCTCCAACACTTTGAATAGGAACATGACGTTATTTTGGTCTTGAATCGAAGTATTACATGTCTGCCATCTAGTGGTAGGGAATACAAATGAGATATTACACCATATTAGGATCTACAGCCTGTTTTATTAAGTATGACGTCTTGTCGCAATTTTGCGACTTTGGCGCTTAGAGGGTTAAATGTAAAATGAAAATCTTTTTTTTTATTCATAATCTATGGACACCTTTGTCAGGTTTGGCATAGATGAAGCAAACAGAAGGTAAGTTAAATGCTTTAATTTGCAGAATGGATCGGTACAGCGTAACAGGTGAGTAAACAGTAAGTTGAATAACAGATGATAGCTTAACTGAAGTGTAACCAAGTCTCTCTCTCTCTCTTTCTTTTGCAGATGATGATGATGATGGAGCTCCTGATCAGACGGAATGAAGACTGGCAGAGAAGATCGGGATCGAAGGTAAGTATACAGGAAAGTATAGCAGAGGGTCTGGATCATGTATAGACGAGATCAGACAATGACTGAATGTTCGTAGCAGGTATATATGGGTGAACTGATGATGAGGTCCAGGTGACGGTGATTAGTAATCAGGTGACAATGAGCATGTGAATGACTGAGTGGGCGGAGTGAGGGAATGAGTGGAAGGAGATGGTGATGGAATCCTGACAGTACCCCCCCCTCCCGAGGTGGCTCTTGACGGCTGGGAAGAAGAGAGATGTTGCCGGCGGCGAGGTCGACCACGACCCCTGGGAGCTGGGCGGTCAGGGTGGTCAGAATGGAACTGGGAGAGTAAGGCTGGATCTAGAATATCATCACGGAGTACCCAGGAACGCTCCTCTGGATCGTAGTCCTCCCAATCCACCAGATACTCCAGACGGGGACCTCGCCGCCGGGAGTCCACGATAGATCGAACTCTGTAGATGGCCTCTTCTTCCACAGGCACTGGAGGAGGAGGCACGTCATCCGAGGTGGAATCTGAGGGAACAGAAGAGACTGGGTCAGTGAAGGGTTTGAGGAGAAAGACAAGGAAGGAAGGAGAGATCTTGTACTGAGGTGGAAGGTTGAGTCTGTAGGTTACTTCGTTCAACTGCCTCTGGATGGTGAAAGGTCCAATGAATCGAGGACTCAGCTTACGGCAAGGCAGGCGGAGGCGAATGTCTTTTGTCGATAACCACACCTTCTGACCAGGTTGATATTGGGGTGTATCGGCTCGTAGACGATCCGCTTGATCCTTGTGCCTCCGCACTGCCTGTTGTAGATGCACATGAGCTGAGTCCCATACCCCCTCGCTCTGATGGAACCAAAAGTCGACAGCTGGAACCTCCGAGGGCTCACCCGACCAAGGGAAGAGAGGTGGCTGGTATCTGAGGAAGCACTGAAAGGGGGTGAGCCCGGTGGTATGATGAGTGAGGGAATTCTGGGCGTATTCCGCCCAGGGGAGGTATCGGTTCCAGCTGTCTTGGTACTGGTGGCAATAAGTTCGCAGATAACGTCCTGAATCGTCTCCTGAATCTTCCGCTCAGTCTGGCCGTTGGTCTGCGGATGATATCCTGAAGAGAGGCTGACAGTGACCCCGAGGAGCTTGAAGGCGGCGTGCCACACCCGGGAGATGAATTGGGGTCCCCTGTCCGAAACGATGTCTTCTGGAATGCCAAAATTTCTGAATACGTGATGAAACAATGCTTCAGCTGTTTCTAAAGCCGTGGGTAAACCAGGTAAAGGTATCAGCTTGCAGCCTTTGGAAAATCTATCCATAACAACGAGCACACAGGTAAATCCACCGGATCTAGGAAGGTCAGTCATGAAGTCCACTCCGATGTGTGACCAAGGGCGTCTGGGTATAGGTAGTGGCACAAGTTTACCCTCAGGTAGCTTTCTGGGAGTATTGGTGATGGCGCAGACTGAGCAGCCGCGGACGAAGGAGACATCTTGGGAGATGGACGGCCACCAGTACCGCTGACTGAGGAGCGAGAGGGTACGCTTGCTACCTGGATGTCCAGAGCCCGGAACCGTGTGAGCAGAGTCCAGATGGGGAGTACGAAGATGTTGAGGTACGAAAGTACGCCCTTCTGGACCTCCCGGCGGAGTAGGATGGCGAGAATTTTCCTGAGAGATTTGCTGGTCGATGTCCCAGAGAATGGGACTGAGGATTAAGGCTGGAGGGAGAATGGTCTCAGTACTGAGGTCTTCAGAAGATGAATGATGGAGTCTGGAAAGAGCGTCTGCCTTGCAATTCTTACTTCCTGGATGGTAAGTAACAATGAAGTTGAATCGAGTGAAGAAGAGTGCCCAGCGGGCCTGGCGAGGATTCAATCTTCTTGCCTCACAAAGATATTCCAAGTTGCGATGATCTGTAATTACATCGAACTGGTGATTTGCTCCCTCCAGCCAATGTCTCCATTCTTCTGAAGCCAGTTTTATGGCTAGCAGTTCCCGGTTGCCGATGTCGTAGTTTTGCTCTGCCGGGGACAGCTTTTTGGAAAAGAAGGCACATGGATGGAGTATGGGAGGCTCACCCTGCCGCTGTGACAGCACCGCTCCAACCCCAGTGGAGGACGCATCGACCTCAACAATGAAGGGAAGTTCAGGATTGGGATGGATGAGGATTGGTGCTGTCATGAAGACTTCTTTTAGGCGATGGAAGGCTTGGATAGCAGTGGGATTCAAGGACAGAGACTTGGGTCGATTCTTTAATGAAGATGTGAGAGGAGCACTGATGAGACTGTAGTTCTTGATGAATCTTCTGTGGAAATTTGCAAAACCGAGGAATCTTTGAAGTTCTTTGACAGATGTGGTTAATGGCCAGTCTTGGATTGTTTCCACCTTTCTCTGGTCCATCTGGATACCATGCTGATCTATGATGTAACCCAGGAACTGAACAGAGGTGATATTTGAATTTGAAATTTATTTGAAGGATAACCCCTTGAGATGCAACATCTCGTTTTCGAGGGGGTCCTTAGAACAAGCACTAATACAGACAACAGATTACATTGTAAAACACATAATACTTCACATTCATACCTACATTCAGCTCTCCATAACTATCTCCTCACATACCAACCCTCTAAGTACATTCATTGATACAACAAGTGTACAGTTAACACACATAACATGCAGGTTCAGTACTGTTCAGTATAATGAAGTTCATGTGAAAGTTGAAAAATGGATATAGTCAAAAGCAAGAGCATGTATTCTGCAAAAGATCATATAATAATGGCCTAAAGAGATTAAACAAGGAAATGGATCTAATTGCACTTGGTAAATTGTTCCAATCTGATGGAGCTTTAAATATGAATGCCCGACGACCTACTTCTTTATTAATTTTGGGAACGTAAAAAAATAATTGATCAGTGTGCCTTAAATTATATGAGGAGTGAAATGGAATTAAATATTGTTTTAGATACAGAGGATAGTTTAAGAAATAACATTTAAAAATAAACTGAAGCCAGTGAAAATGCCTTCTTGAGTTTAATGATAACCAATTTAATAATTCATACATTTGACAACGGTGCGTTTTATATGGACACCTCAGTACAAATCTGCAGAGACTATTGTAAACAACATTGAGAGGATGAAGATTTGTTTCAGATGTGTTCTGGTAAATTATATCAGCATAGTCAAGGATTGGAAGTATAGGAACTCACACTTCTCCAATTTCAGGTAAAGCTTGTTTTCTCTCAGTTTCTCTAGTACTTGAATGACATGACGATGGTGTTCAACAATTGAAGATGAATAGATGAGAATATCGTCAATGTAGACAATCACAAAGCGGTTGAGGTACTCACAGAACACTTCGTTCATATACCCCTGGAACACCGCTGGAGCGTTTGACAGCCCGAAAAAATCCCAGAACCACACGGGGGGACCTAGGGAATGACCTGCAGAGAGCTGGAACCAAAGTAACAAAGGCATAATATCAGTAACACACTACGCTGCCAGGGACTCAAATCCTGCAGTGCCAGACGTGTCCCCCTGCTTAAACCAGTACATGTCCAGGCCCGTCTAAAGTTTGCTAGAGAGCATTTGGATGATCCAGAAGAGGATTGGGAGAATGTCATATGGGTCAGATTAACTTTTTTGGTAAAAACTCAACTCGTCGTGTTTGGAGGAGAAAGAATGCTGAGTTGCATCCAAAGAACACCATACCTACTGTGAAGCATGGGGGTGGAAACATCATGCTTTGGGGCTGTTTTTCTGCAAAGGGACCAGGACGACTGATCCGTGTAAAGGAAAGAATGAATGGGGCCATGTATCGTGAGATTTTGAGTAAAAACCTCCTTCCATAAGCAAGGGCATTGAAGATGAAACGTGGCTGGGTCTTTCAGCATGACAATGATCCCAAACACACCGCCCGGGCAACGAAGGAGTGGCTTCGTAAGAAGCATTTCAAGGTCCTGGAGACTCCAGATCTCAACCCCATAGAAAATCTTTGGAGGGAGTTGAAAGTCCGTGTTGCCCAGCGACAGCCCCAAAACATCACTGCTCTAGAGGAGATCTGCATGGAGGAATGGGCCAAAATACCAGCAACAGTGTGTGAAAAACTTGTGAAGACTTACAGAAAACGTTTGACCTCTGTCATTGCCAACAAAGGGTATATAACAAAGTATTGAGATGAACTTTTGTTATTGACCAAATACTTATTTTCCACCATAATTTGCAAATAAATTCTTTAAAAATCAGACAATGTGATTTTCTGGATTTTGTTTTTCATTTTGTCTTTCATAGTTGAGGTATACATATGATGAAAATTACAGGCCTCTCTCATCTTTTTAGTGGGAGAACTTGCACAATTGGTGGCTGACTAAATACTTTTTTGCCCCACTGTATACTAGTAACTCAAAACAATAAAGAAAACATTTTGTATTGTGGATGTGGACATTTTTCCTGTTTGTAAACAAATAAAACTGTGAAGTGAATAAATGCAGATGTATACACACACTGTCACGTTTTGATGTGTTGAGTTCTGTTTTGTGATCTTGTTTTCCCCTGTCTTTGTGATTTTGGCTTGATCCTGTTAGTTTTTCCCTGTCTGTTTAATTAGAAATTCCCATCACCTGTGTCTTGTTAATTATCCCGTTAGCCCCAGTACATTTAAACCCTGTGTTTTCCCTCAGTGTTGGTGGGTCGTCGTCCATGTATGGTTGTGTGTACTGAATTCCTGGAGTTTTTCCTTTGTTCCTGTATGTTTCTGGAAGCTTAGTTTGTAAATAAATCAACTACATTGAAGTTCCTGTGTCCTCGTCTTCAGCATCCTGCAACAACCCTGACACACACACACACACACACAATTATTTTAAATCTGTAGCCTACTTCAGACCAACAATGTACTGTAGCCCAGATGGGCAAGGCTTATGGAGACTTTGTGCTTAATGAA
The DNA here is from genome assembly GCF_964197995.2 of Scardinius erythrophthalmus. Classification (NCBI taxonomy): domain Eukaryota; kingdom Metazoa; phylum Chordata; class Actinopteri; order Cypriniformes; family Leuciscidae; genus Scardinius; species Scardinius erythrophthalmus. The sequence continues at coordinate 2,170,336 of NC_138230.1, read as the reverse complement.
CATTGTAATAAATGTTCTTTAGAATTACTGGTGCTTGTGGAGAGGGTAGTGCTTAAAGTGTTTTGAACTTTATTTGGATACTGACTACAGTATTACTGCTTACATGCAGCACCTATTTTGGTTTTTAAAAAATGTATTGTGAAAAGTCATAGAAAATATTAATTGTGGCAAGTGTCGCAAGTTCATATAAGAACGACTGATCCCTCATATCACCATCTTTATCTGCCGTCAAATCACTACAGTAAGAACTAGATTCATGTCAAATTTCCTACTGAGATTAAACAATGTCTTGGTATTTTGTAATTGTAATGTTATTATTAATAACTTTAAAGTTTTGACATGGTATGAGCAAATCTTATTCATTCATTAATTAAAAGACATTATCTTAAACTCATAATGCCTTCATCACTCTAAAATTCATCAGTCTCCATTTGGTCCATTTAGTTTTGTCCAGTCTTTTCTCATTTTTTTTAACCATAATGGGAAGAATGTCATGTTGAATAAGAATAAGAACTGTACACAGAAAATGCTTTACACAAAATAAAACATTGCTTTCCTAGTTTTTGTTTGACATTTTGTGCTTAAAAATGCACACATTTAGATGTAAACGTCGATTTTACAAGTTTTCTCAGGCCGAATTATAAATAATATTTCTCCTGCACTTTGGAATGAAAACTAGAGTCAGGTCTGTGAATCATACAGAGAGGAGATACAAGAGCTGATTTTAAGACAGATTTTGCAGAGCTTATGCTTTTCGATTCGAACAACCACAATTTCATGTGTATGAACTGTGTATGAAAAGAATAATATTAGCAAGTTTTGTACATTGTCAGAACTACTAGCCTTTCTCAACTGAACTGTGTATGAAATGGATGATATGAGCTCGAGCAGATCTGGCAAAAATGATTTACTGGGAGAATGAAAGTGATACTAGATTTTTCCAACTTCCACATTCTTATCAACTCCATTTTACTCTCAGAATTAAGATTCTTTGAATCAGTAAAATAGAGCATCATAGTGTCTAGTGATGTTTACAGCCTCTTATGCAGGGATTTGAGAATCTGTGTCTATAACCTTTGATTCTGATCAAGGAGAGTCTTCAGGTGAGACACATAAAGCCTTACATTACCTTAAGTAACCATAAAATACTTAAAGTAACATAGTTAAAGTTTTTAATGTAATATGAAGTTATTGGTCTTATTATTCAAACACTAATAGTCTTTGTTGGACATATGATTTGTCTGTGCAAATTAATGTCCAGTATAAAGAGTTCTGTGACAACCTGCCTCAATACCAGAATAACATCAGATGAGGAGGGCTTTCTAGAAATAGCAAACAAGGACATCAATTTACATTGTTTGAATTTTTCTGTTAATAATTAATGATTTTAAACTGTTTAAAGAACATTTAAAGAAAATGTAAAAAGAAAATAGTAAACATTTTACTTTAAAGGAAATAAGAAAAAAATATTGCATGCTATAGCCACTTTAACCATTTGTATTTTATAAGTGCATTTATTGCAGTATTTGTGGGTCCAGTAGAAGAACATTGTCCAGTCCTGTTCCAACTTCCAACCCTCTCCATCTGTTCGGCCATGATATTTTTATTGCTTATAAACATAAAATGATGCTAAAATGTTAACATGAACGGGGAAAGTGACCCACAAATATCGCAAACAATCGTTGGGAAAAGCAGGAGGAAATTCAATCATTTTGGGCCTCAATAATCAGAAAAACGTCCTGAATATTATTATTATTATAATTATTATTATTATTATTATTTGTGATACATCAAATTAAACTAGGGAACCTGCAAGTTTTGTCATTGTAACATTCATTTACATAATCCCAAATCAATTTATAAACCAGAAGTATAATGATCGTTTTGTTTTTTAGTGCACTTTCACACTAGCACTTTTGGTGCACAACCGGGTTTGAATGACGTCAGAGTTCGGTTCGTTTGGATGATGTGAACGCTGTCTTCCGAACTCGGGTGCGCACCCGAGGGGTGGTCTGGGGTACGGTTCATGTGAACTCCAGTACGGTTCGCTGCTGATATGAATGCATTCGTACCAAATCGCGGAAGTGAAGCGCTATTGATGACGTATAATGTGGTGCGTGCGTGCGTGTGTGTGTATGTATACACTTACCTTGACGAAAAGCAGGATTGACGCACTGCAAGCAGAGAGATGATTTATGCTTGCCTCCGCAAGAATCGGACTCCATCTTTGGTGGACAGCCCACTGTCTTTGAAACAATTTTAGTACTTTTGCGGCAGACAGACGCAAGTGTTTTTCTGTATCTTTTCTTTGAAAACAAAACCAAAGGTTCAAAAAAAGGACAAATGTGAAGCGAGCAATTTTATCCATTCTGACGTCTTTTCATTCATAGCTGTTACCAAGCAACACGATTACACGCCAGCTGCAGCTTGATGACGCAAGCGTTCCGCAGTTCGGATACAAATAATATAATGTGAACACAGTCCATCGGGGGCAGGGGGAGGGGGGAGCAATCGAACTTGGGTTCGGAACAGGCAATCGAACCAAGTGTGAAAGCGCCCTTAAACTCAATTATTTTATTGTCCTGTAAATTCTTATTTTTTTTTACCCCCAGGTTGTGAGTTTTATACTAACACACCAGGGGCCGTATTCACAAAGAATTTTAAGGCTAAAAGTAGCTCCTAACTGGCGAATTTAGGAGCAACTCCTAAAAATAATGGCCGTGTCACTCGTAACTTTAGGACTCCTAATTTTTTTGACTAAGAGTAATTCACAAAGCATTTTAGCCCTAAATGTAGCACCTAAGCCTGGGACAGCTTAAAAGAAGTCGAGAGGACTCCCAACTCACTAAGACCTATTCACAAACCGCTTTTTGTGGCATTTCACGCTGCAATGTTTTGAAGTATGCGGCGGCTACAGGAGCTTCCGGAACAAGCGAGGGAACAATTTTGCATTGTAGGCATAACTAGGGATGCAATAACGCCACCAACAACAACCAAAACTAGGCTACTCATTGCATGTAAACTATTTGTAACTTTTCATTGTGAATCAAATTAAAATGTTCTTCTCTTTGCAAACGTTGGCAGAGGCATATAGTGACAGATTAATTCAATAATGTTGCAAAGATATTGCATCAATCCATATGTTTCATTAGGTTACTAGGCTATTTGTTTTGCCTTACTCTTTATTCATTTAGGCTATTTATTTCAGTTATTCATCATCTTCCGTCCTTCGCACTACTTGTGTAGACCTGTCACCTGTCACTCATCATCGTAGGGTAGGTGTTTGGAATCATTCCCGCGTTACAATTATCAGCCAATCAAGGTGGTCACTTCAGTCAAGCTTGTGCATGAGTAATGACGTCATCCATAGCAACGAAGACTCACTCTTAGTTTAGGAGTTGTCATTTTTCTTTACTAAGAGTAGGTCTGAAAGGCGTTGTGAATAACTTTTAAGAGAAAACTCCAAGCTAAAATCTTTTAGTGCAATTTAGGAGTACTCCTAGTGGTAAGATAAAATGCTTTCTGAATACGGCCCCAGGTGTAATATTTTACTGTATAAATTAACTGGGTGAGGATTCTCTGATGAAGGAGATCCAAGATGATCTGACATCTAGAAAAACTCTCCTCTTCACAGTGGTCAGCTCTGGTTTATGTGTTGCTGACATCAGAGCAGAAGATGGATGTTTTTAATCTAAAACAGTTTATTGGAGCACAAAATACAGCAGATGAAGTTCTTCAGAAGCTGCTGCCTGTGGTTAAAGAATCCAGATCAGTTCAGTAAATCACACTGACAACAATCATTACACTGATAAAACATGATCATATTTATGAGTTTAGCATGTGCTTTCGTACCTAAGCAATACTGTAAAATGAGAAATTCATATATATCAAATAATTTATATCAGTGTTTCCTGAACTGAGAGACTGAAGAGTGTCATTGTTCTCTACAGGTTGTGGGATTGTGGTGTTACAGATGAAGGTTGTGCTGCTCTGGCTTCAGCTCTGAGATCAAACCCCTCACACCTGAGTTGGGCATAATTCCTCAGGATCCACTCACCCTGGGACGAGAATGGGAGGTTGACCCTCTTTCTGTCGGTGGGAGCCGACAACCAGCATTGTTCACGGATCTCCATTTGTCGCTGGAGCCTGGAGGACATACTGTCTGCTGGGTTCTTTCTTGGTCGGTACATTCTGTTATGATGATGAGGAAGGAGAACCCAGGCGCAGACAAAGTACACTAAACACGATTTATTATAGGCAAAAAGGGGAAAATAAAGCCCACAATGGGGTAAAACAAGACAAGACTGAGGATACTAACTAGACTATAAACTTGAAAGAAGTCTAGACACTAACTAACAGCAAATAAACAAACAGGATCTTCACAGGACTCGTAACGAAGACAGGATACTCATAGGAAATATTTTGCAATGACTCACATGAAATAATAGCACAGGCCAGATTCACAGCATAACATCACAGCAGTATTCACAGTGTAGATCATGTTAGACAATGTACCGACACAGGACAGAAAACATGAGGGGATTAAATAGGGAGAAAACTAATCAGGAACACAGGTGATAATGGGTAAAGCAATAATGACTAAACAAGGTTAACAAGGGGGCGGGGTTACATGACGAGACAACGCAAGCACATGGCCAAACAAATGACCATGTGCTTACACACAAAACATGGGTCTGTCATGATTCTGCCTCAAAACAAGAGAAATCTAGGACACGAAGGCAGAATCATGACAAACTGCAAGTTAATTTAGTTTCTTCTTAGTTTATTTTCGTTGTGAAGGTGATTTGCACACTATAAACATGTTTAAGAAGTGTTTGATTCATTTTTTTAATAATAGTTTATAGTAAAAATTAATTATCTTCAAGTTTCTTTTTATTTCAAAACAATTCAATATTTTGCGTTTGTCTTTATATCCCTGAAGTATGTTTTTTGACAGAATATCAATTGCAGTAGAAGACAATGCTAAACTGAGCCAATGGCATAGAAAGAGGACAGTCCAGCCCGTTCTCATCCTAGGGCGTCATATATTGACGCTCTTGACATTTCGTCTACATCGAACGCTGCGGTGGTAAGTAACGAAGTAAAAATACTTTGTTACTTTACTTAAGTATTTTTTTCGGGGATCTGTACTTTACTTGAGTATGTTTTATTTGCATCTACTTTCACTCTTACTCCACTACAATATTAAAAACAAAGTTTACTTTTTACTCCGATACATTTCCCCATGCCTGCTCCAAGTATTTATTACACTGGCTTCCCAAACCAATGAAAAACTTGGTTTTCTTAAAAAAAAAAAAAAAAAAAAGAATGCGTGAGGCCACGAGCTGAAATGTCTTTTTTGCCTGCCATGGGTGAATGAAATTTCAGCATTCAAAAGAAACTTCACCCTCAAATCTGAGAAAACATATTGAGGTGAGTTGACGTTAATGTTGCCCCCCCCCCCCCCCCCCCGGACAGCACGCCAAATACGCATTAAACTTTATTCCCTCTAGTTGTATGTAAGTGTGAACTCGTGAACTGCAAGTTGTACATCAGGTTAAACACACCCCTTCCTGTATCAGCGGCTTGTAAGTGGCTGTTTAGTGTAGCAGGATTGTTATTTAGCCCCAGGAGAGCCAGGATGGACTCACAATTTTGAAAATCAGCTTCTGCTAAAGCTGAACAGAAGCTTTTACAACTTTGAATAGTATTCTGTGTAGCTTAATGGTGTGTTTTGAAGATATTTCAACTTAAAGAGGTGGTTCTTCCTCATTGATATTCTAAAACAGTCTTCACCTTGTATCTTGCACATCTTCTGTTTGACGCAGCTAATGTTATAGAACATGTCTATTGCAAGTTCAACCCCTATACTACGTTGGGGTGCTTCATTGTCTCTTATGATTGCACTTCTGACAAATTCTTAATTGCAGTATCTAATCTTATCATATGTTCAATTAAAACATTGCATATCACTCCCAAAATAATTTATCTGCTTAATTATTGATATTTTACAGTTAATTTGAATATTTACTTTTTACTTTCCGTACTTAAGTACTTTTTAAATCAGATACTTTTGTACTTTTACTCAAGTGATGTTTGAATGGAGGACTTTCTACTTTTACTGGAGTCATTTTTTATTTAGGTATATATACTTTTACTCGAGTATTACTTTTGAGTACTTTTACCACCCCTGCGCACATGGCACCCTTTAGCGTCAAAGTGACATATTGACGCTAAAGGGTGCCATGTGTGTTCGATGTAGACGAAATGTCAAAAGCGTCAGTATTATGACGCCCAAGGATGAGAATGCGTTGGACAGTCATACAGGATTATAGATAAGGGTCAAGGGTCATCATTCATGGTGACTTAGAAGCAAAATTAAAATCTGAATGTTTAAAAACATCTTTAACAATCGTGTATCACAGTGTTATATTATAATCTCTCACTTAATAATCTAAGTAGTTTCTTTTAGTTGTTCTAAAGTGGATAATGCAATAATGTCGCACATATTTGACTGTATGTGTTTTACTTACAGGTTTGAGATGTTAGTCAGGGCTTCTCTGAATCATAAACTGTTCGTTCGTTGGCCAGAGGAGAACTGAGCGACTGAGTCTGGTTTCTGTTAAGGTTTTCTTCTCCTTTCTGTCACTGATGGAGTTTGAGTTCCTGCCACTGTCGCCTCTGGCTTGCTTAGTTGGAGACACTTAATATTCAACAATATTATTGATCTTCCTGCTTTGACACCATTTTATGAGAACTGAACTGATCTGGACATCACTGTTTTCTCCAGAGCGGCTGCATAAAAATTACAACAGAAATGAATCAACACTGAACTTACTTAAGCTGGACTCTATTTTCTTCTAGATCAGCTGTACAGCCGAACTAAACTTTGTTTTTCTCAGCTTTTTTCTCAAAATGTTACTGTTTTTATTAAACTTAACCACATTCAGGTGTTGATAGAAGAAAGAAAAGCATGAATCTTGAATAAAGAATTTTATTTTTAAAGACATAGTCTCTTCTTTCTTTTGATATATTTTATATTCAGATATTCATTCAATAAAATATTATGGGGGCCATGGAAGTTTTGTGAAAATGATCAAAAACACTGGCAGGGAAATAGTTAAAGGGTAACTAAACCCCTGGTAAGAGCCTGACTCCACCCACTGGCAATATTTGAAAAATGCTAGAAAAGTGGGCAGACACCAGCGGAGATAGAGGGGACCAACCGTGAGCGGGGGGCGTGCATCTGAGACCCACAGTGACGGATTAATTGAGTCGCAAGAAGACGTAAAGTACATGCATCTGATGAGTTTTATCAAGTTGATGTCAATAGCGCGCGCTCTCTATAGGCATATTCATATTTTGCCGCTATGTGAAAAATTCCGGCAAAATACGCTGACGCGTTTGTCGACCCCAGAGGATTAACTTTAGCCTAACCATAAATTGTGATTAAAATATATATGATCACTCACATCAAGACGCCGCTGCGGTGGTGGAGTCCATGCAGGAGGAGCAGCGTTTGGCACTGCGTCGCTGTTCAGCACGAGCTGTGTGGAGAAACCCATTTCCACCTCTATTGCGTTGGAGAAGCAATCCCGCGTAAAATGCAGGTTTCACACTCACAGTCTTCCAGGCCAAGTGCATGCAAACACTGGCGCCTAATTTCCAAGTCTGCTGGAAAGCTATGCAGTCCAGCAGTGCTGTTGCAACCAGCAACACTACACCTAAGTACCCTCCTGCCCACTGTACTAAATACAGATAAATCTACACTAGCTCTTACCAAGGGCGTGGTGAGCTCGTACCAGGGGCGTGGGGAGCTGGAACCTGCTTACGTCACCTGTCACCGCTTTAGTCACCTGCCACTGCTTACGTCACCTGCCACCGCAAACATCCAATAGGAAAATTCAACTGCAGTAGCCACCGTTCAACCTGAAGAGGGCAGCACGTTTTTACACCATATATTGTAAAATTAAAACACTTTATACCCAAATGTCAACAAAGTTACTCGAATCAATGAACAGCACTAATAAAGCCACATTCTTACAGACCATTAACTAAAAAAAGTTGGTTTAGGGTTTAGTTACCCTTTAATCTTTCAGTCGTGACGTTCAACTGATTCAAATAAAATCTGCTGAAGTTTCAGTGTCTGTATAAAGGAACAGCTGTGTGTGTAAGAACATGTCTGTCAGTGTCTGCAATTCAGCTTCCTTCAGTTTGGAATTCAAATTATAATTCTGCATATAATAATTCCAGTCAGATAACAAAACGATTCATGCAATCAAGACATTTCCACTATAAACACACTGATGTATGCTGAACAAACCCACTGTGACAGAAACAACATCCCAGATGATTCCTTTCAGTTGTTAAATCTGATTTGAGAAGAATGACTGATCAGACCAGAAACTGCGCCGACTGATCTGAGAACAGATTTCAGATTCTTTAACTTTTCAATTTGTTTTAAGTATAGTTATTTTATACTTTTGGTATTTATAGAAGGGTATATAATGTTGTGATTGATTGTGTATTTTAAAGCACTTTGGTTCAAATCCTGTTGTTTTTAAAAGTGCTCTATAAATAATAGAGTTGAGATCTCTTCTGAAACTCTAGATCACTTTTCAGTCTTTCAGATCCACGGAGCCCCAAAATATGATCTTCCTCCTGCGGTAACTATATATTTTCATGTATAAAGACCAAATTAATGTGAAAAAAATAATATCATAAATCTGTGTATAATATCATTTGGAAATTATTTAGTTTTTATTATGTTACATCATTGCATTATTTGACTGTAATATTAATGTTAAGGTCAGGTCAGGTTAGGTTATACCTGCCACCGGTAACCATGTAACCCGGTGAGAAGGTAAACTGTCAAAAACCTCTGCAGTCTTGCGTCCACATCTCTTTTAGGAAAAGGCTTCAGGAGTAAACCTTGAGGAAAAATCTGGAGCTGGAGTCCCATAGGCAGCGTGTTGTTGCATGCAACCTCGCTCTGGCAACTCCTGCGTCGGTGCTGGTCCCAAACTCTATCGGCCCAGCTGCTCCGTTGGATCAATCAGCGCAGTGGACTCCTCTTCTCCCTTCTTCTGAAACATGTTTTCGGGAATTCAACAGAAGGGGTGTACATGCACACAAGATCAGACGGCAGACTCTACAACATCGCAAGACCCAGAGCAAAAACAAAGGTGCGTGAGATCATCATTAGAGATATGGTCTTTGCCGATGACGCAGCAGTCACCTCTCACACTGAACAAGATCTACCGTGTCTGATGGACAGATTCTCCCAGGCCTGCAAAGACTTCGGACTAACCATCAGCCTGAAGAAGACCAACGTGCTGGGCCAAGATGTGGACACACCACCTGTCATCACCATCGACAACTACAAACTTGAAGTGGTCCACCGGTTCACTTACCTTGGTTCCACCATTAGCGACAACCTGTCCTTAGATGCCAAAATCAACAAACACATTGGAAAGGCCGCAACAACCCTAGGAAGACTGACCACTCACGTCTGTGAGAATCCCAAGCTGACTCAAACTCAAACCAAGATGGCAGTGTACAAAGCCTGCATAGTCAGTACCCTCCTGTATGGGAGTGAATCCTGGAAAACATATGCCAAGCAAGAGCAGAAGCTGAACAGTTACCACATGCGATGTATCCTTGGCATCAGCTGGAACTACAAAGTGCACAACACCTAGGTTCTTGCCCGTGCCGGCCTTCCCACTATGCACACGCTGCTCAGACAACGCAGACTGCGCTGGCTTGCCCAGGGGCACCGTATGGAAGACGGACGGATCCCCAATGACATCCTCTATGGTGAACTCGGATCCAGCAAAAGACCCCGAGGTCACCCCCAACTGAGATATAAAGATGTCTGCAAGCGCGACATGAAAGCTCTGAAACACAGAGATCTGGGAGGACACTGCAGCTAACCGCAGCAGTTGGCACTGCCTGCTCAAGAAACAACTAAATACAGGTGAGGAGAAGATCTTTAAACAAGCAGAAGAGAGGAGAGCCAGGCGGAAGGCACGTGCACACGGACAGCCAGCCACCCACGACCAACTACATTTGCACTTTGTGCTGGAGAGACTGTCACTCCCGCATCTGTCTCACCAGCCACCGACAATGCTGTTTTAGTCGCAACACCACAAACCCTTAGGGCGCAATATCCATGGTCAACTGAAAGAGGCCTACTACTACTACTAGATTTGTTATTCGTGTAAATACAATTTTATCTATCTATTTTAATAAACTTATTTTAGTCAAATTTATTACTCTATTATTTATTTACATCGTTTTAAAAAAAATCAAATTATAATTTTTTTTTATTTAACCAACTTTTAAATCAGTTATTTATTATAATCAGGTTTTATTTATTTCAAATGTCAAATATTTTTGTTTATTTATTTACATAAATGTATAACTTTTTAATTAAAGTTATTATTTATTTAAATCAAGTTTTATTTATTTATTTTAATCAAATGTATTATATATTTAAATAATTTGTGTTTAATATTTTTTAATCCAAGTTATTATAATCACGTTTTATTTATTTTAATCATTTTGTTTATTTACATTCAATGTATCAATTAATAGTACACATTTTTAAATCTATTTAATTTTTTAATTCTCTATTTATTTAAATGAATTGGTATTTATTTATTTTAATACTTTTATTTAAAGTTCCTATTAGGTTACATCATTGCATCTTTTCTGTACTGTACTGATAGATTTATTATTTGTTTAAATCAGATTTTATTATTTAAATAATATTATTTTTTTATTAAAATAAACTGATAAAAAAAATACACTTTGATTTAAATTATATTCAATTAAAATAAGTTTTTCCCCAAAGTTTTCCCCGGACCCCCAGCACTCTCTTGTGGCCCCTGAGGGCCCATAGTTTCTAAACCCCTGCTCTAGAGGAGACACAACTGGTGAAAACTTTCTGTTTTAATCTCATTGCTGCTGTGAAGAAACAGATATCAGAGAGATCTGGTGTGATTTTTCACTGCCTCATGTATGTTTGTGCTTGTGAAGTTTAGAGGTGATGCTTCAGGTTAGTCTGTGTTCTTCTAGTCACACTTTCAATGCTCTGAACGATACGAAACGTCTCTCAAGAGTCTGAAACTCAGAGTATAAGTGTGTGAGAGAGATAGAAAGCAGAAGTGACATATCTCCTCCGATCACACAGTTTCCTCTCACAGTTACACAGCGGAAGACACCACTTCCTCACACAGACTCGACACACACACTCCTCCGACTGCCCGACGCAGGTAAACACACACTGTATGTCTGCGTCCATCCGTCCTCTGGTGCGGGATGGAGGCGTTCAGCTCCAAGGACATGGCCATGAAGGCCCAGAAGAAGATCCTCAGTCACATGGCCAGCAAGTCCATGGCTCACATGTTCATCGACGACAACAGCAGCGAGGTTCTGGACGAGCTGTACCGCGTCTCCAAAGAGCACACGGGGAACCGCAGCGAGGCCCAGAAGGTGGTGAAGAACATGATCAAGATCGCTGTGAAGGTGGGAGTTCTGTTCCGACATGAGAAGTTCAGCGCGGATGAGCTGAGTCTGGCGCAGGACTTCAGGAAGAAGCTGCATCACGGAGCCATGACGGCCATCAGCTTCCAGGAGGTGCAGTATTTACACATTAATAATGTTTGCATGATTATCTGTGAATTATGATTCATTAGTGCTCTTAAGTCAAGCATCACTAGTGCTACTACTGCTAGTGATGTGCTGAAACCCCTTAAAGTTCTGCGTGTGCATCGTCATTTCACACCAGACAGGAAGCGACTGCTTAGAACACACTAGCAACCACACAGAACATCCTAGCAACCACACGGAACACCCTAGCAACTGTTTAATGCAGGATGCATTCTGATTGGCTGTAAATGTTTTTGTCATTCATCTCAGAGTTAGAATGTTTCTGTGTGAACGGGCCTTTAAATCTTATTTTGAAATGTTTGAAAACTGAAATATGTGGAGAAATTTACAAATAAAGTGAAAAATTGTCTTTTCTAACGGCCGGTTCACACTAAGGACAATGACTGTAACGATAATATCGTTTTACATGCATAGCAGAAATTAAGTCACAACTATAACGATACTTATATTATATGATCACTCTATCAGACAGGAAGCAACTGCTGAGAACACCCTAGCAACCACACAGAACACCCTAGCAACTGTTTAATGCAGGATGCATTCTGATTGGCTGTCAATGTTTTTATCATTCATCTCAGAGTTAGAATGTTTCTGTGTGAACGGGCCTTTAAGAATGAAGAATCTTCCCACTAAGCAAAATGATGTCCAAAAGATGTCTTTTCAACGTCTTTGTCACAAAAGTCGGACGTTGAAAATACGTCCACTGAGGAGCCAGAATGAAAGTTTTTATGACGTCTTTTTTTGACGTGTTCTGCACGTCCGATATCTAGACGTTCATCGAACCTTCGTACGAAACCTTGTGGTGATCAGTGTTTGCTTTAGTTGGGCTCTTGGTCCCCGTTCCTTTTACTTTAACTTTTATTTGACTGCTTTATCTGTGTGTTTGTGTAACACAATTGTTGTGGCAGAGAAAGCCTAGAAAAAGTATGAGGTGTAATCAGCTTATTGATGATGATGACATAATCATCACAAAATGGACATCTAATATTGTGTTTAAAGTTCTGTGTTTATATTTGGCATTCATAACCACCAACCTTGTGGAACTGCATTATTGGTGCCAAAAGCATTAAAATTGTCACTTATTTAAAGTTGTATAAAAAGCATGTGTATCATATAGTCACACACAGACATCAAGATTTTGCATATGATTTCCAACAATGGTGACAATTTAAAAAAAAAAAAGCTTCATGCTGCAATGCATGATGGGTAGCCTTCATAGTACAAAACTCATCCTTAATTCCAAAGCTTTTTTGTTCTGATTGTCACCGTTGTTGTGATTCATATCCAAAATCTTAATGTCTGTGTGTGACTACATGATACACTTGCTCAAAACACCATGTGCACATGCTTTTTATACACCTTCAAATAAGTGATAATTTGAATGCTTTTGGCACCAATATTGCAGTCCAACAAGGTTGGTGGTTATGGATGCCAAAGCATCTGACAACATTAGATGCTTTTTCTGTAATGATTTCATCATCATCAATAAGCTGAAAACAGCTGATCTTACTTATTATTGGCTTTCGCTACCACAATAAACAGATAAAGCAGTCAAATAAAAGTTAAAGTAAAAGAAACGGGGACCAAGAGCCCAACTAAAGCAAACACTGATCACCACAATGGTGACACTTCAAATTAAACAAATATCAACATCTAAACCTCTGTTAATTCTCACTAAGATCATCTGACAGCAATAGTCAAAGTAATTATGTCTAAATGAGACCATAAATGATGCTGAAGATATGTCCACAATGGCCACATCTGAACTAGTTTTAACCTTGTACGAAGGTTCGATGAACGTCTATATCGGACGTGCAGAACACGTCAAAAAAAGACGTCATAAAAACTTTCATTCTGGCTCCTCAGTGGACGTATTTTCAACGTCCGACTTTTGTGACAAAGACGTTGAAAAGACATCTTTTGGACATCATTTTACTTTTTTGACATGTTTGAAAACTGAAATATGTGGAGAAATTTGCAAAGTGAAAAATGTGCCTCTTTTCTAACGGCCCGTTCACACCAAGGACGATAACTAACAATAAAGATATCGCTTTACATACATAGCAGAGTTCACGTCACAGCTATAACGATAACAACACAGAGGAATCACTTTTTAGAGTGATTTTATTCCCAGATGAACGATAAAAACACTGACAGCCAATCAGAATCCGACAGACTTTAACGAGCTTGAGTATTTAAAGCGACAGACGACAAAACTGCAGCGCAAGCTTATAATAAAGAGAATATTGTGTGTTGATGTGGACACTGATATAGTTATCATACTTGGTGTGAACTGTCTTAACCGGAGAAAAATGTCTGAATGTAAATATAAAAACTATGGCAATCAAAATTAACCTGTTAAGTTTGCAATTAATTTGTTTCATTTGAACATATTTAATTTGTTTCATATTAACATACAGTACAGGTCAAAAGTTTGGAAACATTACTATTTTTAATGTTTTTGAAAGAAGTTTCTTCTGCTCATCAAGCCTGCATTTATTTGATCAAAAATACAGATTTTTTTTTTTAATATTGTGATATATTATTACAATTTAAAATAATTGGTTCTCAATTTATTCTACTTTAAATTATCATTTATTTCTGTGATCAAAGCTGAATTTTCAGGATCATTACTCCAGTCTATCACATGATCCTTTAGAAATCATTCTAATATGATGATTCATTATCAAAGTTGGAAACAGTTCTGCTGCTTAATATTTTTTCATAACCTGTGATACTTTTTAGGATACTTTGATGAATAAAAAGTAAAAAAATAAAAATAATAAAAAAGAAGCAAATGTAGCAAAGCAAAATAGAAATCTTTTGTAACAACAATATACACGACTGGTATTTTTTTTTTTTTTTTTTTTTTTTTTGAAATAAATCAATACTTTTATTCAGCAAGGATGTGTTAAATTGATAAAAATATTGATAGTAAAGATTTATATTATTAGAAAATATTTTTTTATTTTGAATAAATGCAGTTCTTTTTTAACCTTTTATTCATCAAATATATTAGGCAGAAGAACTGTTTCCAACGCTCATAATAAATCAGAATATTAGAATGATTTCTGAAGGATCATGTGATAGACTGGATGTCACATGTGACACTGAAGACTGGAGTGATGATCCTGAAAATTCAGCTTTGCATCACAGAAATATTTTTTTTATATATATATATATATTCACATAGAAAACTATTATTTTAAGTTGTAATAATATTTCACAATATTACTGTTTTTTCTGTATTTTTGGTCAAATAAACGCAGCCTTGATAAGCAGGGCCGGCGATTGCTATAGGCGAACTAGGCGGTTGCCTAGGGCGACAAATGTGTTGGGGGCGCGGACGCACTCTAGTGTCGCCCTTTCTACTTCCCATATTAATCATAAAATTAGAACGAAACGCGAAATAAAACATTTTTATTAAACATGATCAAAGGGCGCCCCCTCAACCACACGTTTAATTACTTGTCAACCTGATTATTAGATTGAATTTATGATTTTTGTCGACCATTTCTGGATTGGCGGGGGGCGGGAGGGTTGCGTTACGTTACGTTAGGGAAGTGCTCAGCTGCTGGCGCGTTGATCGAAAATGAAGCGGTCTAAACCTCTGGTGCACAGGGACGAAAACGGAGAAAGGAAGAATATAAAAAATAAAGCTCAGTATAGAGTAAGTCTTCTCATCTTAGCTATTAAGGTGTCCAATGAAATAAATTTGCTTAGTATTGTAGCCTACATCACCTAATATTGGACGTTTCATTGCTGTCACTAAGCTATAGTTTGCTAGCTATAGTTACTTTGAAGGTGAATAGAAATGGCAGAAACAACTGTTAATATTTTATTATTTGAGATAGAACTAAAAGAACTTAAATATTTTAATTTTGTAGTGGTACATACATGATCCATAATAGCACATTTGTTTGTAGAAGGTATAGTTAAACCAGTTTAATGGTCATAATTTGCTTAAATTAATCCAATTTGGTAAATATCCTTGAACATTCTTTGTAGAATTTGTGTATAAACAATTTACAGTTGATTCTTCAAGTCATAATTTGCTTGTTGAAGTGTTGGAGTGACTATTAGAGCATTTTTGTTTGTTCATCAATGAACATTCTTTGTAGCATTTTTGTATGTGCAATTTATTAGAGTGTATCATTAAGTAATATTTTGCTTGTTGAAGTGTTGGAGTGACTACAGGTGAAACTCGAAAAATTAGAATATTGCAAAAGTTCATTTATTTCAATTATTCAACTTATAAGGTGAAACTAATATATTATATAGACTCATTACATGCAAAGTGAGATATTTCAAGACTTTGTTATGGCTTACAGCTTATGACATATAAATTCATATCAATTCTAATTTTCTGTGATTTTGAATTTGGGGTTTTCATAAGCTGTAAGCCATAATCATCAAAATTATAACAAATAAAGGCTTGACACTTATCAATTTTCTTATTTCTTATTTTCTTATAAAGAGCGGGGGGGATGGGGATGGGGGGGGGGGGCGCAAAAACTCAATCTTGCCTAGGGCAACCAAAGGGCTAGAGCCGGCCCTGTTGATAAGCATTAGAGACTTCTTTCAAAAATTAAAAAAAAACTTTTGACCTGTACTGTATTTAACGCACTTAATGCAGCATCGCTTGGCTTGCATTGATCACTCTATCATTCATTCAAGTGCTATTAAACCATTTAAGCGCGATTAGACGCAAAAAAAAACAAACTCAAATCTGCATCTTGTTTACAGCTTGTATTAATATGTGTTTTGGTTGATCGGATCAAAAGTAGATGACGTTAAATACAGCTGAAAACGGGATCCTTGCGTCCACGTTCAGAGGTATTGAAAAACACATTGCTTTTTTGCACGTCACATTGCACGTCAAATGCATTTGGACAGCCACTAAAAAAGACCGTCTACTGACCTAATACATAGACATTATGAGAAGCGCTCTAGTCAGACGGGATTAGACTTTGTCAGCTGACCTAATACCTAATAGAGAGCCTAAGTCCCGCCCCTCCGCTTCCGGCTCATGGGACCTTAGTTCGGAAAAAATATGTATGGTAGTCAATGGCGAGAGATAACTTATCTTTTTATTCCATCTGAACTGTGCCCTGAACTACACATATGATGTTTGTCAATTTAAAAGGTAATTATGAAAGTCAAGAAAGTCGCAGTTTGTCATAAAACAGAAGAGTAACGTTTAGTTTTATGTGAAAATCGCTCAATGAACTACATCTCTCGTCTCGCACTATGTACGTCACAAGATCCGTTGCTCGTATGTGTGTATTCTGGCTCAAAACACTCAGGCATGACGGCGTAACGTTACGATTATAATGTAAGACTATAGAAAAAATGACAGACGTTAGCTTCAGTAAAGTTAGCTTCATTCATTGAGAGAAAAGGTATGACGTCACGTGTGCGCCTTCTGGGTTTGTAGTCTTTGTAATTACGTATTTTCACAGTCTTATACCTCAACAGTTTTACATCAAGCTGCGACTTTCTTGACTTTAAAATGTATCTTTTAAATGGACAAACATCATATGTGTAAATCAGGGCACAATTCAAACGAGATCAAAATATTTGTTGTCTCTCGCCATTGACTACCATACAATATTTTTCCGAAATAAGGTCCCATGGTGGTCGACCGGAAGGGGAGGGACTTAGGCTCTCTATACCAGCTGAAATCCACATTGAGTTCTCTTTCACGCTTGAACAGACAGAAACACACAAAATTATGTAGAAATACCTGTTATTGTCGAGTATCCTTGCGAGCACATTCTTAAACTAGTTATAACTTTAAAAAGCATCTAAAGTTGTGAGAACATCAGATCCGGATCCGCGTCATGTCCGTCGGGTCTTAAAGTGACAGTGGCCTAATAAACCTGCTGTTGTCTGTCATTAATATCAATCAAACAACATACTACCAGAGCCCGTCTACGGAGAGCCTTGGCACTCCCTATTCAGCCCCATTGTATTGATTTTGGTTGCAGTTCCATTAGAATTCCACTGGGTGTGATCGCGAGCGAGTGCAGACTGAATGGGAGTCAATGGGGCTAAATGGCTAAACGTGTCTCTTTCACCCAAATGCCGTTGAGAAATCTCAGATTTTATTGTAGGTTTTGCAAGTTCAACATGGGTTATAGGTCGAAAGTTGAATGAACGAGTACTTATTTCTTTTCTATTTCTTACAGGTTGAGTTGTTGTTGCCCATAACACGCTAGCATTCTGCTAATGACGTCAGCATTCTGACGTCATTGACATTTTAAAAGACTTTTTAAACCAAATAAGTGACTATAAAAAAATCTAACACCCAGCAGTGTGTAATTTCTTTGCATCTTCTTTCGAATACAACATTCAAATTACTAGACAAAAAATTATATCCTGAGAAAAGTGGGTTTTGAGGGTTTTTCGCCATAGACCTCCATTCATTCTGCACTCGCTCGCGAGCGCCCCCGCATGGACAGAGACGTGTTACTGCAACCAATCCAGAACCCGGAAGTAAGCAGAGAGTGCCAATTCTCTTCCTATTAGACATTCTCTGATACTACTTAAAAGAGGTGTAAATATTTAAACACTGGCAGCTTCACTTCTCACCAATGGAAGAGAGCGAAGGGGCGTCATCCATCTTTTTTTACAGTCTATGATCAGGAGATTCAGTACTCTTTCAGAAGATGTGTAATAGCGCCCCCTACCGTATAACAGTGGAAACACGGAAAGCCGGAAAATTCTGTCAATGTCAGAGAAAGAGTTATTTACAGAAAACTGTGTGATTACTGTTTTTAATCGACTGGAAGCACTAGTAAAACTGAGTGTGTGCGTCTGTCTCCGTCAGGTGGAGTTCACATTCGATAAGAGCGTCATGGTGGAGCTGCTGACGGACTGTCGGGATTTAATGCTGAAGCTGGTGGAGAAACACCTGACGCCCAAGTCTCTGGATCGCATCAGGCACGTGTTCAACCATTACGCGGACCCGGATCTGCTCACACACCTGTACGACCCGCAGGGGACGCTGTCGAGCAACCTGAGCAAGATCTGCAGCGGCCTTAACCGCATGATCGAGGAGGGAAAGCTCTGAACACACTCGGACCCACGACTCAGAGACACACTCGCGTCTGATTGGCTGATTCTCACTAGAACATCATCCAAGGGTCAAAGAGAGATTTAAAGGGACAGTTCACCTAAAAATTACTTTCTTCTGTGGAACAGTAAAGAAATGTTGTTTGGTCCCCAACTTTTGTGTTTCACAGAAGACGACAAAAAATATTGGTTTTTAATACAAAATTTTGTTTCTGCATTTTAACATGATTTCCGTCCATCGGTCTTTACAACTAAACCCACAGAGAACTTGAGCAACACTGGAGTTTTGTACAGTTGTATGTACTGGTAAAATAATCCACTTCTGTTTCTCTTTTCATGTTTCACTGTATTATGTTCAACAGTATTACAGTTAAAAACTTAGTGGATCTGATTGAAGTTTCATAATAAAGTGTTGTTTTATTTTGTTTCATATATTCCTCTTTTGAAAACTTCTTAGCTCTGAGATCTTTTTTATGAGCTGGTCTGTCTCTCTTCACTTCTGTAATTTAATTGTTGCTACAAGGAGATTTCAGATCTATGAAGTCCACGAGATCTGACTGTGGTTTCAGTTTCAGAAACACTGGTCGTTATTCAACAATACTCTAAATACACTGTATGACAGTTTAAGGATCACAAATATTAAGAATGCACAATTTGTGGGTTTGTTTTCTGATGTAGATTAAATCTAGAGAAGGACTAGTGCACTAGTGTAAACCATGTTTGCAACCCATTTTACTTCTGTGTTTTTACAAGAAAAAATATCAAACAAGACTTAAATTTAGCTGGAAATTCTATTGAGTGAATTTATTTTAGAATGAATTTCACTGACAGATTTATGCATTTTCACTACAATCACACTCTGCAAAAAATATTTAGCATTTTTTTCTTGTTCGAAATTAAAAATATATAAAAATTTGGTAATACATAGGCTAGGGTCCAATTCTCACTATTAACTCGCTGCTTATTATCATGCATATTACTAGAATATTGGCTGTTTATTAGTACTTAGAAGCACATATTAATGCCCCATTCTGTATGATCATATTCTACATCCCATAATCTAAACATAACAACTACCTTACAAACTGTTCATAAGCAGTCATTAGGAGTTTACTGATGCAAAAGTCATCGTTAATAGTGAGAATTGGAAATAAAGAAAGTAAATAAGCATCTTGATTTTCAAATGTTTAGATATTTGTTCTGGAAAACAAGACAAAAGTAAAAAAAAAAAATTTTTTTTTTGCAGTGCATATTTGGATCGCAAAATAAACAAAGAAAAGAGGGAAACACTCTGTATTGCTCTGCTTTTATTGCATTTTTTTAAACACCTAGAAAAATACAAAAAACAAGACCTCAGGAAATAAGAACATTGCGAGCCGGTGCTGGTGATATGTTACAGTCTTCAGATCATTCAACTGATGAATCCTGTCCTCCAGCAGCGTTTAGAGTCGCTCAGAGTCGCTCGCTCAGAGTCGCATGGCTCACCCAGAATCGCTCACTCAGAATCGCTCACCCAGAATCGCTCACTCAAAATCGCTCACTCAGAATCACTCAGAGTCACTCACTCAGAGTCACTCACTCAGTCACTCACTCAGTCACTCACTCAGAGTCACTCGCTCAGAGTCACTCGCTCAGAGTCACTCGCTCAGAGTCACTCGCTCAGAGTCGCTCACTCAGAGTCACTCGCTCAGAGTCACTCACTCAGAGTCACTCACTCAGAGTCACTCACATTTAGAATCACTCACTCAGAATCACTCAGAGTCACTCACTCAGAGTCACTCACTCAGAATCACTCACTCAGAATCACTCAGAGTCACTCACTCAGAGTCACTCACTCAGAGTCACTCACTCAGAGTCACTCACTCAGAGTCACTCACTCAGAGTCACTCACTCAGAGTCACTCACTCAGAGTCACTCACTCAGAATCACTCACTCAGAATCACTCACTCAGAGTCACTCACTCAGAGTCACTCACTCAGAGTCACTCACTCAGAATCACTCACTCAGAATCACTCACTCAGAATCACTCACTCAGAGTCACTCAGAATCACTCACTCAGAATCACTCAGAGTCACTCACTCAGAGTCACTCACTCAGAGTCACTCACTCAGAGTCACTCACTCAGAGTCACTCACTCAGAGTCACTCACTCAGAGTCACTCACTCAGAGTCACTCACTCAGAGTCACTCACTCAGAGTCACTCACTCAGAGTCACTCACTCAGAATCACTCAGAGTCACTCACTCAGAGTCACTCACTCAGAGTCACTCACTCAGAGTCACTCACTCAGAGTCACTCACTCAGAGTCACTCACTCAGAGTCACTCACTCAGAGTCACTCACTCAGAATCACTCACTCAGAATCACTCAGAGTCACTCAGAATCACTCACTCAGAATCACTCAGAGTCACTCACTCAGAGTCACTCACTCAGAGTCACTCACTCAGAGTCACTCACTCAGAGTCACTCACTCAGAGTCACTCACTCAGAGTCACTCACTCAGAGTCACTCACTCAGAGTCACTCACTCAGAGTCACTCACTCAGAGTCACTCACTCAGAATCACTCACTCAGAATCACTCACTCAGAATCACTCAGAGTCACTCAGAATCACTCACTCAGAATCACTCAGAGTCACTCACTCAGAGTCACTCACTCAGAGTCACTCACTCAGAGTCACTCACTCAGAGTCACTCACTCAGAGTCACTCACTCAGAGTCACTCACTCAGAGTCACTCACTCAGAGTCACTCACTCAGAGTCACTCACTCAGAGTCACTCACTCAGAATCACTCACTCAGAATCACTCAGAGTCACTCAGAATCACTCACTCAGAATCACTCAGAGTCACTCACTCAGAGTCACTCACTCAGAGTCACTCACTCAGAGTCACTCACTCAGAGTCACTCACTCAGAGTCACTCACTCAGAGTCACTCGCTCAGAGTCACTCGCTCAGAGTCACTCGCTCAGAGTCGCTCACTAAGAATCACTCACTCAGAGTCACTCACTCAGAGTCACTCACTCAGAATCACTCACTCAGAATCACTCACTCAGAATCACTCACTCAGAATCACTCACTCAGAGTCACTCACTCAGAGTCACTCGATCAGAGTCACTCACTCAGAATCACTCACTTAGAATCACTCACTCAGAGTCACTCGAGCAAGGAATCTTTGAATCTCTGAATGTGATTCAGCTGAAGTCTTTAACACTGTACAGTCACATGAGTCTGGAGAATCGTCCTCAAGCACAGAGTCAGTGAAGTGAAGTGCACTGATCCACTAGGTGGCGACGACGGGCTGTTTGACGACGGCTTTGAGCCGCCCGCTCTTGTTCGCAGCCGCGGGTGAATCGCTGACGTCACTGGATCCGCCGAAGCTCCCGGAAGCGTTGGGAAAGCCGTGTGCCGTGATGTACTTCTGGTACGCCTCGCGGACGATGCGGAAGGCTCTGGCGTTGGCGTACGGGATGTCGGTCACAGGGTCGCGATACAGCGCGGGATTATGGGTAACGGGACACACCTCCTGGACGGGCTGCGGCGGGATGGAGCGAGCCGACTCAGGGAAGGCGGAGCTAAATGCATCATCGTCGCTGAAGGTGATGTAAGTGCGCGAGCACAGAGACCCCGCCCCCTGCGCCGAGGAAGCGGAAGTGGGCGTGGCCTGGGGCGTGTCCTGGTCCAACCTATAACAGGAGAGAGCCTTATTCAGAATCAGTGCTGTTATCGTTAGCTTTAATATTGTGTAAATAAAACTATGTATTTATAAAAACTTTGTTCATTCACATGAAGCTGATATGTAATAGAAATATTAGATGAAATGTTGCATTCACAACTAAATTAAATAAGTTTAAGCTGACATACCAAAATTGCTAACTGAAATCTATTTAGAGATATTTATACAAAATTACTAAAATTAAAATAAAAAAATCAGAAAATATAAAAACAACAGCTAATTCAAAATATTTATAAAAGCTATGATATATTAATAATACTAAACTGTCACTGATAGGAAGCAGTAAACAGATGTATGCAGTACTTTTGCTGTGCGAGTGTTTCAATTATCGTTATTAATCATTAATTTAGTGTGCTTGATTTTATCTGGGGTAATGACGCGTGCAAAATATAAATCTGTCTATCATTTTGCAGCAATTGTTGATAAAGGAGTTTTTTGCACAATATTGGAAATCTTTCGACTGTAACCCTGAAGACGAGTCAGTGGAGAGTAAACTAGAGCTGTGGCGGAGGAGAAGACTTCAGTCATTATTCACTGCAGAAAGCAAAAGTAAAAACATCTGACGCTGCATTAACGGTTCATATTCTCTCCGACGATGAGAGATTAATCTACTTTAACGAGCTGATAACGGTATATATACAGTAGGGCAAAAAAGTATTTAGTCAGCCACCAATTGTGCAAGTTCTCCCACTTAAAAAGATGAGAGAGGCCTGTAATTTTCATCATAGGTAAAAAAAATCCAGAAAATCACATTGTCTGATTTTTAAAGAATTTATTTGCAAATTATGATGGAAAATAAGTATTTGGTCAATAACAAAAGTTCATCTCAATACTTTGTTATATACCCTTTGTTGGCAATGACAGAGGTCAAACGTTTTCTGTAAGTCTTCACAAGGTTTTCACACACTGTTTGGCCCATTCCTCCATGCAGGTCTCCTCTAGAGCAGTGATGTTTTGGGGCTGTCGCTGGGCAACACTCCCTCCAAAGATTTTCTATGGGTTTGAGATCTGGAGACTGGCTAGGCCACTCCAGGACCTTGAAATGCTTCTTACGTTGCCCGGGCGGTGTGTTTGGGATCATTGTCATGCTGAAAGACCCAGCCACGTTTCATCTTCAATGCCCTTGCTGATGGAAGGAGGTTTTCACTCAAAATCTCACGATACATGGCCCCATTCATTCTTTCCTTTACACGGATCAGTCATCCTGGTCCCTTTGCAGAAAAACAGCCCCAAAGCATGATGTTTCCACCCCCATGCTTCACAGTAGGTATGGTGTTCTTTCTCCTCCAAACACGAGTTGAGTTTTTACCAAAAAGTTCTATTTTGGTTTCATCTGACATTCATATGACATTCTCCCAATCCTCTTCTGGATCATCCAAATGCTCTCTAGCAAACTTCAGACGGGCCTGGACATGTACTGGCTTAAGCAGGGGGACACGTCTGGCACTGCAGGATTTGAGTCCCTGGCGGCGTAGTGTGTTACTGATGGTAGCCTTTGTTACTTTGTCTTTATCTTGCTTGTTTATAGGTGACCAAATACTTATTTTATCGAGGAATTTACCAATTAATTCATTAAAAATCCTACAATGTGATTTTCTGGATTTTTTTTTCTCATTTTGTCTCTCATAGTTGAGGTATACCTATGATGAAAATTACAAGCCTCTCTCATCTTTTTAAGTGGGAGAACTTGCACAATTGGTGGCTGACTAAATACTTTTTTGCCCCACTGTAACTGTCTTCATTTATTTTCTTAATCTTTCTCTTGTTGCCCATAAGTAGTGAAAAAAATAAGAAGAGTATTTCATTTAAAACAATATGTTTTTGATGAGAAGTAAAGCAAATCTAACTAATCTTATATTTTCTTATATTAGCCTATTCATTAAATAATAAAAGTAATAATAATTTATTAGGTCAGCTGATGCTGATCATCTTCTGAACATTGTCTATCGCGCATCATTCCTTCCTTCCCTTCTGATCTATGTAGGGGTGTGAAGGTTAGTATATAACCGTGAGACCGACGGTTATAGTCGAATACCGTCATTAGATCTCTATAACCGCCAAAACCGTGTTATTAAAATATTTTTTACAAACATTTTTTATCATAGAGAATGTTTAAACACTAATTAAAAACAATTGTTAACAGTCTGTGTCATTAATGGTTTACATCGTTTCCAACTGTATTTGATTCTTTGCCAAGTACCAACGCAAGTTTTGTTTTGTAAATCGTCAGACATGATTTTTACCACTTCATTAAGTTTTTCTTTAGAAAGCCTTTCTTTAAAGCGAATTTCGTTTTGTATAAATTGTATATTAATTTTAATAAATGTTTCATTAACCATTTGCATGCATTTAATAAATAAAAAGCAAATATAGTAGACAATATAATAACCGTGACATTGAGGCGCCAGCGCGCCGCGTTCACTTGCATTGCATTGTTAAAAGCCTTTCTTTAAAGCAAATTTCGTTTTGTACAAATTGTATCTTAATTTTAATAAATGTTTCATCAACCAATTGCATGTATTTAATAAATAAAAAGCAAATGACAATATAATAACTGTGACATCGAGGCTCCGATGCGCCGCGTTCACTTGCATTGCATTGTGTGAACTAGAGCGCATCTTGTCGTAAATGAATGAAACTCAGCGTAGGCCTATGCCTCATACATTAGCATTAAATATCTTTGCTGCATCCTTTCTAGAACAGACAAGTGCTTTCTAGCGGCTCGCATCAGCAGAGCATTGCATCGTCCATAGACCGCAAAACAATCGTCGGATGGCGGGCGGGTGCGGCTTTGAAATTTGGTAAAAAAACGTTGGTGCGGATGATGAGTTTTGTGATGCGGTTGCGGACGAAATAATACCCCATCCGCGTATCTCTATCGATAACAACATTGAACACTACACAAATATAAATTTTATTTTTTTTAATTTAGGCGATCAAATAGCTAATCAGTGTCTGCTCGTTTATTCAAACTAAGTTGTCCTATAACAGACGAACGCCCCTCCCCCCCCACCGGCACACCCCTAGATCTATCTATCTATCCATAACTCTTGCGATAAACTATTTAGAAATCCCTGAGTTAGTACATTAGTTTATACCAGATTAATAGCACATCTATCTTGCACCTCTCCAGTAAAGCACTCACACTGATACTGATTCTGCTAAACGGGTGTCCTCTGATGTCTGCACTCACCCCTCCACATCCACGTTCTCCTCCTTCATGTGGGCGTCGGGCACCAGCGGCATCAGCACTGAGTGATAGCGGATCGTCGGCCCCTCAAACCTCCTCTTCTTATGAACCTGCTTCTTCTTATCAGCCTCCAGACGCTCGTAGTTCTCTGAGGAACACACACACACACACACACACACACAAGACAGACAGACACACACAGACAGACAGACAAACAGTTATACTCCGCTCTGAGCAAGTGTGGTACTCTGGTGAGGTGTGTGTGTGTGTGTGTGTGTGTGTGTGTGTGTGTGTGTGTGTGTGTGTGTGTGTGTGTGTTACCCAGCGAGCGCAGGTTGATCTCCGCGGTGAGGGGTGTGTGTGTGTGTGTGTGTGTGTGTGTGTGTGTGTGTGTGTGTTACCCAGCGAGCGCAGGTTGATCTCCGCGGTGAGGTGTGTGTGTGTGTGTGTTACCCAGAGAGCACAGGTTGATCTCCGCGGTGAGGGTTGTGTGTGTGTGTGTGTATGTGTGTGTGTGTGTGTGTGTGTGTGTGTGTTACCCAGCGAGCGCAGGTTGATCTCCGCGGTGAGGTGTGTGTGTGTGTGTTACCCAGCGAGCGCAGGTTGATCTCCGCGGTGAGGTGTGTGTGTGTGTTACCCAGTGAGCACAGGTTGATCTCCGCGGTGAGGGTTGTGTGTGTGTGTGTGTGTGTATGTGTGTGTGTGTGTGTGTGTGTGTGTGTGTTACCCAGCGAGCACAGGTTGATCTCCGCGGTGAGGGTTGTGTGTGTGTGTGTGTATGTGTGTGTGTGTGTGTGTTACCCAGCGAGCGCAGGTTGATCTCCGCGGTGAGGTGTGTGTGTGTGTGTGTGTGTGTGTGTGTGTGTGTGTGTGTGTGTTACCCAGCGAGCGCAGGTTGATCTCCGCGGTGAGGTGTGTGTGTGTGTGTGTGTGTGTGTTACCCAGCGAGCGCAGGTTGATCTCTGCGGTGAGGTGTGTGTGTGTGTGTGTGTGTGTGTGTGTGTGTTACCCAGCGAGCGCAGGTTGATCTCCGCGGTGAGGTGTGTGTGTGTGTGTGTGTGTGTGTGTGTTACCCAGCGAGCGCAGGTTGATCTCTGCGGTGAGGTGTGTGTGTGTGTGTGTGTGTGTGTGTGTTACCCAGCGAGCGCAGGTTGATCTCCGCGGTGAGGTGTGTGTGTGTGTGTGTGTGTGTGTGTTACCCAGCGAGCGCAGGTTGATCTCCGCGGTGAGGTGTGTGTGTGTGTGTGTGTGTGTGTTACCCAGCGAGCGCAGGTTGATCTCCGCGGTGAGGTGTGTGTGTGTGTGTGTGTGTTACCCAGCGAGCGCAGGTTGATCTCCGCGGTGAGCTTAGCCTCCGCTAGCAGCTCGTCTTGCGTCAGCACTCGATCGCTCGCGCCCTTCCTCTTCCTCGGCGCCTCCTGCTGCCGCTCCTGCAGACGCTCGTTCGTCTTGCGCGTGTGTTCGCTCGTCGACTTGCGCACAGACTTACGCACTGAAACACAGCGGCACAATCAGAGCGTCACATGGTTGCTTTCGGAAATGAGGAACTACCCAATCCATCAGTTAGGGTCAGAAGAACTGCAGGAATGATCCAATCACAGACTCTTCATTTGCATATTAAAATCGCTCCGTGTTTTCCTCACTTTCTCCGAACTCCTGCAGCTCCTGAATGATGCGTCGCTCCACTTTGGGTCGTTCAGTCTTTAACTCTTCAGTCACTCGCTTGACTTTGGGCTTGGAGACCTTCAAAGGCTCCTGAAACACACACACACACACACACACACACACACACACACAGTAGTGAGCAGACGTGTTGACGACTAGGGTTGGGAATCAAAAATGGAATACTTGAGGTCAGGACTCGGAAATAAAAATTTGAATTCCTCTTGTGTGTGTGTGTCTGACCTTGTAGGCTTTAGTGACGACTCGGCTCTTCC